>NW_027187336.1:3452763-3507085 GCF_028583685.1 Petaurus breviceps papuanus
CTCTCTCTCTCTCTCTCTCTCTCTCTCTCTCTCTCTCTCTCTCTCTCTGTCTCTCTTTTTTCTTTTGCTTTTTGGAGGGCAATTGGGGTTAAGTGACTTGCCCAAGGTCACATGGCTAGTTTTTGTCTTAAGTGTCTGAGGTCGAATTTGAACTCAGGTCCTCCTGACTCCAAGGCTGGTGCTCTATTCACTGTGCCACCTAGCCACCCCCTAAATGTATTTATTTTCTTCAGTTAATCCTTGTATGGTGTAGTTTCCATTCATCTTGTTTATCATCTCAATTATTTCCCCTTAAATAAGCTCCAGTTTCTGAATGTCGTTCCAAAAATGTGGTACCTAGAAATGAACAAAATACTCCTGCAGATGTGGCCTAATCGAGTCAGACAACAGTAGGATCATTGTTTTTTTGTCATGCTGAAACATACTTCTGCATTTCTTGATACAGCTTAAAATAGTTGATCAATGGCTACATCACACATTGACCAATTCTGAACTTGCTGCTATCTGCTAAAATGCTCAGATCTTCAGAAGAAGGAGGAATCATTATATATGGAACCACTCAGAAAAGATTACACTAAAAAGGTGGATATTCAAAATGGATCTTAAAAGATGAGTTGTTCTTAGATTAACAAAAGATATGGGGTGAAGAATTGGCATGTAAAACATGGGGAATGTTGTGAACAAAGATACAGAGACAGATGTGGACAAGGTGTGTTTGGGGAGTATTAAAGGGGACACTGTCTGGAGCAGAGTGTGTGTGTATAGGAGATTAATAGGAGATAAAAAGTGATAAAACTTAAGTGCAGAAACAGAGCTGATTCTTGAAAGAAGGAAAGGGTTTTAAGGGATGAAAGATTTCATGAGAAAATATGTTGGAGATTCGATATTTTCTATGTGAATCCTAAGACTATATTAGAGAAAATAATGATAATGATAATAACAGCTATCTTCTATATAGCTCTTGAAGGTTTGCAAAGCATTTACCATATATTTTCATTACCCACAAGCTCTACTGTTCCTGGACTTCTTAAAAATTTCCATTAAACCTTCGTTCCTTAGGAAACTCATCAATGGGAGATTGTTTCTATTTTGCCAGAAACTCTGAGGATCTTCCCTTCCCAGATTGATTCTCTTGCGAAGGCAAAGTAGGCCATCTTTTGCCTCTATTCTTACATAGCTTTTAATTATAGAATGGGTATTGCCTCAGTCAAATTCAGACCTGGGAAAGACCTAGCTTAAAAATGCCAAAGTCTCCCACTGCATCTGGGGCCATCTCCAGTCATCCTGACTCATATCTTTCCACTGGACTCAGAAGACTCTGGAAGAGAAAGTGAGAAAGAAGTACTGTGCATAGCTCTGCCTCACTCAAATCCAATTCCCCTGCAAGTCAAAACGTCACCCTCCTTAGGATGTCATTGGTCCTCTTTAAGGACAGACAAATAGACACATTAATGGGAAATCTCATTATGCTCCAAGACTGAATCTCCCTGCTACGTATATTTCCTCAGTACTATTTGCTCCTCTGATTGGACCCTCTGACTGGATGGACTAGACCATGGCTCTGGTTATCTTTTTAAAGAGGAGACTAGCAGCTTTTCTTCCCATTTCCTACCAGTTATACTACTTTTGGACTTCTTTGGAACTCTCTACTATGCCCCTCAAACTAAAAACCTTCTTCCCCACCCTCCCTTCAGATTCCTTTTGTGTATTGTCTTCCCTCATTATATTGTAAGGCCCTTGAAGACAAGGATTATCTTTATTTTATTTAAATTCCTATCCCTAGCATTTAACATAGGCCTGGCACATAGTAGGTGCTGAATAAATGTACAGATTGATATTATCTCATTTGATACTTACAATAACCCTGTGAGGTAAGTGACATTATTACCCCTATTTTACAAATTAGAAAACTGAGATTGAGAGAGTTTAAGTGATTTGTTAAACATCACACAGCTAGTAAATATCTAAGGCAGAATTTCATCTGAGATCTTCTTGACTTCAAGTCCAGTGGTAACCACTACATCACCAAACTATCAATATATGGATTTGGGTATGATCAGCTGAATTCTGGTAAGTCCTTAACAAGCTATCATTAATAAATATACATGTACACCTATGCATGGCATATAAGTGTTGTATCTATCTATCTATACATATACACAAGCATATGCATATGTATGTATGTGTGAATATATACACACATATGTACACCGGTTGTAAAAGATTCACCAGTTCTCAGGTTGGCATACATGTGACAAACATATATACATATACGTGCATACAGATATGTGATATGTATTATATACACATGTGTATATGTATTTGTATAGATGTATATATGTGCATATATGTATGTATGAATACATATGTGTGTATTCACACCACACTTTAAAGTTTAATCTGCATTATTAAAATTTTCTCCCTCACTTTTTAAAGTCTAGACAATTAGCAAATCAATAAAGCAAGTCCTGATTTGTTTCATTGCCAATTTCCAAGATGAAAATGCTCACAGGGAAAATTTATCAGTTGACTCTCACAAGTAAGTTTCAGTTGGTTCCATCACATCCCTGTAATATGCCTCTGTATTTGTAAAAATATATGTCAGTAAGTCACAATCAATAAATATTTGCCAGGAGGCAGCTAGGTGGGTCAGGGGAGAGAAAGCTGGGCCTAGAGTCAGGGAGACCTGAGTTCAAATATGGCCTCAGATGTTTTCTAGGTTTATGACCCTGAGCAAGTCATTTGACCTCTGTTTGACTTAATCCACTGGAAGAGAAAATGGTAAACCACTCCAGTATCTTTGCCAAGAAACAGTCATGGACAGTATGATCCATGGCATCTTAAAGAGTCAAATATGACTAATCATCAACAACAACAGTCTGTTAGATGCTATGCGAAGTGCTCAGGAAACAAAGAAAGACACAAGATAGGAGTGGCTAGGTGGCACAGTGAAAAGAGCACTGGCCTGGAGTCAGGAAGACCTGAGTTCAAATCCGGTCTCAGGCATTTAACACAAAAACTAGCCATGTGACCTTGGGCAAGTTACTTAACCACAATTGCCCTCCAAAAAACAAAACCAAAAAAAAAAAAAAAAGAAAGACACAAGATAGTCCCTGCCTTCAAAGAGCCTACAATCTAATGAAGGAATATGACATATAAAAGAAGCTAAAAAAACAGGGTGGAGGGGGAAGGGAGAATGTTATCAAGCACAGGAGTATGATAAAGTCTTGCAACAGGGCTAGGAAATAATTTGAAATGAGAGTTGCAAGGTAAATTGATATTGCCAAATGATGAATTCCTAGATATCGTGAAAGCCAGGAAAGTAACTAGGTGACAAATAATCTGTAGTATGCTTTTTTGTTTGTGTGCTAATAAATACATGCATAATATATCCACATACATACATGAGGACATATTTTTCTCAGAAGAATATAAATTATTAGATTGATGAGGTAATTTAGGCCAGGGGTTCTTAACCTGAAGTCCACAGTCCAAGAAAAAAATTTAGGAGGACCCAAAACTTAGATGGGGGAAGATTACATTTTTATTTTTCTAACCATTAATTGAAATTGAGCCTATCCTTCAATCATAAATATAGGCAACAAACATTATTCTGAGAAGGGGTCCACAGGCTTCACCAGGCTGCCCCACCCCCCAAAATTAAGAGCCCCTGATGTAGTCAAATGCTCTCATTTTATAGATAAAAAAAAACCAGGTCCAAAGAGATTTCCTGGAGACACATGGATAGCTAATGGCACAGCTGAGAATTGAAATGAAAACTTTTAAGCAAGTGGTTTTCAAGATTTTTCGTGTCAATATTAATGTACACATTCTTAAAATTTATTGAGGACTCCCAAAAGAGCTTTTGTTTGTATAAATTATATCCCATCAATATTTACTAAATTGGGAATTAATTGTCAGCATAATTTTTACTTCAAAGGCCCCTTGAAAAGGTCATGGGGACTTCAAGGAGAGCCCAGTCCACATTTTGAGAACCACTATTGAAGGCCAAATTTACTATTATTTTGGTGACACCATCAACTTCTTAAGTGGATTGAGAAAACCTTTTAAGGTCTTTGATGGACTGCATTGTGTACATTTTGGAAAACTTTGAGTTAAGCATTTGTCCCCATGCTGGCCCTTACCAGTGAGGGGAAAAGTGAGGCATGTTTCTGTCAGCAGCGTTCCCCAGAATAGGCTGGATTCCTTAGCCTCTTTTAAGCTGAGACAATCAATACATTCTAAGCCAAGGCACCTGGAAAAGGTCCTATTTTACAGTTTGATTGATGTTCTATTAATGTTACTGGGAAATGGTTTTCTAGACAATTCAGAGACATAAATATGAATTGGAGGCATAAGCATGAATGTCAATGCTCCCATTTCAGGATATGTTCCTCCTCCTCAGCTGACATCTGTAGCAAAGTATCATTTTCCTGTCCTGGAGAGCTTAAATGAACTCAAATCAGTTTGTGAGAGCTGGAGTCTCTTGTACAGACAGGAACATAGGAGATGTTCAATGGTTGTTGACTCATAAATATCCTTGTGGAAGGTTGATGATAGTTGTTACTGTCTGCCCCTTACTGTTCATAGTGGGGTTACCACAAACAATTCTATTTATTCTTTATCAAGTTCCTACTATGTTCAATTCACTGGGCTTGAAAATAGGGATCTGAAGATGAAAAACAATATAGTGTCCTTCTCTAAGAACTATATAAGAGTTATCAAGAATGTACAAAAATATGTTTGGCAAAATCCAAGTCACATCAACAAGCATTTACTAAACACCTACTATGGGCCAAGTTTTGTTCTAAGTGCTAATAGAAAGAAAGGTTAAAATATAATCTCTGGCCACATAATAAAAAATGTGAGAAGGAAGGGAGCCTAGGAATAATCAATCTCAAATAATATACAATAATAATCCTTAAAACAAATTTGGTACCAGTAAATTTGATCATTAGAACAGACTAAGTATAAAACATACAAATTGGATGATCATAGTAGTTTTTTGTTTTTTAAACCCAGGTATCATAGCTATTGGGATAAAAACTTAATATTTCACAAGAACTGGAAGGAAAACTGGAAGTCAGTCTAGTAGAAACTACACATAGAGCAACATTTCACATTTTATACTAAGTAATCTCTAAGTAGGAACATGACTTAGATACACATGGTGAAATCATAAATAAGTCAGAAGAGGCAGGAAGAAATTATCTACCATATAAGAGTTCATGACAAACCAAGGGATAGAGACAATCACAGCAGATAAAATGTTCTTGGCCTTCAGTTCCTTTAAATTCATTTTAAAAATTATTTTTCCAGCTTTCTAAAGTAATCCTTTGATGGAGGGAAATACAGCTAGCACTGTAACTGAAAAAACATTTTGAAACAAATTTCCCTGATAAAGGCCTCATGTCTCAACATATAGAGAACTGAGTCAAATATATAAAAATTAGAGCCATTCCCCAACTGATAAATGATCAAAAGATATGAAATTTCCAGATGAAGTAATCAAAGCTATATATAGTCATATTTTTAAAAAATGCTCTAAATCACTATTGATCGGAGAAACACAAATTAAAACAGTTCTGAGGTAATAACTCATACCTATTAGATTGACTAATAAAATAGAAAAGGAAAATGACAAAAGGTGGAGGGGTTGTGGGGAAAATGGAGCAGTAATGCACTGTTGGTGGAGTCGTGAACTGATTCAACTATTCTGTAGAGCAATTTGGAACTATGCCCAAAAGGCTGTAAAACACTGCACACTCTTTGACCTAGCATTATAGGTCTGTATCCAAAAAGAAAATTTAAAAAATAACCTAAAAGGAAAAGGACCTATATGTACAAAAATATTTATAGCAACTCTTTTTAGTGGCAAAGAATTGGACATGGAGGGGATGCCCATCAATTGGGGAATGATTGAAAAAATTGTGGTATCTGACTTTGATGGAATGCTATTATGCTATAAGAAATGATGAGAAGAATGTTTTCAGAAAAACCTGTAAAGACTTACAGAAGTTGACACAAAGTGACATGGACTGTGTACAAAGTAAAAGCAGTAATGTAAGATGATTAGCTGTGAATAATTCAACTATTCTCAGCAACACAATGATTCCAGACAACTCTGAAGGACTTATGATGAAAAATGTTACCCATCCCCAGAGAAAATTTGATGGTATCTGAATATAGATTGAAGTATACTTTTTTTAACTTTATTTTTTCTTGAATGTTTTGTCTGTTTTCTTTCACAACATGACTAATATGAAAATATGTTTTGCGTGACTATACATGTATAACCAATATCGAATTGCTTGCCTTCTCAGGAGAAAAGAATAGAATTTTAATACAAAGTTTTAAAAACAAGTTAAAATTGGTTTTACAATTAAAAGGAGAAAAATAAAACACTAAGCAAGATGAATCAGTTAAAAATAAGATAACCTTTTTGGAATTTGATTGGTAGAATACTGAATAAGCAAATAAATTTAGACAGTATTGTCATTTTTATTATATTGACTGTAATGATATATTGTATGCCTTTTATTGTTTATGTGACATATACTTTGCTTGAAGAGAGTCTTTAAAGATGCATTTTGTTTTACTTTGCTTAGAGAATTCATACACCTTGAGGAATTTAGATGGAGAGAATTCAGTCTATAAGTTATTAACAATGAAGTAACACAGGACTATCTTTGGGGATTGTCATAGATGGTATTATGGCCCCAAAGCCAACCCTAAGTTGCAGTTATGAAGTAAATTAGGTAAGGCAGGCACCTTCTTCCTCCCCTGTCTTCACTCACCTTTAAATACTCTCATAGACAATAAAGTCCTGAAGGAATTATCTTGAATAAACTTTGAGTCTGTGGTTGTTTCGTTTAATGAGCTTTTCTCCTCATATAGTACAAATCATCTTAAATTTCTTTCTTTCTTTCTTTCTTCCTTTCTTTCTTTCTTTCTTTCTTTCTTTCTTTCTTTCTTTCTTTCTTTCTTTCTTTCTTTCTTTCTTTCTTTCTTTCTTTCTTTCTTTCTTTCTTTCTTTCTTTCTTTCTTTCTTTCTTTCTTTCTTTCTTTTTCTTTGTTTATTTTTAGTTTTCAACATTCATTTCCAAAATATTTTGAGTTACAAATTTTTCTCCCCATCTTTTCCCTACCCCACTCCCAAAATAGTGAGTCTACTGAATGCTCCTTCCCCCAATCTGCTTTTTCTTATATCCTCCCCCATTCCCCCTATAATTTTATAGTAGGACAAGATGGATTTCTATATCCCAGCACTTGTATATCTTATTTCCCAGTTGCATGTAAAAAATAATTTTTTTAACATTTGTTTTTAAAACTTTGATTTCTAGATTCTTTCCCTTCTTCCCTCCACACGCACCTCACTGGGAAGATAAGCAATTCAATATAGGTTATACATGTGTAGTTGTACAAAACATTTCCATAGTAGATATATTGTGAAAGACTAACTATATTTCCCTTTATCCTATCCCACCCCCACTTATCCCATTTTCTACTTTTACACTGTCCCTTTTAAAAAGTGGGTGCTTCTAACTACCTTCTCCCCCAACCTGCCCTCCCTTCTATCATCCTCCCTCTTATCCCCCCCCTTTCCTGTAGAGTAAGATACCCAATTGAGTGAGCATGTTATTTTATCCTTAAGCCAAATTCAATGAGAGTAAGGTTGACCCATTCCCTTTCACCTTTCTGTTCTTCCCCTCCATTGTAACAGTTTTCTCTTGCCTCTTTTATATGAGATAATTTACCCTGTTCTATCTTTCTCTATCTCCTTCTCTCATCATATTCCTCTCTCACCTCTTAATTTTATTTTTTAGATAACATCCCTTCCTATTCTTCTGATCCTGGGCCCTCTGTCTATGTATACATATACACATATATACATACACTCACATATGTATTTATACACACATATACCTCCACATATAAACATATATGTATGTATACACATATATGTACATATATATTCCCTTCAACTAGTCTCATACTGAGGAAAGTCTCATGAATTACAATTATTGTTTTTCCATGTAGGAATATAGATAGTTCAACTTCAATAAATTCTTTATGATTTCTTTTTCCTGTTTACCTTCTCATGCTTCTTTTGCTTCTTGTATTTGAAAATCAAATTTTCTGTTCAGCTCTGTTTTTTTTCATCAAGAATGCTTAAAAGTCCTCTCTTTCACTGAATGGACATATTTTCCCCTGAAGCATGATACTCAGTTTTGATGGGTAGGTGATTCTTGGTTTTAATCCTAGCTCCTTTGACCTCCAGAATATCATATTCCAATCCCTTTGATCCCTTAATGTAGAAGCTGCTAGATCTTATGTTATCCTGATTGTGTTTCCACAGTCCTCAAATTTTTTCTTTCTGGCTGCTTGTAATATTTTCTTCTTAACCTGGGAACTCTGTAATTTGGCTATAATATCCCTAAGGGTTTTCTTTTTGGGATCTTTTTTAAGAGGCAATCAGTGAATTCTTTCAATTTCTATTTTTCCCTCTGATTCTAGGACATCAGGGCAATTTTGCTTGAGAATTACTTGAAGGATGGTGTCTAGGCTCTTTTGTTGATCATGGCTTTCAGGTAGTCCAATAATTTTTAAATTATCTCTCCTGGATCTATTTTCCAGGTCAGCAGTTTTTCCAATAAGATATTTCACATTGTCTTCTATTTTTTTCATTCTTTTGAATCTGTTTTATAGTATCTTGATTTCTCATAGAGTCATTAGCTTCCATTTGCTCCAATATAATTTTGAAGGAATTATTTTCTTCTGTGAGGTTTTGAAATTCCTTTTTCATCTTGCCAATTCAACACTTTAAGGTACTCTTCTTCTCATTGGCTTTTTGGACCTCTTTTACCATTTGAATTAGTCTAT
The DNA here is from genome assembly GCF_028583685.1 of Petaurus breviceps papuanus. NCBI lineage: Eukaryota > Metazoa > Chordata > Mammalia > Diprotodontia > Petauridae > Petaurus > Petaurus breviceps. The sequence goes on from NW_027187336.1 coordinate 3,461,647, forward strand.
TTTTTAAGGTGTTATTTTCTTCAGTTTTTTGGTTCTCCTTTAGGAGACTGTTGACTCACTTTTAGTGATTTTCTTGCATCATTCTCATTTTTCTTCCCAATTTTTTCCTTCACTTCTCTTACCTACTTAATTTTCAAAATCCTTCTTGAGTTCCTCCATGGCCTGTAACCAATTCATATTTTTCTTGGAAGCTTTTTATGCAGGAGTTTTGCCTTTGTTGACTTCTGGTTCCATGTTTTGATCCTTTTTGTCCCCAAAAAGGATTCTATGATCTGATTGTGCTTCCTTTGCTTGCTCATCTTGCAAGCCAATTACTTGATTTTTGAGCTCTTTGCCATGGCAGAACTTTGCTTCTAGAGTAAAGAGCTTTTTCCCAAATCACTCAGGATTTTGCAAATGTTGTCAGGGGTCTGAGGAGGGCACCTTCTCAACAGCAACCACAAGCTCTGGCACACTGGAATTTTTGACCCCAGGACCACCCCCCAAGTCAGCGACCCAGGTCCAAGCTTGTCGAAGCAAGAGCAATTACCCTATGAATGGTTGCTTGGTCCCCCTATGATCTGCAGGCCAGGAGCTCTGGAGGCAGCCACATAGCAGCATCTGCAGATGCTGCGCCTTTGTCACCTCTCACTCTGGGGGCAGGGATTGGATCATGCTTTTTCTTCACCCAGTTCTAACAGAGTTCTCCACTGACATTTTTCTTTCTCTGTGGCATTGATTAGGTTGAGAAGTCTGGAAACTGCCACAGCTGCTGGTGATTCACTCTCCTGAAGTCTGCCCTGGCCAGTCCGTGCCACTGGTTGGGGCTGCCCTGGGCTCACTGCGGCTCATGCAGGACTGCACTTGCCTCCCAGCCTGGTGTGATAGACCCTTCCTGTCAGCCTGCCAGGCTGGCTTCAGTGGCAGATTTGTTTCTCTCTGTCACTTTGTAGGTTCTGTAGCTCTAAAATTTGTCTAGAGTCATATTTTACAGGTATTGGAGGTGGTTGTGGCAGGAGCTCATGGAATTTCCTGCTTCTACTCTGCCATCTTGGCTCCACCCCTACACATCATTTTTTAAAAATATGGATTTGAGCAGCTTCCAGATGAAGCATGATGGTAACCAATGTCAAGAGTGAATTCCTAAAGAGTGCCTCATAAGTGTAGGTGTAGGATGTAAAGGTAAGCTCATGTGCTTTGGGAGAAAGATTGGAACATTTTAGGTCTATCCTGAGTCAGAGGTGGGATCTCAGTCACAGGCAGCAATGCTAAACCATCCTTGAACAGAGAGGAGCTAAATTCCCAAGCAGAGGTATGGTAGATCAGAATCAGCTTTCTAGAAATCTTAGGGTACCAATATATTTTTTATGTCATGATACATAGATAAGTAGCTCTAAGAAACACACACACACACATACTATGTATGTGTATGTATGACTTTTATGCATTATGATCATGATGCTTTGTAACTGAGTTATTTTTTAATAAAAATTATTTTGAGATTTTTTTTTACTTACAAACAGGTACCACCAGTAAGCATTAATCTCTGAGGCAGCTTTCAGGTGGCACATTATCATGGATTACTGTCATCTGAACTGATTTTCTTTTTGCTAAAAAATAAACTTGCCTTCAATAAAATGTACAAAAATATATCATGAATCAATAAAAGTTGAGTATCAGACATGGAATGCAAAGACAAAAGGAAAAACAAATGACTATTTCACGCCTAAATCCCTTTAAAAGTTAATTATTTTTCTGAGTTACCTAACCAATCAATTGAGGGGGTGGAGAGAGATATTTCATTTATCCCTTTATTTATTTACTTATCTATTCATTTATTTATTTATTTATTTATCTATCTATCTATCTATTTATTTATTCAGTTATTTATAACTCATTCAAAACTTTCTGTATCTTCAAAGAACCAGAATTTTTCACTCTAGCTCCTGATTAATAACTAGCACATGAGTTTCTCTCCATCTCTTTCAGTCTTATTCTCCATCTTAAGATGGCAAACTCACCAACCCAACTCTTCCTATCTATCAGTCATTGCTTTTCAAACTTTTTCTCTCTCTGATTTTGTCTCTCTTTTGTCTTTCTCCTCTGTCTCTCTCTGTCTCTGTCTCTCTCTCTGTTTCCCTCACTTCTCCTTAATCTTTAACATTAAAAAAAGTAAATGTTTGCAGATACCAACTCATAAGAAGACAATAAAAACAAAAAAAAGTTTGGTAACCAAGGATTGGGCTTATTTTCATGGTATAAATTTAACCCACATATTCTCCTAGGTTAGGCAAAAGAGATGAGAGGCATCATCTAGGCCCTTTTTTAATCCTGGTGCTCATGCAATCACAACCAGCTCAGAGTTCATGTTCTTTTTTACCTAGTAAATATCTAAGATTTTGGAAATCAAATTACATAGCTCAAAAAAAGAAGTTTTACACCTTAGCCTAAAAAACTTCAGGGAAAGAAAGGCTAGTTTTATTATGTGTCATATGGAAAAACATGAATACTCTCTCCATTGCCATGGCAACTGACCTCTTCTAATAAGTTAGGAACACACTGCTTTTATATGAACTCTTCCTCCTGGGGAGGGGAAGAGACTTAGTCTCTTGCCTGAGATGCCCTGTCTTTATGAAACTGCATCTCCAAATAGTATTATTTGATTAATAACATCAAGCCAGGACATTGTATTTCTAGATACCTTTGCTGGAAGTCAGTGAATAATGCCCAGCTAGCTTATTTCCAAATCCCACTTCAAAGCTCCCATGGATGTAACACATTACAATGGGGAACACACTTTTTTAAAAAGAAAAGTTATCACCTGAACTGCTTAACCATACTTATATCTTAGCAGTGTCACAGTATCACTGTCATATCTGTAAATTAAAGTACCTCAGGGTACATTGTTCCCTTTCTAACTTAAAAGCATACACACACCCACACACATACATTTATATGTCTATATGCAAACAGATGTGTATATATCCATATGTATGTGTGTATATATACACACACACATACACATACACACATATCTACTCCCCCCCTTTCCTCTTCACTTAATAAAGTAAAAGCTCCAACCTTCTTTTCAGGCAATCCAATCTTCTTTAATTCATCATCACAGGGTTTCATCTGGATGATGCATTATCCTAACCCATCACTGGAGTCCAATCCCATTGGTAATATATTACTCACTGACAAACGCCAGCTGGCAAGAATTGCTTTTGTGATTCTCAATGAGAGTTACCTCATTATTTAAAACGATGAATTATTTTTGAAAGGATAACTACTAGTTGGAGAAAGGGAGAGTGTGTTAACACCTGGTCTGGGAAAGTACCCAAATTCAGTCAAGACTTTTAGAAGTCTTTTCTTTAATGAATGGGCACAACTTCATCTCTCCATTTTGGAAAGTGAGCAAGCCCTTCTGGGGAGGATAGTGAGAAACATTATTCTTCCTGTTTGGAAGGGATTCAAAGACAGTAAGGAATGTATAGCTCCTGAAAGTGGTGCAGTTATAGGCACTTAGAAGGGACAGAACTGTTCAAAAGTATAAACCCTGCATTTGCATTTTCTTGAGAGGAAGTTGATCCCTCTTTGGGACTGACAGATGTTTTTCATTTCTAGGGAATATTCATGTCTCCCTCTGACAAAATGACAGTAACAACTAGCACTTTCCTCATAGACACCCTGTGTTATTACATTACTACTTCTTTTATTACACCTAGTTTAAAGAATAAGGTTCAGAGAGGTTAAGAGAATTTGCTATGAACATATAACTATGAAGCAGCAGAACCCAAAGTCAGGCCTCTCCTGGAAGATGCAGTTTTCTATAACATTTTGCTGTCTTTTCGAGAGGATATTGCTGAGGAGATAAATGTTTACTCTGGCTTCAAGAAAGATTTGAACTTTGTACCAGTTATTATACTTCTAAAAAGCCAGATTGAATTAAGAAATGCTAATAACAAAATCTATCCCCACTCTCATCTAGGGCTTTAAGCATTATAATTTAGGCCAGTCCAGTCATTCAGACTTTGGATTTGAATACAATGAGACACTCATGGGCCATAGGCTACTTAAAATTATAAATTTGTAGGGCTGCTAGGTGGCGCAGTGAGTGAAGTGGCGCCACCCCCCTCCCCGCCTCCCCCCCCCCCCAGGAGGACTCAAGTTCAGTGTTCTGGCTTCATACACAACACCCACACACACAAAAAAGTATGTAACCTTGGCCAAGTTACTTAACCCCAATTGCACTCCAAAAGGAAAAAAAATATATATAAATTTGCTCAGTCATTAACAAAAGATGTAATAAAAGTACAGCATGACTTCAGGTAGATGCAGCTTTCTTCTGCTTCTGTGTCTATAACAAAAATACCACACAATGCAAGAGCTATATTGACTCTCAAGGCAGTAGGAATGTCAGGAAGCCCTGACACCTTATCACCCTGACTTTTTATTTTCCTTTTTGGAGGGCAATTGGGGTTAAGTGACTTGCCCAAATTCACACAGCTTGTAAGTGTGCCAAGTGTCTGAGGCAGGATTTGAACTCAGGTCCTCCTGACTCCAGGGCTCTATTTACTATGCTACCTAGCTGCACCCTGACTTTTTTTATACTTCAACTGACCAGAAGCCACACCAATAATTTCATTCCTTATTCCCCCAGACTAAATGAATCCTTCTTGCCTCTTTAAAGGGGAATTGGTTCATCCTATATAAAACAACAGTTTGTCTTACCCCAAGGATGTAAAAAAGGTAACTTCTCAGGTGGAAAAGATAGTTTTTTGGGTGGAGGTGGGGAAGAAGGCAATTAGTGCTAAGTGACTTGTCCAGGATCATACAGCTAGCACATTTCTGAAGCCAGATTTTAATTCCAATCTTCCTGACTCCAGGGCTGGTGTTCTATCTCTAAGAGTTCTTATCACTTTTATGATGACAACATTTGTATACCTGTTGTTTTGTATCTGCATTTTAAGGATAGCAACAGTAAGTTAAAAGATTATTAGTTCATCATATTTTATTGGTGGAGAAACTGGAGTTTTGAAAGGTTAAGTGAACAGCTCAAGATTATCTCATGAATTAGTGAAGAACATTACATGTAACTTCTGTCTAAATGTCTCTTTTCCAAAGAGAGTACAACCTTGCAGATACATTGTCATTAATTATGACCTTAACACATTGACATTAAGTTTTTTCATAATGTAGAATACCTAACTTTATGTCATATATTATATTTATTGAGTCAGCCAACAAATATTCCTTAAGTGCCTCTTATGTACTAGGCACTCTGCTAAGGACTGGAAGTACAAAGAAAGACAAAAACAAAACCCCAAACCCACAGTTCTTGCTGTCAAGAAGCTCCCAGTCTAATGAGGGAGATGGCATGAAAAAAACTGTACAATCAAGACTTAGGATAAACTGGAGGTAATCTCTAAAATTAAGCAGAACTGGGGTGGCTAGGTGGTGCAGTGAATAGAGCCCTGGAATCAGGAGGACCTGAATTCAAATCTGGTCTCAGACACTTGACACGCTTACTAGCCATGTGACTTTGGGCAAGTCACTTAACCCCAGCTGCCCTCCAATAAAAAAGCAAAAAAATAAAATAAAATAAAATTAAGCAGAACTGGGAAAGGGTTCTTGCAAAAGAAAAAAATCTCAGCTGAGATTTGAAGGAAACCAGGGAAACCTCAAAGCAGAGATGAAGAGAAGAAGTCCTGGAATGGGGGACTACCTGCAAAAATGCCTGGGATTGGAAGATTGAGTGTCTTTTTCAAGAATAAGGATGCTAGTGTAACTAAATTAGAGTATATTTAATAATAAGGCTTAAGAATATTAGAAATCAAGGGGATGTCCATTAGTTGGGGAATGGCTAAACAAGTTGTGGTATATCAATGTAATTGCATACTATTATGCTAAAAGAAATGAGGAGCAGATGGACTTTGTAATAACCTGGAGAGACTTGTATGAACTCATGCTGAGTGAGGAGAGCAGAAGCAGGAGAATTTTGTACACAATTACAGACACATTGTAACTGTGATGACTAACTTTTATAGACTGGACTCATCTCAGCAATGCAAGGTTATAAAACAAGTCCAAAGGACACATGATGGAAAAGGCTATCCCCAACCAGAGAAAGAATTACAGAGTCTGAATGCAGATTGAAACAAACTATTTGCTCTTGTTCTCTCTTTTTTCTTTTATTTCTTCTTTCTCATGGTTCATTACATTGGTTCTAATTCTTCTTTACAATTTGACTATTGTGAAAATATATTCAATGTAAAAGTATATGTAGAACCTATATTGGATTACATGACCGTCTTGGTGGGGGCAGGAGGTAAGAGAGGGAGGGGGAGAAAATTTGGAACTCAAAAACTTGTGGAACTTAATGTTGTAAACTAAAAATAAACAAATTGAAAAGAAAAAATAATATTGGAAAGGTTGTATGGGACCAGGTTATAAGGAAATTGAAAGACCAATCTGATGATATTATATTTAACCTTTGATGTAATAGGGAACCACTGGAGTTGATTAAATGGGGGAGGGGGATGACATGTCAGACCTGCACTTAAGGAAGATGACTTTGATTTTGATAATAGAATAGTGGGTAGATTGGAGTGGAGAGATACTTGAGGCGGGGAGAATTATCAGGAGGCTATTACAACAGTCCGTATATAAGGTGATATGGACTTGTGGCAGAGTGGTGATAATGTGAGAGGAGAGAAGGGTATGATGGATTATACAAGAGATACTATGAAAGGAAAATGCCAGGATTTTACAACTGTTTGCAGGAAGATGGGGGGGGGGAGAGGGTGGTGGATGGTGGCATTCCTGGCACTAGTTAGGAGGCTAGGGAAAAGGGAGAGTTAGGGGTTAGGTTCTACTAATATTGGGCAGGTAAGTGGTACAGTAGATAGAGTACTAGGCTTGGAGTCAGGAAGATTCATCTTCCTGAATTCAAACCTGACCTCAGATATTTACTAGCTGTGTGACCCTGGACAAGTCACTTAACCTTGTTTGCCTCTGTTTCCTCATCTATAAAAAATGCAAACCACTCCAGTATCTTTGCCAAGAAAACCCCAAATGTGGTCATAAAGTATCAAACATGACAGAAAAAAGGACCAAAGAAGTTCTACTTAAACTAACCCTTTCCTATGAGAGATGAAAGAAATTTTAAAGAATGACAAAGGAGGCTCTCCTAACTCACCTGGGTGGCAGCTACAGATGTAACAGCAGCAGCATGTCCCACAGGAAGTTCTCTGCTCCCAGGCATGGGTCTCTAGGCTTCTTGCCTTGAAAGAGAAGTAGGAGGCCTGGGGAAAGGTGAAGAGCTTCCCACAAAGATGACCCCACCAAACTCATTCACCTGACAGCCTTCCTGGGGTATAAGGCTGGCATGACCCACATCATTTGAGAGGTGGACAAGCCTGGCTCAATATCAACAAGAAGGAAGTGGTCGAGGTTGTCACCATTGTGGAGATGCCCCCCCCATGGTCATTGTAGGTATTGTGGGCTATATGCAAACACCAGAGGGCCTGTGGAGCTTCAAAACCATTTTTGCTGAGCACATTAGTGATGAGTGTAACAGGTGATTCTATAAGAATGGGTCATAAGTCCAAGAAGAAGGCCTTCACAAAGTACTGCAAGAAGTGGGTAGAAGATGACAGCAAAAAGCATCTGGAGAAAGCCTTCAGCAGCATGAAGAAGTACTGCCAGGTGATCCGCATCATTGGCCACACCCATGTGTGCCTGCTCCCTGTGAGGCAGAAGTCTCACCTGATGGAGATACAAGTGAATGGCAGCAGTGCCACTGAGAAACTCAACTGGACTCCTGAGAAGCTGGAGCAGCAGGTGCTATGTCCACTGTGTTTGGGCAGGATGAGATGATTGACGTCAAGGGCAAGGGTTACAAAGGAGTCACCAGCTGCTGGCATGCAAAGAAACTGCCCCGAAAAACCCACTGAGGCCTGCATAAGGTGGCTTGAATTGGAGCTTGACATCCAGCCTGCATCGCTTTCTCTGTGACTTGAGCTGGTCAGAAGGGCTACCACCATTCACACTAAGATCAGCAAAAAGATCTACAAGATTGATCAGGGCTACCAGATGATGGCAAACTGATCAGAAACAATGTGTCCACTGATTATGATCTGTCCAATGAGAGCATCAACCCTCTGGGAGGCTTTGTCCAGTAGGGTGAAGTGATCAATGACTTTATCATGTTGAAAGGCAGTGTCATTGGGACCAAGCAGCATGGTCTTACCCTGAGAAAGTCTCTGCTGGTACAGAACAAACACTGATCCCTGGAGAAGATTGACCTGAAGTTTATTGACTCCACTTCCAAATTTGGCGACAGTTGGTTACAGACTGTGGAGGAAGAAGAAAACTTTCATGAGACCACTCAAAAGAGACTATGTGACAAAAAAAGAAGCTGCCTAGTGTTTCCAGACCAACTTGGAACTGGTGGATTCTTAATAAATTTTTCAGAGCTAAAAGTAAAAACAAAAAAGAATGACAAAGGAGGCAGAGGGAGCACCTAACAGGTATAACCAGGGGTGTACTGAAGCTAGCCTGTGAAAGAAATTGTTAAATGTCCACTATGAATATGTATACCTCAGAAATGGATAACCACTACAAATCAGGACTTGATACATAATTTTGTTCATTGGATAGATTTAATAAAGTCTTAATGAATATTAGACTTAAAAATGTGTGTCTGTACCCACACTCACACATTCATTCCCCCACACCCCCCAACCCCCATATCCCAGTTGTTATACATTACCAGCACATTCCTGTATTTCATGGGTGTAAGAAAAGGCTCACAGAACGAAGTCATTATGATACTGGAGACCTAGAGACTATTATTATTATTATTATTATTATTATTGCAACTGGCACTTTTATGGTACTTTAAGGTTTGCAAAGTTCTTTATATCCAGTATCACATTTGAACCTCACAATACCCCTTGGCATAACTCAGGGCTCAAGACTAGTGCATTTTCATAAAACTATTCATTCATAGAGAAACTGCTTAAGGTTTGCTAAGGTACAAAGTTGGGTGAGAATGGAAGAGGAGAGAGTCTGCCTTGCTTCAAAAGAAGACACATAGGCCTAGACTCTCTCTTGGGGGAAAAAAGAAAACTGTGGAAAGACAAAATATTTGGAAGGCAGACAGGAAAGGGAAAGTTGATAATATATCCCTGATTTCCAAAGTGCTTCTTTAGAGATTTTGGGGATTTTACTTTGGGGATATTGGGACTTTCTTTTGGCTGAGTGGAAATAACTCTTCATCAGTTAGAAATCTCATTCACTGCGCATATTATTTGGTATATTCTAATCTACACTGTTCTCTGATTTCTGTTTGCTACCTGTTTGGTTAAATAAGTTTATTTGCCATTCATTGTTTGTGGTGGTTTTTTGTATAGCCAGAATTTGATGGGAAAGGCTCAAGGCTTCAGTTATAAGTTTTAATTCTTCCTTTCTAAGGGACAGTGACTAGAAGATCAGCTTCAACATAAAAATCACTTCCCCTACAATAACAATATTTAGGGGAGTAGATACATATAATTCTAGTCCAGTTCTTCCTCTCTGATAAGACCTAAGCTGCCAGTTTAGTGGCTCCCTTCTCCTGCTTCACTCCAAACAGGTATCAATGTCTCCTTTGAAGAGAGTTGGATGAGATTCCAGAGGTATCTGTTCACACCTCCTTGTAAGCCAAATTTAGACAACCACATATAATCATTCATATAACCTACATTAGCAACACAAATGCCCTTTATAGCTATTACCGAATTTTATATGAATAAATTGGCTTTAAAATAGAAATGGTTGTGAATATATTTTAAAAGTCAAGTACATAATAAGTTATGTTCTTTACTATCATGATTTTATTACTATTTATTTTATTATTTTTATTATATTAATATATTACTATTTAGTATTATATTTTATATTATTATTATACTATTTTATTATGTTTTTTTTTCAGATTGTAGTAAGTTGTAATTAAAATTACCAAATTGCAATCTGGGGTGGGGGATAGATGTTCTCGTCATATTTCAAAATCAGAATATTAGGCAGGAGGGATGAAAATAACCATGTATATAGTGCCTACTATGTTCTAGGCAATGCATTGAGCACTTTTAAAAAATATTTATTTTTTCATAAATTTAAATAAAAATATTTAAAAATATTATCTCATTTAATCTTTGATCTTATCATTGATAAGAACACTGTAAGATAGGTGCTGTTATAATATGTATATGTTATATACATTTTATATATGTAAGATAGGAAGCTATTATAGGAGTAAAAGAGTTGTGTTTTTCCTGACTTAATTACTCCCCTCAAACTCCTTGGTATGGAGGTCTCTTTGCTCATTATGGCCTCTACATTCCTCATCAAATCCTCCATCACAGATGCTATATGGAACAGCTCTCAACTGTTGTCTTCTGCAATACATCCAGTAAATTTTCAATAATCTAGATTAGGTAATTCACAGAGTAATCAATGAGTGGTCTCTCTAGTCTTTAACTTGCTACAAACTGTCTTACAAACATCCAGTCCTTTTACATTTATCGTCAGTGTATTGATCTTCAATCAATCACTTTTTTTTGGTGAGTACTCTTTAAATTGGGAGATCCCTAAGAATTTCCAGTTAAAAACAACTTACTAAATAATTTTATTAAAAAAAAACATTTGTTTAAAAAACTATTTTAATTCCAAACTCTCTTCTGTTTCCAACCCTTTCCCCCCACCCATCTAGAAGGCAATCAATATGACACCCCTTATACATGTCATTGTATTTTAAAAGCAATTTATGTAAAAATATCCACTAATCCACTAATGGTCATTAGATTTTTCAATAAATCAATAAACATTTATTAAGCACTTACTATGTGCCAGGTACTATGCTAAGTTCAGGGATACAGAAGAGGCAAAGCACAGTTCTTGCCCTCAAAGAGTTTACAATATAATGGAAGAGGTAAAATATAAATAAATACAAATCAAACTATATAAAAAATAAATAAGGTGTAACAGAGGGAAAGCACTGGAATTAAGAGGGGCTAGGAAGGCTTCCTATAGAAGGTGGGTTCTTATTTGGGAATTAAAAGAAATTGGGGAAGCCAGTAGTTGGAGAGAAGGATGAGGAATGTTCCAGTCAAGGGGGGGTGTGGGACTTCAGAGAGAATACCTAGAACTGAGAACAGTTTCTTGTCCAGACAGGAGGCCAAATTCACTGGATTGAAGAGTACTTGTTGGGAAGTAAGGTGAAAGAAGTTTGGGATGGTAGGAGAAGAATAGGTTATGAAGAATTTTGAATGCCCTTTTATTAGTACATATTAAAACATTGAGGCCACAGTATAGAAATAAACCAAATCCATAATATTACATCATAATGATAGAATAAACAATACTGTCAGAAAGTGGTACTTAGCAAGTATAAAGCAAATTTTTAAGTTAGTCATTCTTAAAAGAAATAGGAACATAGAAATAAAAGTATTCATACTCACAAAGCAAAGAAAAAATTGAATCTTTGATGAACCAATACTTAATAATGTTGCAACATTAAAGGGACAGTATGGTCATCAGTGTGACTCAACCACTTCTATTACCTTTCACTCTAATATGACTCAGTTCTCAAATGAATTTCCTGGTATAAACAGTCCTTCTCTACTCTAGGAAGTAGTATCAAAGAATCTGAATTTATTTTTCTTATAAGCTCTGAGCCCCTAGCCAGAGATAACACTTGTGGCAAAATTCTTCAGTCTTTGATCTATTTTACTACCTCCTCTCAAGGAATGTTTCCCAGCTTATTGCTTCTTCATTATTCTCTTTTATATAATTATGTCATTAACAGCAGATAAACACCTGTCCATGTTCAGAGAAAAAAGGATTTGCTCTCCCATACAAGAACTCAAGAGGAGAAAAAATATACATGATTATTGTCTTGTGATCTGTAGTTGAGGGCTGTGATGTAGGGTTCAGTAAAATGGAATGGTTCCAGTATTCCAATCTCTTTCCTGATCATCCCAAACAGGCTCACTCCCAGAGTCCTGGCTTCTTTCTTTGTGATAGTTGTAGCTCTATTTCTATTCTCCTCTATTCCTTCCCTCAGGAACTAGACTTTTCTTCAAGTCTGCTTCCTAGACTCAAGAAACTAATGAACAATGATCACTTAGCAGTGTGGCTGTAAACTCAAGCACAAGCAGCTCTCCTGAGGACTGCTTCAGTGAATAGCTTTAAGGTTCTGATCACATAGTATAGTGAACTCCTTATTTATTCAACAATAAACTAAAGCAAAACATTCACAGAAACCAAAGTTCAACATTCACAATGATATAACACTAACAACTTATTACTAAAGTAGCCACATAGTTTGAAACAAAAGATATAATTCCCTAAGTCCTTAACTCAATTATCCTTCAAAGCAATCATCCTTAAGGGATACAAAGTACAAAGTTCCCCCACTCCTAGGTCACAGTAAATCATGATCTTGTCAGTCAACACTAAGTACACATGGAAAAGTCCTTTCATCTTAACTCTGAGGCTGACTCCCAAACTCCATGGTCCCTGTTCCATGCTCTCAGCTCTTGTTTGAATTCACCCAGCCATCACCTGGATTCACAGGTAGGCAGCTCCCAGCTCCTTGTCCAACTCCTGGTCCAGCGCCTGGTTCAGCTCCTAGTCCAGTTATACAAATTAAGTTTAGCAGAGCCACAACATTCATGCACATTGCCAGCATCATCCTCAATTCACTTTCTTCCTGTGAAATCAACACAGACCCACAAACAGGGTCTCTGTCAGAGAAATCAACACAAATCATCAGTAAAGTCCCAGGATCTCTAAAAACTTCAGTAAAACCCTCCTTCAGGACTGTAGCAGCAAGCACCCCAAGCGTCCTCAGGGTTTGCAGCTACCACAGGTTCTTGGATCTGCTTTATTAAAGGAAAGCAACTCAAAATGGGTTAACAAGCTTACTTTAATCAGTCAGACATATATCGTTTACCTTGTTCAGGAGAAAAGGTCAGCACCCTGAACCTCAAAATATACAGGCATAATTATCAAGACAGAAACATCAAGTAGACAGATTTCCAAACTGTCCAACCATTACATCCATACCCAGTCAACATCTGGGTTTCCACATTCTGGGTTTTTCAAAGCCGGGGGACTCTCAACAACGGCTTCCCAGAATTCAGATCAAATCACAGAACACTTCTCAAAGTGAGTCCCCAAATCAAAGCTACACATCAGGGCTTATATAGCCTTCTCCTGGCTCAGAGAATGTAACAACCTTATTGACTCACTGGCCAATCAAGAAGTATCTACTGAAAAACAAGCCTCCCCCACCCCAGGCTTCAGGTGCACATTAGCCTAGGGGCAGGGAAGATCTTTAAAATTTACATTCTTATTACAAGGACTTCTGTAAACAGAGAACAAGAAAGTCCTCCTTCAGGGCTTCTGAACCAGCAGTAACTTCCCAGGGCTTCTGTAACAGCAGCAATATTCTCTATCAGCAAACAGGTCTGACAAAGTAACAGCAACACAGACAAAGTGTGGGCACCACAGCCATCCTTCTCCCGAGCTCAGCTTGGTCCCAGCTTGTGTTCCTGTTTTTATATGGTCTTTAGGCAAGTTCCTCCCAATGTGGGCTTCACAGGTTTTGTTTCTAACAAAGACTAGATATAATCACACAGGTGAGGCTCAAAGGTACTTGAAGACCTGAAACAAGGTGCTAAATACTTGAATAACTGAAACAAGGAGCTAAGTACTCCTTTGCTTGCCATTACAGTGACCTATCATTATTCATCCTTATTTAGTTTCTAATTCACACCTAGACCTCAAAAAGGGATCACCTGACAAGGGCGCATTTTTAATATTTATATTAACACACAATTATTAGGTTCCTTTTCTATGATCATGTCTGTGAAAGACAAACATCCTTACACAGAGAGAAAAAGATAAGAAACTTTAGAAGAGTGAAGATCACATGAGAGGAGGAAAAGTAGAAAAATCTGAAGCTGGAATTAATAGAACAAGACAATGGATTCCATTTTTGAGCCTGTTGAATTGGATATGCCAATGACACATGCAGATAGAAATGTCTAGCAGGCAGTGGGAAATCTATTATTTTGGAGCAATATTAAGGTTGGATACTTAGAACTAGTAGTCATATAATTCAAGCCCACTTAATGAATATATGTTAAGTGTCTTCTATGTATATGTATGGCATTGCTTAGGTATTGGGCTTTTAAAAAGAAAAAAAAGTTACTGTTCTCATCAAAGTCATTGTTCTGGGGATGGGGGGTGGAGTGGGGAGCTGGGTGAGAGTTAAGGAGAAAATACAACTTGGACGTAAATAAGTATTGCACAAGGAAAATTGAAGGCAGAGAGAATAATATCAATTGGGAGGATCATGGAAGCCTTAATAGAAATATAATACATGATTTGAAGGTTTAAGGAAGAAAAGGATTCTGAGAGAAAAAGACAAGGAAAGGGTGTATTACAGCATGGGAGGTGGTTTTTCTAAATGCAAGGGAGTGGCAGGTGGAATTTCAAGTTTAGGGAACAGTTCATAGTGCAGTTTAGTTGAACACAGATGGAATAGAAGGAAATAAGGCAGGAAAGGTAGGTGAAAGCTAGGTTGAGGCTCATGTTCAGACTATGGATTTTGTATTTTTTTTTCTTATTGTTAATGTAAAGCCATGGAATAGAAGATTCTGTTCTCTGGACCTCTGATCACAGACATCCCTTCACATTCTAAGGTTTTTTTCTTTCCATGCAGAGAAAAGGCTTTTTCTCCAGAAGGCCCAAGTGGAAATATTCATCATAATAATGGAGCATTAGCCCAGCTGAGCTTTAAGGTGCTCCATAAAAAAGAGAATGATTGAAAAAAAATTATTAACTGCTTAATATATGGCAGGGTTTGTGCTCTTGGGAGTAGATACAAGCACTAAGATTGTTATGAATTGTTTTGGATTTTCCTTTTGTGGCTTCAAAGTAAGATAAACACATGTAAAAATACATACATATATATATATATATTTTTTTTTTACTCCTAACTCCTCTACTTATGTTTGTAATACCTTGTATTACAAGAACTCAGGTTCTGTGGCTTCTCTTTTTTTCTTTAAGCAATTGGGGTTAAGTAACTTGCCCAAGGTTACACTGTCAGTTATTTTGTGTGGGTGTTAAGTATCTGAGGCCAGAACTGATCTGAGTACTCCTGACTCCGGGCCCACACGTTCTTACTCACTGTGCCACCTAGCTGCCCCAAGGCTTCTCTATCTTTACTTTTATTTTTTAAATAAATTTTAATTTTTAAAATTTTTATATTAGCTGTGTTTTCTAAAAAATCATCAGATTTTTTAGATCTGAGCAATATATCAAATATCTGAGCAATATAGCAAAATATCAGAGCAATACCTTAAAACCAAAATAAAAGGTAAAAAGTAGTTAAAAAAAACAAAGAAAAAATCTTAGATTTGAACACAACAGAAAAAAAAATCTGTTAAGATATGTAGTGTTCTAAACACAGTCTCCCATATCTGCAAAGAAATTTTTGCTTATATTTTTTCTTGTGGACCAAGCTTCTGATAATTATTTTATTATAATTTGATAATTTCACAGTATTTTATTTGAAATTTTGTTTTTCTTTTCCTTTAATTTGTTGGAGGAAGGTATAATATTTCTGCTACAAAACCCACCTAAGTCATAAAAGCTATAATTAGCTTTCTTGTCTGTAACCCATAAGGAAGGAGTAGGGGAAAACAAGTATTTGTGCAGTGTATATGTTATATTTACTTAATTATTTATATATTGTCTTTCTCAATAGAATGGTAGCTGCCCAAGTGTAGTGACTGCCTTTGCCTTTCTTTGCCTTTTTTTTGGTGTGTGTGTGTGTGTGTGTGTGTGAGGCAGGGCAATTAGGGTTAAGTGACTTGCCCAAGGTCACACAGCTAGTTTTTGTGTTAAGTGTCTGAGGTTGGATTCGAACTCAAGTCCTCCTGACTCCAGAACTAGGGCTCTATTCACTGTGTCACCTAGTTGCCTCTCTTTGCCTTTTCTTAACCTAATGCCTCCTATGTAGTAAGTTCTTAATAATTACTTGTTGATCAATTGTTTCTCTATATATCATATGCCTCTCTATTAACAACATCAGCAACCCTCCCTTCCCCAAAGATTCTTCCCTTTTCTATTGTTGTTATACTGATCAGAATGAATATCTAATAAATGCAAAATATCAAATATTCATTGGAACCTAGCTGTTAACTGTAATATTTACAGATAATTTTAATAGAATGACTTTTTCTTTCTTCAGAAGCTAGAGTTGTTATTTTTAAAAGCCGCTTTCGACTGTATTAGCAAAACAGCCCTTTATAACTGACTTCATAAAAAGCTTTCATTCCTGCCAGAACAAAGCATTTTAAGCATAATTTTAAAAGAATTTAATAAGATTTGTAGACATAGATTTATAGTTGTTTTGTGGCTACATCAAATAAAACTCATAACAAACTTGTGGCTAGCCCAGATGGGAGAGTGAGTACATGCAGGTGAAAATGTCACAGAAGAGACTTCCTTTTGCCCTCCAGAGAATTGATGCAAAAAAAAAAAATTATATGAGATGAACCTAATCTCAGCCTCAATAACCCTCAGAATCTGGACAGAATCAATAAAACAAGGAAAAGCTTCAGAGTGTCCAGGGCTGAATTTAATAATCAACCCTGAGAGGTATTCATTGTCTAGCCCACACCAAGTTCAGAGTTGAAAAATTTTTGGTGCATAAAACTTCTCCTCACTACCCTCCCCCTTATATAAATGGCTCATTTTTTTAAACTTTCAAAGGTCTCAGTGGAGAAAATTTAATATGAAATAATTTGCAGTAGACCACAGGGACATAATAGTAACTAAAGTACTAATTATTATTGTTGCTATGGTAAGGGGAGTTAATTCTTTGGTCTTTAATTTCTAATAGTCTAAAATCACAGAAATACAGAATTGAGAGGAATCTCAGAAGTGAATGATCTAGTTCAATAGCCATCTGAAATATAAAACCCCTACACAATATCCCAGACAAGTGACTGTCTAAACTCTGTTCAATGACCTTCACTACTCATAGAGGCAGCCTCTTATACAAAGCGAACCATGCAAATCTGGTACATTGGTTCTTTTTTTTTTTTTTTTTGACAAGTAGAACTCCATATTCTGTATGCTAGTTATGAACTCAATTCTCTACAATCTGCTTGTGTATGATCTACTTTGTAGAGTTTTTGTTTGTTTTGTTCATCAAACAGCTATATTTATTTAAGACTTTGGGCAGTATTATAATAGGTGCTAGAAAAAACTAGCCATGTGACCTTGGGCAAGTCACTTAACTCCAACTGCCCTACCTTTCCCCCTCCAAAAAGCAAAAAAATAAAAAATAAATATAATAAATGTTAGAGGAAATACAAAACCTAATTCTAACCCTCGTAGGAGATAACACATACACAGACAAATGTACAATATTACATAGTAAGTACATTAGATGTTTGAAAGTTATGCAAAAAAAAAGTTGCATGTTATGAAATCAAAGGGAAGGTCATTATTGAATGGGGAGTAGGCATGGACATGAAAGCTCTTTCTTTCCAGACAGAATGTTCCTCAGACTGTTTCCCCACAAAAACATAAACAAAAACATACAACCCTGCTATCAACAGGGAATATTCAGCTGGAACCCACAAACACACTTTAGGAAAGTAACTTTCTTATTGCCCCCAAGTCAAAGAATAAGTTCCAAAGCAAATAAATGGTTTGGAGATTATCTAACACTTTGGATTATTCTGCTTTATGCATAGTATGAATATTTTTTCTTTTCAGAGGAGGGAAGGCAGGGCAATTGGGGTTAAGTGACTTGCCCAAGGTCACACAGCTAGTAAGTGTTAAGTTTCTGAGGCCGGATTTGAACTCAGTTCCTCCTGACTCCAGGGCCAGTGCTCTATTTACTGCACCATCTAGCTGCCCCAAAACAGACATTTTTCAAACATAATGTTTAAGTTAATTATTATTGACTATAGTCATCCGTTTCAATGGAGATATTTTATTTACTTGTTTTTTGGTGGGCAGGGAGACTTGAGGAGGCAGGAAAGAATGTGTAGGTAGTGCTAGGCATGTTAAAAAGAGGAAAGGACAGAAAACAGAAGAAAAAAATGTAATGACACTAGTTGCTATCACAGAACTCTACACAAAAGTCTTCATGAATGCTTGATGAATGAATGACTGAGTTTAAAAAGAGAAAGAAAATTCATGATAAAACAAATACCACATGTATTTGGAGATGTTTCCCTATCTTTGTGGAGGGACTTTTTTTTTATGGAAACAGAACTAGAAATAAATTACCTCAGAAAAAAGGCTGACATACTGTAGAAATGTGGTGAAACTGTATCATCATCTGTTGATACAAGCCCAGTCAAGCCCTCAAGCTAATGTGATACTGACATAGTCCTTGCAGCTGTTGGCAAGATGGTGGGCTTCACCATTTCCCCAGCACTGAAGCTTTTAGTACATGCAGATATCATCCTAGTTACTTCTCCTTTTAATTGCCAAACTTAAAATAGTTGTCTATACTTGACACCTCCACTTCCTCCCTACCCACTATTTCCTCAACCCCTTTCAGTCAGACTTCTTATCCTTTCATGAAATGAAACTGTCTTTAGTATATTCCTATTGCTTTTATAATAAAATGCTTACATTGCTTTTTTTTGGCATTCAAAGTCTTTCATAATCTCTTTCCAACCTACCCTTAATTAGACTGATTTCTCATTGCCTTCCATCAGTAGCCTATTTTGCAGTCACAACCTGCTATTACCCATGTGTGCTATACTGTTCCTTGCTTTTATACCTTTGCAACAAGTGTCTGAGGTCAGATTTGAACTTAGGTCCTCCTGACTCCAAGACTGACTCCAAGACTGGTGCTCTGTTCACTGTGGCCCTCTTGCTTTTTCTTAATCCTCCACACCTTTACCTTTTGGAAGCCCTTGCTCCCTGTAAGATTCAGTTCAGATGTCACCTAATAGTGGAGTTCCTAATTCTCTGAGATGTTAAATTTCTTCCCATTCTTCTTACAAAATTACTTTGTATACATTTTGCATTTTCTTTCCCCTGTTAAGATTATCCTCCTTCTTTGTCTTTGTATCGCCTGAAAGGCATTTAATATAACTATGGAGGATGCCACCATTCTCCTGGTCACCCAGGTTCACAATTCGATGTCACTTTTGATTACTTACCAGGTCAAAACTCAACTCTCTCATATCTAATCTTCTGCGAAATCCTATTATTTCTGCCTTTGGGGGTAGCTCTTGAAAATGTCCCTATATGAAAAGGACCTATTTATGACAAAATATTTATGGGATCTGTTTTCATGGTGGCTAAGAATTGGAAATTGGGGAGAATGACTGAATGAGTTGTGGTATATGATTGCAGGGGAATATTATTGTGCTATAAGAAATGATGGCCAGAATGATTTCAGTAAAAATAAAAAGGTAAAGACTTACATGAATCAATGCAAAGTGAACAGAACCAGAATATTGTACACAGTAACAGCAATATTGTAATATGAACAACTGTGAATGACTTAGTTATTTTCAGCAATACAATGACCTAAGACAATGCCAAAGGATGCACGGTTAAAAAATACTATCCACCTCCAAAGAAAGAAGTGATGGCATCTGAATACAGACTGAAGAATACTATTTCCTTTCCTTCCTTCCTCCCTCTCTTCTTTTTTTTTTGTTTGAATTTTCATCCACGAACATACTAATATGGAAATGTGTTTCACATGATTGCATATGTATAACCTTTATCAGATTGTTTACTGGCTCAAGGAGCTGGGGGGAAGGGATCAAAACTTTTAAAAAAATAGAATGTTGATTATTTTAAAATGTAATTGGGAAAAATAAAATATTATTAGAAAGAAAGAAAGAAGGAAGGAAGGAGGAAGATGAAAGAGAGAAAGAAAGAAAGAAAGACAAAAGAGAGAAAGAAAGAGAAAGAAAGAAAGGGAGAATGAGAGAGAAGAAAAGAAAGGAAGAAAGGAAGAAAGAAAGAAAGAAAGAAAGAAAGAAAGAAAGAAAGAAAGAAAGAAAGAAAGAAAGAAAGAAAGAAAGAAAGAAAGAAAGAAGAAAGAAAGAAAGGGAGAAAGGGAGAAAGAAAGAAATGTCCCCCTCTCTCCTCTGACACTGCAATCATTCTGTTACAGGCCCTCATAATCTTATCCTTGGACTATTACAATAGTCTGCTTGTTGAGCTCCCTGACCTAAGTCTCTCCCCACTTCAATTCATTATCCATTCAGCTGTCAAATTCATCACCAGTAAATACAAGTCTGATTTTGTCACCATCCTATTCAATGAACTCTAGTGGGTTTCAATTGCCTTCAGAATAAAATATAAAATCCTTTGTTTGGCTTATAAAATACTCCATAACCTAACTTTTTAGTCGTCTTACACATTACTTGTCTATTGTACTTATTTTGCAATCTAGTGACAATATTCTCTTTGCTTCACAAAGAAAACTCCATCTACTGACCAAGCCTTTTCACTAGTGATCCTTCATACCAATAACTCTCTCCCTCTTTGTTTCTACCTTCTACTATCAGTAGCTTCCTTCAAGTTTCAGCTAAAGTCCCATCTTCTGTAAGAAGCCTGTTCTGGTCCTCTTTAATCTTAAAGTTTTCTCTCAAATTATCTCTAATTTATCCCGTATATCTTGTTTGTACGTAATTGTTTGCATGTTGTCTCCCCATTAGACTGTCAGCAACTTCTCAGTGTCTGGCAAATAATGGGTATTTATAAATGCTAGTTGACTAATTGAATTGAATTATAACTCATAACTTCCCTTTTTATCCAGGGTTAGTTCCATTTTTAACAACTCTAATATTAATCCTTAAATGTAGATATGTGAGAAAATGATTGGAGGTCTAAATCTTTAACTGGCAAGTTTGAGAGGCCATTTTGCAGTTCCTTTTATTTCTTAGTTTCATCTATTTATTCATTTACATTTTTAGTATTATTTATTAGCATTTAAAATATGTTACACTCTTTTAGTATGATTCTCTCTGTTTATCTGGTCCATTTTTCCATAAGTACGAAGGCTGCCTAGAGATATTACAATAATAATGATTTTTATGGCACTTTTCCATATGTTTTCTTATTTGACCTTCACAGCAATCCTTTAAAGTAGGCATTACATATATCATTGTCCCCATTTTGCAGATGAGCAAACTGAAGGGTGGAAAGAAGTAAGAAGTAAGTTGCCCAAGATGACATAGAGACTCAGATTGGACCTGTGATTTCCTTGGTATTAGACTTTCAGATGAGGAAACTCTTATTAATGATGTAGTTTAGGCTTATATGCAAGGAATTGTTTAAGACAGTTGCCTTAGGCATTGTGAAGTTAAAAGACTTTATCAGGGTTACTCAAATAATTTGTATCAGAAACAACTTCAGAACCCAGATCTTCTTTTCTCTGAGGCCAGCTCTTTTTCTGTAAGATTTGGACAGATATTTTTCTTCCAATTCTGACATCCTTTATCCAACACCATCCTGCCTGGGATATCAATGCCTAAAGTTAGAGAGTGGGGAATGGAATAAAAGCAGCTATCTTCTTCCACTTAGGGTTTTAGGAAGTTTAAAGAGCTTGAAGGGACCTGTGAGATAAGCTAGTCTAACTCCCTCATTTTGTAGTTTATGAAACCTAATTCAAGAAAAGTTGTCACTTCGCTAAAGTTCCTCAGATGGCAGAGATGGGATTCCCACTCGAATTTAGTGGGACTAAACCTATACAGGAATTAAACTGTGAGCCTAATTCCTTTTCTCTCCCAAGATATAAGCAAAGAGGGTGGCAAGGGGGGAATTATGCCTCAGAGTACTGGGAGAAATGTTTGTGTACTTGTTCTTGCTATACTTTTGAGGCAAAAACTCTTCTGTAAAGCTAATCTGACTGTTAATTGGTTAAATGGCTATATTTATATTATTATATATGTGCATATGTGAATATATGTATTATATATGAGTATATCTATATCTATCTATGTTTATCTATGTTCCAAATATAGGATTGGATGAAGTCCTTGAAAGCAGAAATCACTTTTACTTTTTTTTTATCCCCAGCACTTAGCACAGGCCCTGGCAGATAGTAAATTTGCCTTGACTTTGAGGTCCAAAGACCCAGGGAGTGAGACATCAGATGTTCCAGCAGGACCTTTATTCTCTCCTTCTTTCTAGGTCTTTGCTAGGCTGAAAGGAAAGTGGAATTTGTGAGGATAATCTTTAAATGCATGCGAAATGAGAAGACAGCTAGTCCTTCTGAAAATGGAAAAGCCAAGCAGCAAATGAAGATAGATATTCACACATTTTATTTTATTCTCCATATCCATCTCCCCCATGCATTTCCACCTGAGTGGAATAGTTGTTGTCAACAACTATTGTATCTTCCCCAAAGCACTTAGAAACAGTGATTATTTTAAGGCTCCCTATAAATAGAGGCTTTCTCTTCTGCCTTTTTCCCAGTGGAGCCTTGTTACTTTTCATCCAAAGAAATGGTTCATTGTTCAGGCCACTGTGAACTTGCCCAGGCCTCAGAACCCTCTATATCCCGCCTTGGGTGGCTTTGGGGAATTGAAATTCCTTGGTGGCTCTGTTGTAATAAACCATTTTCTTTGAAATTGATAGACTGCAGTAGCGGAGACCCAAGTCATTTCTTTTAGCCACTGTAGTTCCTTGGAGTGTATTGGTTATCTTTGTGAACTTAAAAGGTGACTGTTTTAGAGAATTGTGATTCAGAGGCAGCTTGTTTGCATTTTCAATTCAGGAGCAACACTGGGTGGGCATTTTTCTTTAAATCAGAAATAGAACTTCAGATGGCTGCATTTTAACTCTTATGTTTCTTTAGCAAAAGTGCAGACGTTATGGGTTTAAATTTTCAATTAACCAATCAGCAAATATTTATTAAAGAAATCATTGTGCTAGAATGCCACAGAACCCTATGGTTCTCTCTAGTTCTTGCCTTCTGCAAGTTCACAGTCTAGTTAAGTAATTAAGATTACAAAATCATTGCCTTGTGAAACAGTGTATAATAAGTACTGTATGAGTGTTATGGAAAACAGATGTCTGTTTCTTTACTGCCTCAAGATGTAGCTAGTAGTAATTTTCATTTAGATTCTTTTTTTGAGGAGAGGAGGAGGACAGTTTGAACTTAAGATTTCATTTGTTTATGTGACTCCTGATATCTGCAATGGATAGTCTTACAGAGTTGCTTAGGCACTGAAAAATTAAATGACCTGCTCAGGATAATAGATATTATTCAATAATGGCAGAAAATGAACCAAGGCCTTCTTGACTCCAAGGCCAGGTTTCTATCTATTGCAGAGACTACCCAAATGCTTTCAAAATTTTGCATTGTTTAACTCTCACAGCCACTTGGGAAAATAAAGCTGAGTATGTATTATTTACACAATGTACCGTTTGGCAGATGAGGAAACTGAGTTCTAGAAAAAGTATATGACCACACAGATGTTGGCAGAGCTGAGACTGGAATCCAAATTTCCTGATTCTCAGATGAGGTTATTTACTCTGAACTAAGCTGCCTTCCTTAGAGTTAAACTTCATTTATACATATAGTATAGATATACATTGGCCATTAACTCATTCCTAGCTTCAAGGAATTGAGGCTATTATAAGAGGAGATTCTCCCAAATCCTAGGGAAATGAGTTTCCTGTGACTAGAGAAAATAGCAAAACTGTAGTATACTGATCCTAAAGATTTATGTGTGTGAGTGTGGCTGTGGCTGTGGAGATCTATTTCTAATGTAAACTGTTTGGACAATTGCCTTTATTCTTGTCTGAAGCTCCTTCTTTTTCCACGCTCTTTAATTTCTTCTGATTTTATTTTTGCCTTTTTTTTAATTGCCTTTTTTTGGAGGGGGCAAGGCAGGGCAATTGGGGTTAAGTGACTTGCCCAAGGCCATACAGCTAGTAAGTGTTAAGTGTCTGAGGCTAGATTTGAACTCAACTCCTCCTGACTTCAGGGCTGGTGCTCTATTCACTATACCACCTAGCTGCCCCTGATTTTATCTTTTTAATGCTGTGTCTATCGTATGCTCCTTCTCTGTGAAAAGAAATCCATTTTCCTTGTTTGTTGTTGTTGCTAATGATGACCTTGCTTATGGATACACTGAACCAGAACTCATAGTCCTTAAAGACAAGACTTCTTTTAGCTCCAAGGAGCCAACAAGAGAGGTGGCTTTGGCAATAGCATGGGGAAGGAGAGGAATAGTTAAATCCATGATGGTTGGCAGGGTACACTTTGCATGTTCCAAATGACATTGCAAATCCCTAACACAAGGCTTAGGCACCTTTCAATTATCCACATTAATGGAAAAGAACTACTGATATTCTACAAGTCAATACATTTATATTGGGTAGGACTGTGAAATAAGATTGTAGATTCTTAGCTAGAAGAGACCTTAGAGGTCATAGAGTCCAACCATCCCTCCTATGTTTTGGGGAAGGGAAAACTAAGACAAAGAGAAGCAGAATGACTTGGCCAGGGTCACATAGCTAGTAACTGCTTGAGGCAAGACTTTAAAGTTAGTCCTCTTGACTTTAGACTTATCCACTAAAATATGCTTCCTTCCCCTCCCACAAACCAAAATTTGTAAGATCCAATAATTTTTCCTCCGATAAGGTCAGTTTAGGAAACTCCATCAATGATGCTAGCATAACTTAAATCTTTCTGGATGCTCTCTCTTCCTTTGGAATTGCCAACCAGTATGTGACCAACTATCTAGTTTTTTTTAAAACAATCTCAATAATGAAAAAAATATTTTTTGAGAATGTTTGATGTGTGAAAACAGCTAAAAATCATTGATAGTCAAGTCTGGTGAATAAGATATATGATTATAACGAGAACTAATATTTTGGTTCAAAACCAATATATGACTTTAATGTAAGAATATTGGTTGTGCTGGGAGGCCCAGAAACTGACTTCAACAGTCAAACCAAAAGGCAGTCCATCATTAGATTAAATATTTATGAAGCAACAAAGTGAGTATTTTCAAGAACAACTCATTAGTAGTTTAAATGTGTTCTGGTGTGTGTGTGTGTGTGTGTGTGTGTGTGTATGAAAGAAAGACAGATAGACAGACAGATACAGATAACAGAGAAACAAAAAGGGCAGACAGAGTTTAAAATGTCCTTACTTTATAGTCATCCTGAGTATGCTTTACGTTACAGTCAAACACACTAACAACTTTGTAACTACAGATACTCTAATGAGAGTGGGAAACTGCCAGCTGTGTAAAGAAAGCTACACAGGATCCTTGGAGGGAATGTAAACTAATACCCCTACAAGCTGTATCTTTCAAAGGGTGGCCAAGTCTCTTCCCTCCTTCTTTCCTCCCAAGTCACCTCTCCATCACACCCTGGGTAACAAATGAGAAATTTTGAGGGCTATTGAGTACTGGAAATTTTCACAGCAGGACTGCTTCTTAGCCCTGGAGTTTGGGTAATTGCCACACATTGGTAAAATTCATAAGGGACAATTGTCCTCCAATAGACATTTCTATCTTCAAGGTGTAGTGCCCTGGGGTGAGGATTCCAGTTTAGGCTATTAGAAATATAGGTAAGAATTCTAACTAACTGTGACTTGCATACTGAGGTCATGATTTTGTTCATCATTCCTTTGTGCTGTGTGTGTGGCTTCCTGTTGGATTATTTTATTTTCTAAACTTTTCCCCCATTTAAAATATGTTTTGTAAATCTGTGAGTAGCAAACCCTTCCATTTTTATTTCCCACTACTCCCCTATAATAAGTATCCTTTATACTTAGACATATTCCTCCCTTTCCCTAGAACACAGCTGAGCCCATACCCTAGAATTAAAATAATAATAATTCACATTCTCATAGTACTTTATAAAGTTTATAAAGTGCTTTAAAATAATGCCTTAAATTGAAAAATGAAGTGACAGAGCCAGTAAAAGTTCAGAGGTAGACATTTTACAAGCTCAAAACAGCTTAGAGGGTTAGAAGGAAAAATGCATGTCATGGGAGTGTAGGGTGGCCTAAAGCCCATGTGGACATGACCCTAGCAATAGATTAGGTGGTGGTGACTTTAAGTGGCAATAGCTTGGGAGCTCTCAAACCAGAGATGGAAAGGGGACCTGGCAACTGGTTGGAAAGAAATTACAGAGGATCCCTGTGATAGCACTGGACTCAGGACTGGAAGGTGCTTGGCAACTTCGTTGCTTATACCCACTTCTGTGTCACAGTTTAAGGGTGGAGAAGTATACTTTCAATGAAGAGGGAGGAGGAACTCTGGGGAGCAGTAGTGCTTGATATCCCAAGAGATAAGAGGCCCTTTCTGGGTAAGGACCAGGGCACAGACCAGGAGAGCAATGACTGTTCCTCTTCTTACATCACACTACCTTAAAAATACCAAAATCTTCCAACCTCCCCAAATTAGCTCTTGAAAACATTAGTAAAAAAAAATCCTAAAACTTGGTACAATGTTCTCCCCACCATGCCTGGAACAGAGTCCAACTTTAGCATTAAATTCAAAGTCAAGAAATAGGATAGAAGCACAGCAAAAATTGCTAGGAGAGCTAAGAAAAATACAAAATCAAATAAGAGTGGTAGAGAAAAAATTAAGGAAAGAAATTAGAGTGAGAGAAGAAAATGATAAAAAGACAATTTAAGAGCTTAGAAAAAGGGGCATAAAAACACTGAAGAAAATAACATATTAAAACCAGAATTATCCAAATGGAAGAAGAGGTAAAATGGTCATTGAAGAATATAATTCCTTAAAAATTAGGATTAGACAAGTGGAAGCTAATGACTCTATAAGACATCAAGAAACAATAAAATGGAGTCAAAAGAATGAAAAAAATAGAAGAAAATGTGAAATATCTCATTAGAAAAACAACCAACCTAGTTTTGAAATGGATTGAGGAGAGATAAATTAAGAATTATAGGACTACCTGAAAGCCATAAACAAAGAAAGAGCCTAAACATCATATTTCAAGAAATTATCAGGGGAAACTACCCAAACATCCTAGAACCATGGGATAAAATAGAAATAGAAAGTTTTCAGAAGAAGAAATCAAAGCTATCAGTAGTTATATGAAAAAATGCTCTAAATCACTATTGATTTGAGAAATGTAAATTAAAATAACCCTGTGATACATCTCACACCTATCACATTGGGTAACCTGACAGAAAAGAAAAATGACAAATGATGGAGGGGATATAGAAAAAACAGAACACTGATATATTGTTGATGGAGTTGTGAACAAGTCTAACCTTTCTGGAAAACAATTTGGAACTGCACCTAAAGGGCTATAAAACTATGTATATCTTTTGACCCAGCAATACCACTATTATATCCAAAGAAAGGGGAAGAACCTGTTTATGCTCAAATATTTATAGCAGCTCTTTTTGTGGTGGCAAGAATTAGAAATTGAGAGGATGTCCATCAATTGGGAAATGACTGAACAGTTTGTGGTATAGGATTCTGATTAACTGCTATTGTGGCACAAGAAATGATGGTGTCTTAAAAACCTGTTAAGATTTTTATGAACTGATGTAGTGAGAGAAGAACTAGGAGAAACTGCACACAGTGACAGTAATATTGTTAGCTATGATCAAATGTGAAAGACTTGTTAACTCTGATGAACACAATGATTCAAGAAAATTCCAAAGTACTCATGATGAAAAATTATATCCATTGCCAGAAAGAAAACTGATGAACTCTGAATGCAGATTGAAGCATGTTAATATACATATGTATATATATATACACACACACATATATTTATTTTGTGTGTATGTGTTTTCTTTTGCAACATGGTGTAATAGTAATGTAATTTGATCCCTTTGTATTGGCAAAGCTAACAGGTAATTAGCATGTAGTTTGAATTTAATTAGATCAAGCCTCTGTTAAGAAACAAAAAGTATGAACCCCTGTTGCTGATGTAACAGGAAGGGGCAGAACAAGAAGAGCTAATAAGTATATAAGGAGAAGCCCTAGCTGGAAATTCAGATCTTCTTGGAGCCAAGTTCTGGAAGCTGAGGAAGAGAGGCCCAGGCTGGAGAGAATGATTTTTATTTTGAGAACCTAGATGAAGTGATTTTGATTCTGGGAAACAGCTGAAACTTCTGCTGAGTCTGTGGGCCAGCCAGAGCTGCAAGAAGTATGTGGAAGCATGACTGTGGTGCAGGTATTTTGTCTGTTTGTGGCTTTGTTGACTTTGTTTGACTTCCCGGGAACAGAGACTGTGAAGGATTTAAGGTGGACTGGACGCTGTGATCCTCAGTGTGGAACAGGAACTGCATGGAAAGCTGGACAAGGAACTGGGAGCTGTCTGCCTTTGAACACAGGTGACAGTTTGGTGAATCCAGGTAGGATCTGGGACCACGGAAGGGGATCCAGGGAATCTGAGAGCCTACCCTGAGTCAAGATGAAAAGACCTCTCCTTGAATACTGTGTAGTGACTGACCCTGATGTGAGGTTTTGCCTTGGGACTCACTTTAGCAAGAGTTGTGTGATTTGACCAGATGAGACTCTGGGCAACTGTTGAGCCACCCCTTGTCCCCCAGCTTTGAAAACCCAGATGTTAGTGCTTCCCTCTCTGGTAACTAACTAGGTATGGATACAATGGTCAGACAGCTGGAAGCCTTATCTGCTGAATTGTGTACTTTATTTGTGATTGTGCTTTGGAATTGAATTAGGGACTCTGTGATTGACTAAATGAATGTGCTATCCAGGGGTGGAGTAGTTTGATTTTTGTATTTTGTGTGCCTTAAGGAGGCAAGTCTCCTTAAGGATAATTGAATGATTGATATGATTGAATGATTCAGTTACTAAGTGATTGATTGACTAAATGATTTTACTTTGTTCAAAACCATGTGACCACTGTGGTAAAAAACTATGTGGCCATTTCTGTGATAAGTTGTTGTGAATACTGTATTTTGAATTTCTATGATAAGTTGTAACATTGTGAATGCTGTACCTTGATTTTCTGTGAATGTTTGCTTTGATTTGTTATTGAATAGAGTGTTCACTAAACTATGTAATCAGAATCTTAAAAAGCTATCCGCAGTAGAATTCTTCTGGAAAGCTGCTCATACTTGGCTTTACACATGAATAATGTGGAAATCTATTTTATATGATTTCATATGTATAATTGATATGTTACTTGCCTTCTCAAGGTGGTAGGGAGAAAGAGAATTTGGAACTAAAAATTCTAAACAAAAAGACTTTAAAATTGTTGCATGCATTTGAATTTATCATTTGAATTTATTTAACAAAATAAAATATATGTTAAAATTAAAAAGAAGAGGTTAAGTGACTTGCTGATCATTTTACATAATTAGTAAATATCAGACATTAATTGTCCTCCTCACTCCTCTGTATTCAAAGTAACATCTCATTGTAATAATTAGCTTGTTTTAAATGTAGGCACAAAATAAGGGCCCCTAAAGTCTACTTGGTTTCCTTTTTCTTCAAGTTTAGGGAAATTATTTTATATGAAAAGTTCTGAGTTCAAACACAATATTTATGATCCACCAGTTATGAAGGCTAGATTTTATGTTTAAACCAATCTCTTTGTGTTTGAGCTTAAATTCAATTTCTTGCAATATTTGGGTAATGAAATAGAAGATTATTATATTATAGCATTTATGAATAACAAAAATGTACCAGGAAGGGATGTTGAGGGAAAAGTTAGCCTTTTCTTGTAACTTCCCTCATCCTGAGCCTTCTACTTATAGAACCAATGACTGTTCTTTTCAGTATCTTTCTTTCCTTTCTCACCTTAGTTCTCCATTTGCTCCTTAAAAATGTGCTGGAAATGTTATGCCTATTCGAGCATCTTGAATTCAGATGCTCAGATTCTTTTCCTCCAATTCTTAGAGACTTTCTTCCTTTTCTGCAAATTGTTTAGGATGTGATCTTAGTGCTCACACGTTAATTAATTCCAAGAGGTATATAGACCCTAGTCACACCTACTTCTGTTTGGATTAAAAAAATTCTTAGTCAAGATATCAGAGCTAAAAATGGGGTATTTTCCAACTCAGTTGTATATTTATGCAACTCAATCTATCCTTCTATATGAAGCTCAAACACTGACTCCTCTGTGGGACCTTCCCAGCTCATCTCAGTTCAAAATAACCTTTCTCCCTCTTTTGTATTCTTATAGTATTTGCTATTTCCATCATCCATTAATTAACTCATATAAATCAGGTCTACTGTATTGCTTTGCATTTTAATCATATTGTAAGACATCAATTTCACTTGGTTCTTTGTATACAAGTCTTCCACATTGTAGACAATCAACGAATATCTTTTAAGTTGAATGCTTGAAAACCATCCATGAGCCTTTTGCTGTCATTTAAAACCTCAATAGAGTTTCACCTTTGCTCGGCAATAATTTGAGCACATTTTAAGGACATTTGATGCCTTTCTTTGCAGAGAGAGCAGAATGAGCCTTAAACTGGTAGTAGAAAGATATGGGTTCAAGGTAATAGCTCTGCTATTAACTAATACTCTATATAGAATACAGTTTAGTTCAAGCATCCACTTCAAAATCGTACTCCATTATTCTTAGAACAAGGGAATACACAATCACAAGTTGTTACCCAATAATTGAAACTAACTTAAACTTAGTGACCTATAAGTACTGGTCATCATCACCTAACTTTATTCCTTCCCTTTGCTTCAGAAATGACAATGTTGCTATTTTGATTCTTATAAAAGTCTGAATCTAAAAGACATACAGTTCCCTAATATAAATTTTCTTTCCTTTCTATTTGCTTGAGGTATAAAAGATACTTAGAACTGTTGGAGCTATTTTCTAAAGATACTATTCCACAATTAGCCAGGTGTTTTTTTGTTTTTTGTTTTGGTTAAGTAACTTGCCCAAGGTTACACGGCTAGTGTTTTTTGTGTGGGTGTTAAGTGTCTGAGGCCGGAACCACACTCAGGTCCTCCTGACTCCAGGGCCGGTGCTTTTCTCACTGGGCCACCTAGCCGCCCTAGCCAGGTGTTTTTAATAAAACAATGCACCACCTAACTTCCTAACCTAATGGTTGGTTTTATTTTGTGAAACTTCACTTCACCAAGTCCCTTCACTTTTCTTGACCTGAGTATCTTCTTCCATAGGATGGAGTTGACTCCAAAAATCTTGTTTATTCTCCCTCCCAACACGGAAAATCTATGTTTCTGTCTTGACCAGTTCAATGTAGGTACAAAAAGAAGCATCCCAGAAGGAGACTCACTTAATAGAATTTCTCTTGCCATTCCCAAATTAAATACCACTACTAAAATGATTTTAATTAATTAATTTTTATTAATATCAGGTCTAATACCTACAACAAATTGCAAATTGGAAATCCACTGCAAATTGTTATTACATTCATTCCTATATTTCTCTTTTGTTCAATTTATTGTCTTGTATTAAACTGGAAAGTAGTGGTATCATTGCTAGCATATCAGTGTTGTGTCAATTGAGTTTAGTAAAACAATTTTATGGTAGTATTTATTGTATTCTGAATATTAATGACAGGATTTAAATATATATATATAGATAGACAAAACTATTGATCTTTTCCTCAGATTTTCGTAGAGCATTTTGTCTGGACCTCTAATTTGCCATTAGAATTTACTTTTTCCACACTTAATTGTGTGTATTTCCTATCCTATGTGTTATTTCATATTTGTATTCAATTCAATAATAATTTATTAACTTCTTACTGTGTACCAGGCATTGTGCTAAGTATCAGGTGCTCAAATACAAGAAAAACATTATTTTTTAAAATTTATTTTTAGTTTTCAACATTCATTTCCACAAGAATTTGAGTTACATATTTTCTCCTTGTCTTTCCCCTACCCCTAACCCAAGATAAAAAGCATATTGAATACCCCTTCCTCCAATCTCTTTCTCTTATATCCTCTCCCATACCCCCTCTAACTTTCTAGTAGGGAAAGATGTATTTCTATACTCCAGTGCCTATATATCTTATTATTTCCCAGTTACATGAAAAAACAATTTTTTTCTTTTTAACATTTGTTTTTAAAACTTTGATTTCCAGATTCTTTCCCTTCTTCCCTCCTCACCCACCCCCCTGGGAAGAGAAGCAATTCAATACAGGTTGTATGTGTGTAGTGACACAAAACATTTCCATAGTAGTTATATTTTGAAAGACTCTCCCTCCATTCTATCCTGCTGCCCACTTTTCTACTCCGACCCTGTCCCTTTTCAAAAGTGTGTGCTTCTAACTACTCTCTCCCCCAACCTCCCCTCCCTTCTATCATCCCCCTTTCTTGTCCCCTTCCCCCCAACTTTCCTGTAGCATAAGATACCCACCTGAGTGTGTATATTATTCCCTCCTTAAACCAAATCCAATGTGAGTAAGGTTGACCCAATCCCTTTCACCTTCCTGTTCTTCCCCTCCATTGTAACAGTTTTATCTTGCCTCTTTTATATGAGATAATTTACCCTATTCTATCTCTCCCTTTCTCCTCCTCCCATTATGTTCCTCTCTCACTTCTTAATTTTATTTTTTAGATATTATCCCTTCATATTCAACTGATCCTGTGCCATTTATGTATGTATGTACACACATGTATACACTCACACATTTATTTATACACACATATATCCTCCTATACATACATATATACATACATACATACAAATATATACATATATACATACATACACACATATATATACATATATATTCCCTTCATATATCCTCATACTTAGAAAAGTCTCATGAGTTACAATTATTGTTTTTCCATGTAGGAATGTAAATAGTTCAACTTTAATAAGTTCCTTATGGTTTCTTTTTCCTGTTTACCTTTTCATGCTTCTCTTGCTTCTTGTATTTGAAAGTCAAATTTTCTCTTCAGCTCTGTTTTTTTTCATCAAGAATACTTGAAGGGGTGGCCATGTAGCACAGTGAGTAAGAGCACCGGCTCCAGTGTCGGGATGACTTGTAGATTGAATCCTGGGCTCAGACACTTAGAACCCACCCAGAAACACCTGGCCATGTAACCTTGAGCAAGTTTCTTAACCCCAATTGCTTAGGGGTGGCCAGGTAGCTCAGCGAGTAAGAGCACTGGCTCCAGTGTCAGGATGACCTGGAGATCGAATCCCAGGCTCAGATACTCAGCACCACACCCAGAAATAACTGGCCATGTAACCTTGAGCAAGTTACTTAACCACTATTGCTTTAAAAAAAAAGAATACTTGAAAGTCCTCTCTTTAATTGAATGTAAATATTTTCCCCTGAAGCATTATACTGAGTTTGGCTGGGTAAGTGATTCTTGGTTTCAATCCCAACTCCTTTTACCTCCAGAATATCATATTCCAAGCCATTTGATCCCTTGATGTAGAAGCTGCTAGATCTTGTGTTATCATGATTGTGTTTCCACAATACTCAAATTGTTTCTTCTTGACAGCTTGTAATATTTTCTCTTTGACCTGGGAACTCTGGAATTTGGTTATAATATTCCTAGGGTTTTTCTTTTTGCGATCTTTTCAAGAGGCAATCAGTGAATTCTTTCAATTTCTATTTTGTCTTTGGTTCTAAAATATCAGGGCAATTTTCCTTGAGAATTTCTTGAAAAATGATTTCTAGGCTCTTTTTGTGATCATGGTTTTCAGGTAGCCCAATAATTTTTAAATTACCTCTCCTGGATCTATTTTCCAGGTCAGTGGTTTTTCCAGTGAGATATTTAACATTGCCTTCTATTTTTCCACTCTTTTGCATCTGTTTTATAGTATCTTGATTTCTCATGAAGTCATTAGCTTCCATTTGCTCTAATCTGATTTTGAAGAAATTATTCTCTTCAGTGAGTTTTTGGGATTCTTTTTCCATTTGGCATATTTCACTTTTTAAAGCATTCTTCTCCTCATTGACTTTTTGGGCCTCTTTTCCCATTTGAGTTAATCTATTTTTTAAGATGTTATTTTCTTCAGTATTTTTTTAGGTCTCCCTTAGCAGGCTGTTGATTCACTTTTCATGATTTTTTTGTATCATTCTCATTTCTCTTCCCAATTTTTTCTTCACATCTCTTACTTGATTTTCAGAATCCTTCTTGAGCAGTTCATATTTTTCTTGGAAGTTTTTGATGCAGGAGTTTTGACTTCATTGACTTCTTTCATGTTTTGATCCTTTTAAGCCCCAAAAAATGATTTTATGGTCTGATTGTGCTTCCTCAGATTGCTCTTCTTTCCATCCAACTACTTGACTTTTGAGCTCTTTGCCATGGTATAACTCTGCTTCCAGAGTAGAGAGAGCTGTGTCCCAAATTGCTGGTGTTTTCACAAATGTTGTCAGAGGTCTGAGGAGGGCATCCTCTCTATAGCCACCACAAGCTCTGGCATACTGGTGTTTCTCACCCCAGGACCACCACCTAACGTTGTGACCCAGATCCAAGCAGGCCAAAGCAAGAGCAGTTACCCTCTAAATAGTCTCTTGGTCCCCCTGTGATGTGTAGGCCAGCAGCTATAGAGGCAGCCATGTGGCACCAAGCTGTAGACACCAGGCCACCACCACCTCTTGCCCCAAGGCCTGGGGCCAGACCATGCTCTTCAGTCACTTGGTTCTAACAGAGTTCCCCACTGACCTTTTACTTTCTCTTTGGTGTTTATGGGTTGAGAAGTCTGGAAACTGCCACAGCTGCTGGTGATTCACTCTCCTGAAGTCTGCCCTGGCCAGTCTGTGCCACTGCTCAGGGCCACCCCAAGTCTGGGCTGGTGTAGCTCACATGGGACTGCGCTCACCTCCCAGCTTGGTGCTATAGACCCTTCCTCTTGGCCTGCCAGGCTGCTTTCAGTGAGAGATTTGTTTCTCTCAGTCACTTTGTGGGTTCCGGAGTTCTAACATTTGTCTAGAGTCATATTTTACAGGTATTGGGGGTGGTTGGAGTGGGAACTCATGCCAAGTTCCTGACTCTACTTTGCCATCTTGGCTCCATCCCCCCAAGAAAAACATTCTAATGGGGTGAAATTAATATGTCAAAGGAAGCTGAAAAGAGTGGTGAGTGAGAAAGTCCCTGCCCTCAAAGAGCTTGCATTCTAATGGGGTAAGACAGTACAGAAAAGAAAACTGAAAATGGAGGAGGAAGTGAGATGAAGGTACTTGGGGTCAAAGGAATGAAAGAAAGTTTGGAGATTCAAGAATGCAGACTGGAGAGAAATTATTGACCTGTCCATCCTCTTAAAAAAGGAGGCTATGAGAAGAGCCAAACAATAAGAGGGAGAAGCAGTAGGGCAGAAAGTATTTCTAATATGAGAAGTCCAGGAGTAGAGTGAACTTTCAGTGTAGAAGACAAAACATAGAGAGTAAGGAGTACAAAGCAGAGAGGAATATTCCCCAGTTCTTTCAAATCAATCAAATCAAAAATCAGTTAAAATGTTTGTCGAATTCTTTTTTCATCTTCTTTTTAATGATATCTTTTTTATACTTCAGTTCTAAATACATTCCTTATTCTTTTTCACAAATTGTTCCTTGTAACAAAGATTAACAAAGGAAGAGAAAATGTGATTTTAATTGAATTCTAATAGCCTCTGATGGTGAAACTAAAAAAACAAAAAAACACTGAATTGAGAACAGATGTGCAACATAGGCAAATTCTATTAAATTATTGACCACTGAGGAATGTTAACCAGTAGATGGGCATGTCTAAAGGCACTATCCATATTGCCTCCAGTTGTTTCACCAAATAGAGAGTATCTTAATGGTGTTAGTATATCTCCAATAAATAGCATGACTCATTTGGAACTGTGTCAATGCAAAGACATGAGGCAACTATGTGGGTCAGCAGATAGAACTCCAGGCCTGAAGTCAGGAAGACCTGAGTTCAAATTTGGCCTCAGACACTTACTAGCTGTGTGACTCTGGGCAAGTTACTTAACCTCTGTTTGCCTTAACATACTGGAGAAGGAAATGGCAGACCACTCTAGTTTTGTTGCTAAGAAAATCTCATGGACAGCATTGGTGTGCTTTCGTCTAAAGAGATGAACAAGACAATGATTAAACAACCACAATGCAAAGAAGAGAAATCTGTCATTCCTCCTTTCAAGTGTCTGATAAACAAGCTTTTAAGCTTTTAGGTAGAAGAAATTCAGAATCCATAGCAGAATTGTATTCACCTGCCTCATGAACCAAGTAAATCACCTAGATGCCAGGTCACTAGTTATGCTTTCTGGGGAAAAAAAGGATTTCTGGGGATGTAGCTTATAGGGGGTGACAACATCCTACATGTTATCACTAAACAGCAGAAGCAGCAGTAGAGATGAGTTAAAGAATAGTTTATTGTGACCCCACTTTTAAATGCAAGGCCCTCTTGTCACCCTCAAATCAAGTCATATTAGCTACTGTCAAAGTGATTAAGAAAAAAATATCCCACTCTAAATATGTCTTTACTACTTCTCTGCCAGAGCAGTTAAAAATTCACCTTTGGGGGCCGCTAGGTGGTGCAGTGAGTAGAACAATGGCCCTGGAGTCAGTGTGAGGTCAAACTTGGCCTAAACTAGCCATGTGACCTTGGGCAAGTCACTTAACCCCAATTGCCCTGCCTTCCCCCCTCCAAAAAAAAAAGCCAAAATATAAAATTCACCTTGGATCTCAGGCATTGGGAGGGATACAGCTTTAAATCTTTAACACCTATAATATATTATCATGGAATAAGAATAAAAGAACATAAGAACAGGAGGAACCCTTAGAAATCTTCTAGTTCGAGCCCCTTATTTTACAGTTGAGGTACTTAGGACCAGAAAGAGGAAGGGACTTGCCAAAGGCCATACAGAAAGTTAATAGGAAAGAAACCATCTACTGGTTAACATTCCTTGGTGGTCAGTAACTTAATAGAATTTGCCTATGTTGCACATTTGTTCTCAATTCAATGTTTGTTTTTTTTTAGTTTCACCATCAAAGATGAAATTAGAATTCAATTAAATAGGTCCCATTCAAATAATATCTAAATAATTTATCAGATTATCAGCATGTCACCCAACATAGAACAAGACCCTAAATTGATGAGATACAAGTATAAGCTTTTATTTGGGATCAGGGATCAAGGAAATTTCAGAGCATGGAGATCAGGTAGGAAAAAAAATAGGCCTGAATGAATGATACAGTGAGAGATGCTGGGCAGTTTTAGCTGGAGTGATAAAAAAAAAAAAGCAATGTGGTGTTCTGGAAAGAGTTAGAACACCTGGGTTTGTATACTGCTTCTGAAACTAGATATATAGTTATGGGTAAGTTGTTTAATTGTGCCCTACTCTTCATGACCCCATTTTTTTTACAAAGATGCTGCAGCATCATTTCCTTCTCTGGCTCATATTACTGATGAGGAAAATGAGGCAATCAGGGTTAAATGACTTGCCTAGGGTCATATAACTAGTAAGTGTTTAAGGCCATGTTTGAACTTATGTAGATGAGTCTTTTTGACTCTAGGACCAATACTTTATCCACTGCACCATCTAGCTGCAAGTATCTTACCTTGATTGCCTCATTGCATCCTGTATAAAAGGGATAGCAACACTTTTATGTTAACCATTTCAGAAGCAGCTGTAAGCAAAATTTTTTTTGTAAACTCTAAACTTTTTGTCCTTTTTTCTTGTTTCTTTTCTCTTCTTTCTTTCCTTTCTTTCTTCCTTCTCTCTGTCTCTGTCTCTCTATCTCTGTCTCTGTCTTTGTATTATACTCTATCAGATCATAGAATCACAGATGAACTGGAAGGGATCTCAGGGGCTAGAGGAGCATGTATTCATAGGATCAAATTTTGATCTAGAAGGGACCTTGGCCTAAATTAAGTCAATTACATAGGCTGAGAAGTTTGGTGACTTTTCTAGGATCTAAGAGAAAGTGCCTGAGGGATGATTTGAACCTAGGGCTTTCTCACTTGAACTCTCCCACTCTACCCACTTTATCATGCTGTCTTTTGCCTATCTCCACAATTTTGTAAATGAGGAAATTGAGGAACACAGAAATTAAGTGACATGCTCCAAATCATATGAGTGGTAAGTCCAGGATATTTCATGATAGTGACCCCTTACTGTTAGAATTTAAGATGATAATAGAAGAGACAGTCGATTGCTTAATGTGTTGTCTTAATTAGGTAATTGAGAATATAGTATATATTTGAACCTTAATTATCTAGATAATTGTCATGTATGCACTTAGACTTTTTTAAAAAATCATCATTTTTCTTCCACTATGAGGAAAAACTTTCTAATATTTCAAGCTATTCAAAGGTAGAATGACCTGCCTCCTTAGGTGGAGGGCTTTTATTACTTCTTTGGTGGTCTTCAGAGGCTGAACTACCACTTCTTGGGTATGCATAGTGCACTTTCCTTTTGTTTATGGGTTACACTAGATGGTTTCTGAGACCCCTTCCAACTCTCAAATCCTGTGATTGATTCTGTGAAACCCTTGGAGAAGAAACCAGAAGCAAACTATTTCTTTGGTTAAAGTCACCATTACAGTAAGGAAGATATCCCTCTGCATTAAACTTTTAGAAAAGAGAAAGGTGAAAAGTGTTGTGTTTTAAGCACAGCTAGCTCAGCAGAAATCTATCTATCTATCTATCTATCTATCTATCTATCTATCTATCTATCTATCTATCTATCTATCATCTATCTATCATCTATAGCATGTTAATTTGCTGTGGTTAGTGGTAATAGGGACCTGGCTTACAGACTCATAGGAATGACACTGGAAGGAAACGCAGAGGTTATGTTTCATTAACCCAAAATAGCATGGTGAAAATGTTGGATTTCTAGAGAATGTGTGATGTTTAGGGATGGAAATAGCTTTACACTTAGGTAGAGAAGAAGCCTTCTTCATGGAAATGTTTTAGGGTCTTAAGAAATCTTTTGGAGGAGGTGGAGCCAAGATGGCAGTGTAGAAGCAGGAAAACTCCCAGCACTTCCCCCATAACTACCTCAAATACCTATAAAAATGACTCTAAACAAATTTTAGGGCTCAAAACCCACAAAATGACAGAGAAACAAATCTCCCACTGAAGACAGTCCAGCAGGCAGACAGGAAGGGTTCATCCTAACACACTCGGAAAAGAGCCCAGTCCAGTGTGAGCCTGCGGATTTTAGCCTCAGGGCAGCCAGACCAGCCTCAGCTACAGGGACATTATGATCTAGAGAGTAGATCACCAGCAGCTGTGGTGGTTTCCAGAATTATCAACCCATAAATGCCAAAGACATAGTGAGAGGTCAGTGTAGACTTTGGGAGCAGGGAGTCTGGGAGTGTAATCTGGCCTCTGCCCTGGAGGAAGAAGCAGCTGAGGTGTGGCAGCTGTAGCTGTGTGGCTGCTTCAGAGCTCCTGGTCTGCAGATTGTAGGGAGACAAAGCAACCATTCTGAGTGGTAATCACTCTCACTTTAACTTGCTTGGATCTGGATTGGGTCTGGGGAGGAGATCCTGTGATGTGTAACCAGTGAGCCAGAGCTAGTAGAGGCTTCAGAGAGGGCACCCAACTAATAGCTCCAGCAGCTATAAAATCCCCAATGATTTGGGACAAAGCTCTCCTCTCTGGAAGCAGAGTTCTACTGTGGCAAAAAGCTCAAAAGTCAAGTAATTGAGTGGCAACATGAGCAAGCAAAGGAAGCAAAGCAAGCACAGCAATCCAATTGTTACAGGAATGTAAATTTTTATGATCTTCCCGGCCCCTAGGTTAAGTGCTCCTGGAGACTGTGGTGGGAGGCTTGTTTTTCAGGAACATCCACACCTTGGTGCTTTGTGATTGGGTAGTGGGTCAAGGGGGTTGTTACATTCTCTCATCCAGGAGTAGGCTCTATAATTCCTGATGTGAGACTTTGTTTTGGGGCTCATTTTGAGAAGTGTTGTGTGATTTGACCAGATGAGATTCTGGGCAGCCATTGAGAGCCCCCCCTCCCCCTCCGGCTTTGAAAAACCCAGATGTTGATGCTTTTGTCTCTGGTAACTGTGAATAGCTATGGATGTCTGTACTGGTCAGACAGTTTGGAGGCCTGTCTGCTTGATTTGTTTCTCTGTCTTATAACTTCTGTCTGTATACTCTGAAGTTCAGGGTGCTGACCTTTTTCCCCTGAACTAGGTAAATGATATATGTTTGATTGATTAAAGCCACCCTGTTAATCCATTTTGAGTTGCTTTCCTTTAGCAAAGCAGATCTAAGAATCTGTGTTGGCAGCCACCCTGGGGATGCTGAGTTGCTTGCTGCTGCACCAAATTTGGATTCCTTTTTGGGGGACAAAAAGGATCAAAGCATGGAATGGCAGGAAGACAATGAAGTCAGAACTCCTGCACCAAAATCTTCCAAGAAAAATATGAATTGGTTACAGGCCATAGAGGAGCTTAAGAAGGATTTTGAAAACCAAATAAGAGAAATCGAGGAAAAATTGGGAAGAGAAGTGAGAATGATGCAAGAAAATCATGAAAAGAGAGTCAACAACCTGACTGAAAAAAATAACACCTTAAAAAATAGACTAACTCAAATGGCGAAAGAGGATCAAAAAAGGCAATGAGGAGAAGAATGCCTTAAAAAGCCAAATTTGCCTGATGAAAAAAGAATCTCAAAAGCTCATTGAAAAGAATAATTCCTTCAGATTGGAGCAAATGGAAGCTAGTGACTTTATGAGAAATCAATATCCTATTAAACAGATTCAAACAAATGAAAAAAAAAGGAGACAATGTGAAATACCTCATTAGAAAAACCACTGACCTGGAAAATAGATCCAGGACAGATAATTTAAAAATTTTTGGACTACCTGAAAGCCATGATCAAAAAAAAGAACCTAGAAATCATCCTCCATGAAATTCTCAAGGAAAATTGCCCCGATGTTTGACAAAGTAGTGGTTGAAAGAATCCATCAATCACTTCTTGAAAAAGATCCCAAAAGGAAAACTCCTAGGAGTATCATACCCAGGTTCTGTAATTCCCAGATCAAGAAGAAAATATTACAAACAGCCAAGAAGAAACAATTTCAATATTGTGGAAATACAATTAGGATAACACAGGACCTGGCAGCTTCTACACTGAGCGATCAAAGGGCTTGGAATGTGATATTCTGGAGGGCAAAGGAATTTGGATTAAACCAACAATCACCTATTCAGAAAAACTGAGCATCATGTTTCAGGGGAAAATATGGTCATTCAATGAAATAGAGAACTTTCAAGCATTCTTGATGAAAAAACCAGAGTTGAATAGAAAATTTGACATTCAGATACAAG
Organism: Petaurus breviceps papuanus; assembly: GCF_028583685.1. NCBI lineage: Eukaryota > Metazoa > Chordata > Mammalia > Diprotodontia > Petauridae > Petaurus > Petaurus breviceps. The sequence goes on from NW_027187336.1 coordinate 3,502,892, forward strand.
AAGCAAGAGAAGCATGAGAAGGTAAACAGGGAAAAGAAATCATAAGGAACTTATCAAAGTTGAACTCTTTACATTCCTACATGGAAAAATGATAATTGTAACTGATGAAACTTTTCTCAGTATGAAAATAGTTTAAGGGAATATAAATGTACATATATATGTATATATATACACATGCATATGTATGTCTATATAGGAGGGTATATAGACATATGAATACATATGTGAGTGTGTATATATACATATATATACACATATGTGTGTGTGTACAGGTATACATAGAGGGCACAGGACCAATCGAATAGGAAGAGATGATACTTAAAAGGTGAAATTGACAAGTGAGAGAGGAATATAATGAAGGAGTGGGGAGAGACAGAATGGGGTAAATTATCTCATATAGAAGAGGTAAGAGAAAACTGTTACAATGGATGGGAAGAACAGGAAGACAAAAGGGAAGGGGTCAACCTTACTCTCATTGAATTTGGCTTAGGGAGGGAATGACATACATTCTAAATAGGGTATCTCACCCTACAGGAGAGTAGGGGGGAAGGAGATGAGAGGGGGGGTGATGGTGGGGAAGGCAGGTTGGGGGGGAGGGAAGTCAGAAGCACACACTTTTGAAGAGGGACAGGGTCAAAGTAGAGAATAGAACAAGTGGGGGGCAGGACAGGATGGAAGGAAATATAGTCAGTCTTTCACAATATATCCACTATGGAAATGTTCTGTCTAGCTACACATGTACAACCTATATTGAATTGCCTGTCTTCCTAGTAAAGTTGGGTGATGAAGGAGGAAGGAAAAGAATCTGGAATTCAAAGTTTTAAAATCAAATGTTTAAATATATTATTATTATTATTATTTTACATGCAACTGGGAAATAAGATATACAGGCAATGGGGTATAGTGATCCATCTTGCTCTACTAGAAAGTCAGAGGGGGGATGGAGGAGGATATAGGAGAGTGAAGATTGGGGGACGGGGTATACAGTGGGATTGCTTTTTGGGGGAGATGGGTAGGGGAAAGGTGGGGAGAAAATTTCTAACTCAAAATCTTGTGGAAATGAATGATGTAAACTAAAAAATAAACATAAAATTTAATTTAAAAAAAAGAAATCTTTTAGGGTCTTAAGAAATCTCTATTATTATTTCCTTTCCTGACCATAATAGTATCTGAAAGACTATTCTTAGGATGAATTATTTGAGTAAGGCATTAGAGCTTCAGTCTTCAATTTAACAAGGATTGAATAATTAAGCACTATGACCCTATTATGCCAAAATAATTGACACAAAATAAAAAACTCCAAAATCTCATGCCACTTTATTTTCTCATACTTCTCTCCTTCATTTATGCTATGATTCTAACAAACTAGATATAAACGTATATACTTTTTTTTTTACCTCTGTGACTTTCCTTGGTTTGTTTTCTAGGAATGCCATCTCCTAACTCTTACTTTTCTTTTTTCATTGAATTACCTTCCATCATTTAAAATCCAACCCAAATTTTACACTCTCCACAAATTCTTCCCGGATTTGTTTAATCAATGTGACCCTTATTCCTTTGAACATCTCAAACATTTTGTCTATACTCCTTATATAATTATCATGTATTACTTTATACAGTTATTAATGTATGTGTTCTCTCTTCTATTGGAGCACATATTAAATTAGAGTAAGACCTGTGTCTTATCTAAACTTTATATCTTCCCCAGCGCCTAGAACAGTGCTCTACATACTTTAGGCCAGTTATAAATGCTGACTGGATTAAATTGTGAGAAAACTATGTGATCTTAGAAACTTATTATCTGGAGAGATATGGACCATACATGAAAGCCATGAATTATAATACAAATATAAGGTCCTATCCCTTTAAAAGTATTTCAATATGAGAAAGAGAAGCTTGTTGCTTACTTGTTTGCTTTGACCATTCACTTATATGGATTAAAAGTTATCATGGTTCTAAGAGAACCTGTTTCTCTGACTCAGAGTTCTGAGACAATTGTTTTTTGAATATGACAAGCTGCAGTATGCTGGAGTCATGTGGCTACCACAATCATTTTATGATTATGGGACAAATGTATTTTATCTTATTATATGCAGAAGATGAAAATTTTGATTACTAACCATAAGCTAAGTAGGGATCATTTGAGGGAAGATTCAGAGTTTTCAACCAGAGAGATAAGAAATGCAACCTTTGTCCCAAGGTTCATGGGTAAAATGATCACTCACTACCAACTATTGCCTCTGCTGGAGGAGCAGAGAGAAAAGTAACAGGAGGATGAGGCCTATTAGACCAGTCACTACCAGGGCTGGGGAACCTAAGGCCTTGAGGCCACATGTGGCCTTCTAGGTTCTCAGGTGTGGTCCTTTGACTGAATCCAAACTTCACAGAACAAATCCTATTTATTAAGACCACATGTGGCCTCAAAGCCTCAGGTTCTCCACCTGCACTAGACTAAGTTATAATGTTGTAGATAAACCTGAAGACATAGTTATATGTCTCTAGGAAAAAATGCTAGAGATAGCTCATTTGAAAAGCACCTTGCATATGATTGCATATGATTACTGCTGTACATATGAATTACTGCCTACTTGAGAATGCTTGTTTTTATGATGCTGTTATGTTTATTTGACTGTTTTGTGTTATTTTTATGCTACAGCCATGTTTTTTGTTGATTGTTTTGAGTATACACTACTGCTTATAGTTAAGTTGTATTTTATATATATAGGCCTATTGATAGTGATATTTTTGCAGCTAGCTAGATTTGCTGTTAATTAACCATGCTTACTGTTTTTGATAGATTGCTATGTACTATGGATATGCCTGTACTTTTGAAATGTGCATGTGTTATATCCTGTGTGTAGTCAGGCGTATTGTCGCAGTGGTATTCTTGCAGGTGATGCTCTGGAGAGTGCCATGTCTCTTGCATGTACTACTAATTTGTTTTGTTTCATTTCCATGCAAAAGCATGGAAATCTCTACCCTTATGGAACTTACATTTGATTGTCTTCCTACCTCAGATCTGTCCCCACTCCTTTCCTTTCTCCACTCAGCTATTAGACAGATTTTCCTAAAACACCAGTCTGACCATTATCCCCATTCAATAAACTCTAGTGCTTCCCTATTACCTCCATTATCAAATATAAGTTCCTCTGTTTGCTTTTCTATGCCTTTCATAACACTTCCCCTTCTATATATTAGCCTTCTTATACCTAACTTATCTCCCCAGAATCTTTAATGCAGTGACACTGGCCTTGATGTTTCTCAAAGAAGACCCTCTGACTTCTGAATCTGAGTGCTTTCACTAATTGTCTCCCATGCTTGGTTGACTATCCCTTCTCATCTCCTTCTCCTACTTTCCCTGACTTCCTTCAGGTCTTCATTAAAGGCCCATCTTCTGAAAGAAGTCCTTTTCCATCCTCCTTAATCTCCTTCTCTCTGAAATTAGCCCCAATTTATCATGTATATATTTTATTTGCATATAGCTTTTTTGCATGTTTCTCTCCCTTTAGATTGTGAACTCCCTGAGTGCAGGAACTTACTTTTTTCATTTCTTTGTATCATCAGCTCTTAGCACAGTGCCTGTCACATAGTAGACTCTTTGTAAATGTTGGTTAACTGACTATCTATCATAATAATAGCTGTCCTCAAGTTTTTGAAAGGCTGTCATGTGGAAGACAGTAAGTCTGATTCCAGAAGTAGGTTGAAGTCATAAAGAAGTAGATTCATTTAATATCATATATGTGTGTATATGCTTTAATATGTATATTAATATATTACACATTTTAGTCATATATGCTTTATATTGTTATTGTGTGTTTATGTATGTTTTATATATGTGTGTATATCTGAAAAGCTCTCTCTTCTGCTGGGGATGAGAGTGAGAACTTCTCACCTCCTGGAATTGTCCACTTTAGTGGGCTATCAAATACAGGTTGATAGATATACAAAGAGAAAGAGAAAGCGAGAGAAAGAGAGAGACAGAGAGAGAAGCAATTAGATGAAGTTGCAAAGAGGTAGTTTTAAGCATGCATGCATGCATACATTCATATATATTTAAGCATATATAAAGTATGTTTATATATTTATAATGCTTAAATCTGCCTCTTTGCATCTTTAACCCATTGTTTCTGTTCTTATCTATCATCTGTCTATCTATCTATCTATCTATCTATCTATCTATCTATCTATCTATCT
>NW_027187336.1:3507095-3538577 GCF_028583685.1 Petaurus breviceps papuanus
TCTATCTATCTATCTATCTATCTATCTATCTATCTATCTATCTATCTATCTTCTTAACATTTATAGTTACTCAGAAGTGGAGTGAATTGTTATAGGACATGATAGATTTTTTTTCTTGCTCTTGTCCCCAAAAGCATATAGAACATTTCTAACTCCCCATTGTGGATTGACAGCTCCAATTCTGGTTCAGGTCAGTATATTTCAACTTTGAATATCATCCTTTTAAGTATATTTCCTGCAGACCTTTGCCCTTTATCCAACCAACCAATAAACATTTTTAGGAACTTTTTAAAATTTAAAAATAGTATCTGGCTTCCTGAGATATTTTGGTGCCCCCCATTTCAATTCAGGTGATGGTGATACAGAAATAAACATGTACAAGAAACATTTCGAGTGAGTTGAAGGTAACCCTCAAGGGAAAGGTGGTAATAGCTGAGAAGACAGAAAAGGCCTCCTGCAGAAGTTGGCACTTGTGCTTAATCTTGAAGGAAGGCAAGAATTCTCAGAGTAAGAGATGAGCAGGGAAAACATAGCAGGAGGAAGACAGTAAGTATAAAGGCATGGAGATAGGAGATGGAGCTTAGTATAGGAGTAATGTCACATAAGGCAATATGGTTGGACCATGTAAAGAGAATTAATATGCAAGACAAGAGTTATTAGCCTTTTTGTGTCGTGGATCCCTTTATCAGTGTCAGGCCTATAGAGCCCTTCTCAGAATAATATTTTTAATTGCACATAGGTTTGTAAAGGGAACCAATATTACTGAAATGCACTTAACAACACATATTCGTTAAAGGTCACAGATTACAGGTTAAGAACCCTTGATGTAGTAGGCCAAGAAAATTAGAAAGGAACCCTGCTGTGAGGAACTCTAAATGTCACACAGAGGAGTCTATATTTGGTTCTAGAGATAATAGGAAGCTGCAGGAGTTTGGGGTCTGTGGAAGGAGGGTTGCATAGGAAAAAATAGTATTTCAGAAATTCACTGTTTGCTGTGTTCAGAATAAATTGAGGTGGCAAGACTCTTAAGACAGGGATACCAATTAGTAGACTATTGCAGTAGTCCAGGTAAGAGGTGACAAGGGCCTGAAGTAGGGTAATAATTGAGTGAAGGGAATGTATTTGAGAAATTTAGGTAAAACAACCACAAGAAACAGAACTCACCAAGCTTTGTCAACTGATTGAATTTGTGGGGTGAGTGACATTGAGTTAAATGAGGATGGCACCAAGTTTATGAACCTGGGTAACTGTATGGATGATGTGGGCATGAAGAATGTGACTGAGTTCCCTGGGAGTTCTGAAAATATTGACATCAATAGAGTTAATTGCTTCTTCCTTTCACCCCTAAAACCATCCTAGAAAGCAGTTCCCTTCTTTCCCACTAACTTTATAGATAGATCACTATCTGTGTTCAAATAGCTACTTAACAACTATCATGATAGAAAAGATCCTTCCCATTTCCCTTATTAACTAACTTTGGGAAATCCACAAATATCCCAATTTCTTATTCTAATTTCCTTCAATTACATACTGTGCTCAGCAATCCCAAAGTGAACAAATGGAAGCAGAGATAGTGGATAACACCTTCCTGAGCAATCACTATGGTATCTCTGCCAAGGAGGGATCATCCCAAATACTGTTCCTATATAAAAAGAAGAATAGCAAAGAAGCCATCTTGGAATTTACTATACTTCCCTGATCTGGGAAACAGGCACAAAATGATCCTATTCTGGATGTGGACTTGGAAGCCAACAGTATTTCATTCTTATTTCCAGCCAGCTGTAAAGAACATCTGGTAATAAATTTCTTTTGACACATTAGTCTTGTGCATGGATTCCCTTATTCTCTTTATAGTACAGATGCTTGGTTTACCACATAATCACTCATTTGAAGAAAGCAGCATAAATTTAAGCCTTCCTCATTGACACTACGTTGGATCAAGATTAAATATTAGTCTAATGTCCTTTATTCTCCCAGTTTGTAGTCAATACATTTTCTAACATCAGCACTTTTCACAAGCTCAGAAGTTGCATAGAGCACCTCTAGTTTTTCCCTAGGTTTTTCTCTAGTTCTTCATGTCCTTCTGGTACCAACTGAAACAATTTCAAATTCTCTGAGTGGTGGCCAAGAATTTCCCTGGTGTTGCTGTGTCCTTGGGGCATCTATCTGTCATATCTATCATCTATCTATCTATCTATCTATCTATCTATCTATCTATCTATCTATCTATCTATCTATCTATCTATCTATCATGTCTGTCTATCCGTCTGTCTGTCTGTCTGTCTATCTCTTCTATCTGTCTGCCTATCTGTCTGTCTATCTCCTGGCACCTAGCAGAATTCTTTGCGTGCAACAGCTGCTTAATGTTTGTTGAATGAAGAAAAATCTCAATAATTTAGCATTATTAATTGCCTTCCACATAAAGAGGCATAGTTTGTGAGTTGTTGAATAAATTCCCTTTTAGCATTATCTTTTTTTTTCTTCCAGATTTTCCTTAATTTCCATTTATTTGCATTCCACATCAGCTATTTTCTCTTATGTTTCTTTGGTGAGGTTTGCCACCATAGATTCAAGTTTTTCTATTCTGTTTATTATTTCTACTGTGTAGGCCATTAACTTCTGCTTTCAAAATTCTTATTTTATTTGAAAACATTTGGAAACATTCTACTATGGTTCTGTGCTGTCTTGGGAACCCATAGGGTTATCTGCCTCATTGGCTATTAATTTATTTTTCTTTTCTTGTAATATTTATTTCTACACACACACACACACACACACACACACACACACACACACACACACACACACATATATATATATATATATATATTCATTTAGCTGATCTGGAGACTATATTCCTTACTATTTATTAACATCTTCTCTTTGAGTTTACCTGAGTTTTCTTCCTCTTGACATCACTAACCCCATGAGTCTTCCCCTCTTCCCCCCCCCCCCCCCATTTCTCACTTTCTGATTCTTTCCCCTTTGATTGTTGTTTCCCTGAAGGCTCAACTTTAGAGCCAACTTATCCTTTCACATTGGGCAGTTTATTTTTCACCAGCTTCAATCTTTGCCCTAAGAGACTTAGGGGAAGGACATATCTAGCCCCAGCTGGATGTTGGGCCTCTTGCTTTAGACAGGTAGGTGAATCCATACCCACTCTAGTATATAACCCAGGTTCCCTCTGTAAGATCTGTAGCTGAATACTGTTGCAACACAGAGCACTGATCCCACTATACCGGTAGTTCTAGCAAGAAGAAGTTTCTAATTTTTGACTTTCCATGGCAGATATGGGGGAAGGAAGGCAGAATTGAATTGTCTTGTAAGTCTATAAGTTGGCTTGTATGGCCTGGCCAAACCATGATAGCTGATGGGAGAGGGGGTGGTGAGGGAATAGGTTTGGGGTTAGTGATTGGCCTTCTCTGCTGTTAGTTTATTGGAGTTTTATTTCATTAGGGTTTTTCATTTCTTAGACTGTGGAGACAGCTAAAATTGTTCTATCTCTTGCTAATATTTCTATTTTGTAGAGGTTTAAGACGTTATGAACATCAGAGAAAGTATCTAGTCTTTCATCTTTGGGTAAATTATCAAATATCCACTAGTTTGATCTAGCCTTGAATTTTGGTTATCCAAAATTTGAATTAACTCTCCAGGTACCCCTTAGGGAGAGTTCATCAATGAGGTAATATCTATGAATGATCCATAGATGAGTACATTGAACAGAATTTGTTATCTGTATCATCCTCTCTCTATCCCAAGTGGAGGACTCACATCTATGGACTTACCTTCTACCCAACATATCTGATATTTCATCTGCCATTTAGTTACAATGCAAGGAAATCTAGTTTAACATATTACTTTATTGGGGGAAGGCTGGGAAAGCAGTAGAAGAAATTCATTTGAGTCCTATAGTTTAGCATATAGAGCTCTGGACCAGTAGACCCTAATGTTGGTCCTGTGAATAGCAAGCTATTAACAAGTGAGTAAATTCTCTAGGCCTCAACTATCTCATCTGTACAATAGTTATACTAATGTTAATCCTACCTGCCTCATGAGGATGAATTGTATAATAGACATGATAATAAAAATGTAAGCTGAAGTTCACTAGCTTTTTAAATTTTTCAAAGTTCCATGCTTGAACTATCTTGTTTAATACTCATAATTCTGAGAGGTAGGTGTGAAAGGTATTAATACAACAATTTTCCATATAAGGAATCTGAGGTTCAGAGAACTGAAGGGATGTTTCCAGAGTCACACATGTTATGGATACATAAAGAAGGATCTGAACCCAGGTCTGCCATAAGTACAAGTCATATACTCTTTCTATTAGACTACTCTGTCTCTTAGTATATTAAGCTGTTTGAAAAATGATATTACGTTACTCTGAATTATTAATTACATCAATTTCAAGTAAGCATTGCTTTTGTGATATTTAGTATGGGGCATAGGCATATTTTCTCATCAAATGAACTAATATTTGCAAAAATTGCTTAGTACAGAGCCTGATATATAGTGGATGCTAGATAAGTTCTTATTTCTTTCTCTCTCTTCCATTTTCCAATTTTTGCTTTCTTAACTGCTATTTTGACTTCATTTGCATCAAAATTTCCATTGTAGAGTCAACAACATGGTTGGATAATGCCATAAGTGTTTGCATGATGTGATAGTCAGTGTGAAAGGAAGTTTAAAAAGGAGTAGATAATTTCAGCTCTTGACAAGTTTATTATCTATTGAGAGAAAGGAGACATCCATTAGATAGTATATAATATTTGCAAAGCAAATTATAATGGCACAAGTATAAGACATAATCAAAGGAGGCTGTACAATGAGACACCCAGGTACATAGGAAACTGCTTAAAAGTCACAAGTCTTATTAGGGTAAATATGCTATGAGAAGAGGACTTATGAATATAGATTCACTTTCATTAAGAAAAATCATGTTCATGTGGTTAATGTTATCACTGGGAAGCACTTGAAATCACTTTCCTGTAGGAAAAAAACAAAACAAAACAAAAAAACATTTGTCCTGATCATGTGTTGGTTATTTTAAAAGGAGATTTCATCAGATATGCTATTGGTGCATGGAACTTTTTACCACATGAATGCATCAGGATACCATTTTATAAATACTTTACAACTTGGGGAAATTCACAACACATACATGAGCCATGGTTACCCCCAAATGATACAATATCCATCTCTATAAAGGATTGTGATCACTTTTTTGTGGTTGAGTTTGAGACTGAGGAGAAACCAAGTCAAATACTGTTTGAATGGAATGATTCTTTAAAGGATGGAGCTCATTGTGTTTGCTCTAATGTATTGAAAGTGCCTTAAATCAGCTTATCTGAGCATGCATTTACTGTGCAATCCATGAGTCTCATTCTCTAGGGGAGGCACTAAAATTCTAAAAGCTTTTATCAGAATACAATGAATCTGTTCAAAAGTAATTTAAATGGGCTCCAGTCAAGTACTATTTGATCTTATTTTTCTGACTCCTGTGGTTTTGTAGTAATATCTCAGAAGTTAGAAAATAAAATTTCCCTGATATCTAATTTTCCTCTCCTTTTGGAAAGGGTCACTTTCTCAGCTGTGTTTTTATAGTTCCCAAAGTCGGGTTGATAACATTTTTTTCCCCTTTTGCTGCTATAGAAAAATGCTGTAAGGGGATGATGATAGCCTGTGGAATAGTTAGCTCAGCATAAGGGAAGTTTGGATCTAAAGATCAAGTCAAAGAATTGCTAATGGATTATTTATGTGTTGTGATTTCTGGTGATCTAAAGAAAACCGAAAGCACATCTGCATTTACTTGTATCCTTTATGACTAGTTTAAAGGGTATTCAGCCTTATAGGTCAAGTCATACTTTGACTTTCCCAAACTTTCTGGCTTATGGCCCCCTTAGCGTCTTAGGAATTTTTTCACAGTATTCTAGGCAAAAAGAAATACCTGATAGTTTTGTTTGTTAAGCAGTTAGATTCAAATAATAGTATTTATAGCCTAATAACTAAGTAGCCATTTGAAAAAACAGTGGAATAAAAATGCCACTATTTTTATTTCATTCTTAAATAACCACAATTAATGGGATGTTTGTCCCCAGTGGACATTGTATGACTTCTCAGAGTTTGCAATCGACTGGGAAACAACATCTAACAAGATAAATGTCCTTCTAACAGTATAAGTTACTGTACCATCACGTTCCTTTTATCTCTTTATATCTATAATCATAGTTCAACAATAAATAAATCTTGTCATATTTCTACCATTCTCCTGAATATAGTCCTGGTTGCCAATAATAGTGAGAAGTGCTGTCCTACCTTCTGTGATTTGCAGAATATGGATTGCTGTTTGATTGCTCCTTGCTTTTTTGCCTAGTCCTAGTCCATGTTCTGTCATGCTTCTTTGAATTAAGGAAAGCAAAGGTTTAAAATCAATCAATGAACAAGCACTTATTAAGTTCTTAATCTATGGCAAATACTATGCTTAGTTCTAGGGATATGAAAAGGAAAAAAAACCCTCTGCTTTCAAAGAGTACGCACACACACATGTATTATGCAACTTGCATATTATATACACACATCACACATACATATGTTATACACGCATGTTATACACATGCATCTACATGCATATGTGTACATACACAAATACATGGCTAGTATATATACATATAATATGTATTCTATATAAAATATACACACAATATACCCACATATATACACATATATACCTGTGCATACATATACAATATGCCCACATATACACACAGGTATATATGGTCTATTACATATTGATTGATTTAGTTGAATCTGGAATAATTGCTATGTTTTATAAAATGTATATGTATATACAAAAATATACATACATACACACATATCTGGATATGTGTATATATGTGTGTATATGTATACATGTGTATATACATAAACACACATATGGTAGAGTGTAGACAGGTCATGTTTTATCTCCCTTTGTAGTCATTCTAAATTAAACCTATCTCTCCCATTGTGGTCAATAGAGTAAGTTTTTAGTGTTTATTATTTTAAAAAACTGATTGTAGAGTGGAACAAAATGGACGGAAGTGGTCAGATAAGCATAGAGTTAAAAAGATACAGACTTGTGATAGCTCAGCAGTCAAATATGAATTGTTATATAACAATAAGATGTTGCAATACATCCTAATTTTAGGTGTTATTAGCAAGGTCAGTTCAATGCTGTGGGCATTGCAAGAATCATAGTACAACCAATAGTGCATTAACTCAGCTTATGAAGCTCTAGAAGATGATCTACAGGTAGCTTTAACTTTGTAATCACTCAAAGACAACATGTATAGAGACCATTTTCTCTTTCCAAACGGCCAGTCATTAAACTCATGTTAATGAACAAAATTGTATAAATGTCCCACAACTGTGGTATCATCTGTGAAACTAAAGAAACAAACTATTCAAGTTAGCCTCAAATGTGAATCAAAGCTGCTTCTTCCTAGTTCATATAAATATATCCCATCAAAACCACAGTCCAAATATTGCTGCTGTCATCTGCCATTCATGGGTCTTTAGGGAAGTTGTTTAGGCAACTTGGCATCAGTTTCTCTCTTTATAAAATAAGGTGATGGTGCCAGATGACCCCCAAGACCCCTTCCAACTCTAACTCTGTAACCCTTTGATTTTGTGAAACTTGAGAGTATTGATGACTCAGTACTCCATCATTCACTACAGTATTATAGATTAAATATGAAAAAAAACAAAACAAAATATCCCCTTTGCCTAATATAGCACAATCAGTAAAAAAGTTTTTATTGAACACCTACCATGTGCTAGAAACACACACACACACGCTTGCATATACACACACACACACACACACACACACACACACACACATACAATGTATATACAAGGCAAATCCAAAGTGATTTTTAGCCAAAAATAGATAGAGAGATTAAGGAAAGGTCTTATGGGGGTGGGGGTGGGGAGGGGCAGCTAGGTGGTGCAGTGAATAGAGCACAGGCCCAGAAGTCAGGAGGACCTGAGTTCACATTAAGCCTGGGACACCTAACACAATACTAGCCCTGTGACCTTGGGCAAGTCACTTAACCCCAATTGCCCTACCTTCCCCTCTCCAAAAAGAAAATAAAAAGAAAAGGTCATATGTAAAAGGTGTAACTTGACTTGAATTTTCAAAGCTAGGGTTTCTATTCATATGAATTGAGGAAGGAATACATTCCTGGGGTGGGGTGGTAGGCAGTCTGTATAGAAACAGGACTTGGAAAGGTGCATATGAAAGACACCAAAGAGGACAATAGGCCAACTCCAGGGTAATCAGGAAGATCTGAGTTCAAATCTTGCCTCAGACACTAGCTATGTGACCCTTGGCAAGTCACTTACACTGTTTACCTCATTTTCTTAATGACAAACCACTTCAGCATCTTTGTTAAGAAAATCCCAAATAGTCAGAAGGAGTCAGACATGACCAAAATGTATTGAACAACAATAGTGTACAAAGGGCAATAATCAATAATCATCCTGGAAATGTAGACCAGAGACAGATTGTAAATAAGTTTTTAATTTAGTCTAGAGACAATAAGCATATATATTTTTCAGGATGGGGGTGGGTGGAGGGGTGAAGTATCACTTCACCAGCTATGTGAGGATGGATTAGAGGATAAATTGGAGGTGAGGAGATAAATGGATAATTTGCCAATTGATTGGATATGTGGGGTGAGGGTGAGTGAAAAATTGAGGATGACTTTGAGATTGTGAACTTGTATAACTGGAAGGATGATGGTGCCCTCTATAGAAATAAGGCAGTTGAGAAATGGGTGGATTTTGGGGGGAAGATGAATTTTTTAAAGCATATTCCAATCGGATATTCAGTGGGAGATGTTTAACAAGAGATTAATGATATGTGACTAAGTCTATCAGGAAAGATAAGGTCTTAGTATGTAGATAGTATGTAGGGAGTCTTGCTTAGTATGTATACATAGGGATCTGTGTAGAGATTATGACTGAACCCATAAGAATTGATGAAATAAAACCAAGGATGGTTTGAAACCATCCCTTCTAAAGTGTAGGAGCTATGGGACACCATTTCATCAACTTATTCCAAGAAATAAGACTGAGATATACTACACAAGGCCTTTTGGGTTCTCCAAAATCTCATACTCTATCAAGACTCCAGCATTAAGGTAGATTGTATTTGAAAGATTATGACATTGTTGCTGCTGCTGTTGTTCTGCTTGATCAAAATCTGAATGATTTTATAACCTTATTTCTGTTATATCAATCTCCATGTCCCATAAAATACTGAATATTAAAGCAAAAAATAGAGATCTGAAATCACAATTAATTGACATTTTTCTCTGCAGCTCTCTCTACTTAGTCCTTCAAATACTTCACTAAATAAAATGATTCATGGACCATGTAGGTCTTTGCACAGACTTTTATTTCATTTTGTTTTGTTTTTCTCTTATTGGGTTTTGTTTTTTGTTTTGTTTTTATATTGGTCCAGACGATTTCAGCAGCTCAAATTCCCATTGTGGAAGATGCCTTCACTGATCTACCGTGTTTCCCTGATAATAAGACACTGTCTTATTATTTTTTTTGGACAGAAAAACACCAGAGGGCTTATTTTCAGGGGAGGGTTTATTTTAATGAACATTGACAGCAATTTTAATAAACAGGTAAATGTGAACAAAAAAATGTACCTTTATTCAATAAGCAAATCACTGGGGAAGAACAGGATGATGCGCTCACTGCTGCAGCTCTGATTGGATGCAGCTCAGAGGGCGGTGTGCGTTTCACAGGGGAGGGGGGGGACGGTGCATACAGAGGGTACCGTAACGTACCGTGTAGTGCAGGGCATCACCTTCACTACAGTAGCAATCTCAATAGGGCTTATTTTCGGGGGAGGGCTTATGTTAGAGGAATCTTACACAGTAAGGGGAGGGCTTATTTTCGGGACAGGTCTTATTATTGGGGAAACACGGTAGTTGGGCAATTTTTTGATAATGTATATCAATTTGCCTGGGGCACTGAGAGTTGGCTAACTAACACTAACACTCGGCTAGCATGAGTTAGAGGTAGGTCATGAGAGCAAATGTTATTGACTATGACCAACTGTGTATCTGACCTTGCAAATAAAATTAATTGAATGAGGCATTTTGAACTATAGGTGCCTTTGGTACAATAGGTTCTCCATTCACTGTCATCCATTCCCTTAATGATAGATATTTATTGATTTCTCCACTCTTTCTAGCTTGAGAAGCAATGGAACTGCTAGTTGACCACATCCAATGAGAAACTAAAGAGGTTTCATGGGATCATGCATCTGATCCATTAGATCTGGAAGGGACCAACTAGGCCTTCCAGTCATTAGACCTCTTGATTTTATAGATCAAAACACTGGCATAGAGAGGTTGACTTGTCCAGGGTCACACAAACAAACTTCTTTTTGATACCAGTGTTAAGTGATCAGATCAGACATCCTTTCCTACTTTGTCCAAATGATCATGTTTAGCTTTCCTAAGGATCATAGCCCATACTTACAAAAACTATACAGGGCTCAAATCAGAAGGCACTTCTGATTCAAATTTGAGTTCAAATCTAGCCTTAGGCACTTATCAGCTATGTGACTGGTCAAGTCACTTAACTCTGTTTACCTCAGTTCCTTTATCTCTAAAATGAGCTGGAGAAATAAAGGACAAACTTCTCCAGAATCTTTGCCAAGAAAATACCAAATGGGTCATATGAAGAGTCAGGCACAAATGAAGCAAATGAACAATAAAATGTACATGTAAGTGTATCTGTGTTTGGGGAGATAGCTGGTAGTTAAGTGGGAAGAGGCCCTTTCCTGGTATGTTGACCACTAGAGGATTATTTCTATGAGCTTGTCAACACATGAAACATGAGATTAAAAGACAAGGATAGGGGCAGTGAGGTAGCGCAGTGAATAGAGCACCAGTCCTGGAGTCAGGAGGACCTGAGTTCAAATCCAGCCACAGACACTTAAGACTTGCTAGCTGTGTGACCTTGGGCAAGTCACCTAACCCCAAATGCCCCTACAAAAAAGAAAAAAAAGACAAGGGTGACTTGTAATCTGCAACATCAATAAGACTACAAATTCATCAGATTTTGTTAGGTGATTTTGCCACATATTAACATATTTATATGCTCCCTGTGGATATTTAATATTTGTTCTCACAGAGTATAGCACAGCTTAGTGTTATATAGTAAAATTTAGTCTGAGTTTCTACTCAAAGCTTTGTGACTTGGGGTAGTCATTAAATCTCCTGGAGACTTAATTTCCTCATCTGCACAAAGGGAACAAACCTGTATTATACTTCATAGTATTGTTGTGAAGAAAATGCTTTGGAAAACTTAAATATGTATGCAGATTATTTATTTTTATACATATGTATCTTTAAAACTTTTTTGTATGTAGTTATGCTTGGTAGTTATAGCTTGGTAGTGCTGCAAAATAGAGAGAGAGCCGGCCTTAGAGGCAGGAAGACCTTCTGTGCTTAAAGTTCCACTTCTGACCCATATTGGTTGTGTGACCCTACGCAAGTCACTTAAGTGCACTAGGGAACTCTTTAAGAGCAAAAGTTATGGAGAAAATGCTAAACCCACATCCACAGAGTGAGTTTCCTTACCAAGGAGGTACTTATGCCAGTGAAATTACAGGTCTAGGCCCTGACCCATAGGCTAGTTAGGTAGTACAGTGGATAGAGTACTGGGCCTGAAGTCAGACCTGAGTTTAAATGTGATTTCACACACTTACTAACTATGTGACCCTGGGTAAGTCACTTAACATCTATTTGCCTCAGTTCTCTCAACTTCAACAGGGGAAAAGTAATAACACCTATTTTTTTTAGGGTTGTCTTTTTAGGTTGTTGATCAAATGAAATAATATTTATTTAAGAGTTAGGATGGTGCCTGGTACGTAGAAAGTGCCTATCGTTTCTTCCTATCACATATTTATACTAAAAAAAACAATTTTATGAATGATCATAATTAGATGATGCTATAACCACATTATAAATCAAAAGGCTATATTGGCTTTCTCATAAACTGAGTTTTACCTTTTTGATTTCCCCCAAATCATCTAACATTCTGCTTTCTGGTATTGACATGCATAGTAAAGCCTTTCTTTTATTTATTTGCTCCAAGAACTTAAAATAATAATGCAAGAATGGATTTTTAAGCCCAGATTGAATGGTTTTCAAAGGTCTTTAAGCTATAGAAATGTCAAGGAAAAATATATTTTGGAATGATTTACCAAATCACTGACTACTGCCTGATTCTTTCTGGCTTCAGACACAATTGAATGCACTGGATATATCCAGGAGGTTGTTGGGTTTAGTGTGATGGGGGTGGGAGCATTTGCAAGAATTGAAGAAAAGACTAATTTTGCAAATTATGAATTATCCAATGATTTTGACAACCGGCTCTTTTGGATAAAACAATAGCTTCTTTGTCTTAGTGAAATAATTACCTCTGTAACCTTAACTTAGGAAAGGTTTTTTCTTCCTCTTTTTACTTTTTCTGTTCCACATATCGACGTTTCCATTGGCCATTTAGAGAGGCCTCTGAGTCCTTTTGTTCCTTTCATTAAATGTCTGTATTTGATCACTTGCTTCTGATCCAGCATATTGATGTAACACACTGACAGAAATAAAACAGGCTCCTACATGTAGAAGCCATTCTCTACCTTTGAAGAAGGAAATGAAGCAGCCATTAACATGAGTAATGTGTTCAAGCAGAGGCAGACATAGGAGGGGATGTGCATTTGTAAAGGTCAAAATAATAGAAACAATTTAGTGGTGAGTGAACGGCTGTAGAGAGTTTTGCTTACAAATGATCATGATTATCAGTTCATTTGACAGGACACAAGGAATTTGAAAGCCTAATAAAACTGAGTTATTAATGATAATTCATGTAAGGGATATGGTCATTGTCATAAAGGCAGGGGCACATGTCTGTGGGCTGGGGTTTTCATATGGAAAAATCAGCCAATTTGGGGGTAATTAAACAATTTTATGAGCATAGAACTCCCATCTGGCCCTTCCTTCCCCTTCTCCTTCAGGGTAGAGTAATTAATGTCAAACATCTCTGAAATGTTTATTGAAATATAATAACAGTTGTCATTCCAGTTGTTAAAGTTTCTTTGGCTTTTACTTGTTAAAGTTGAATTCAGTCACTTTTTCATCCATCTATTCACTCATGCTCCAATCTTGTGCCCAAACATAGCACAAGTTTTTGTACACATAACACACACACTTGTGTTTTTCATCATGTATATCACCACCTTGGGTCTCTACTTGCCCTCTACAAACTGGTCCTGGAAAGAGAAGGATTTGAGTATAGGTGACACACCAAGGTATTTTGCACATATTCACAGAGTACCAAAATAGCATGTTGTAATATGTGGGTAACTGGGGACTGAAAGAATAGCATAGGATTTCCCCCATAATTCAGAAGAAAAAATGTATCATTCAAGATACCTTAAAAGATTTGTAGATAGAATGGAGTAAGTGGGGTTCTGGTATTCAGGGTCACTTTTCTTCCCCTCATTGGCCCTGCATTTTGCTCTTACTCACTTTCCACTTCTTCCCTGGTGTTAAGGAGTAAGGGATCCTTGGTAATAACTTGAAAGTTTAGTCCAGATTTTACAGAAGATGAGCCACATCCTTTCCTGGCCCAAATGACTATACCTTATTGGGCAATCACGGTCAAGAGAGATAAAACTATAAACCAAGCTGTGAAGGACATGGTTGGAATAATGAGGCCATGAGTTGCTCCCTCTTCCACTGTGACAGAATCAGAGAGCACTTGTCTGTTGTACCTTACCCACCCTTCACTCCAGCTACTCAATTAACTATATTTACTCCAGGCACAACAATTCCTACTTATATAAAAGCCCAAAGAATCTTTAGCAACATAAATGGTAGCTGTTATGTAAGGTATAATGTAGTCAAATTATATCATGAATATTAGTAATTGGTTTCTTTAGAACTCCTAAGTAACTCATAAACATGGCAACTCTACAAGTGTGATTAACCTATTAGAATCTCTGGTAAATGATAAACTATTGATGAACTTAACCCCAATTGCTTAAAAAAACCCAACTATTGCTGAAAGTGGATATCCTGGAATAATTGCAACATTTAAAGAAATGCTTCTCTCAGCTTTGGAATGAAGAGTAATCTAGATAGACTCAGTGGATAGAGAGCTTGATCTTATCCATCTATCAAAGCATTGAAAATTGATTTTTTTTAAATCAATTGGGGTTAAGTAACTTGCTCAAGGTTATACAGCCAGTTATTTTGTGTGGGTGGTAAGTATCTAAGGCCGGAACCGATCCCGGGTCTCCTGAGTCTGGGGCCAGCGCTCTTACTCACTGCGCCACCTGGCTGCCCCAAAAATGGATTTCTTAACAACAAATAACTTACAATTTCTCAGGAAGAAATAATCTAACCTGATCTTTACCATCTTTATACAACTTTATACAACTTATACAACACATGTGTATAATATGCAGATATGTGTGTGTATATGTGTATATATTTAAAATAAATGCTTTTAAACATTTTCTTTCCAGAAAATGATGCTCATGAACAAAATGAAAATTTCTTCTATAACATTGTAAATAATCCCTCCAGGGTCAGAATGAAAGCAGATTTCAAAATAAGTCTGATTTTGTCATTTCGTATGATAAGTGACCTGGTTTTCTTGGGTAAATAAAGAACACTGTACATCCAAGCACTTTCAAAATAAATTTTGCTGCAAGAAATATTGTACTTAGGAGAAATATGAAAAGTTTAATTTTATATCATTAAAATGTAATTTCTTTTTCAGTTAAGGGCAAGTTCTACCTATAATCTCTCCCCTCTCCCCAGATAAAGTAATCAATATAGTTTTACTCAGGTTTAAGGATTTGAAAGTGTCAAGATGCTTCTTGTACTTCAACAATTTGTAAAATTATTATGGTTCAATGGATAGGTTCTTCCATGAGGCTGGTTGGTTGGTTGGTTGTTGTCCTTCATTCCCAAAGAGAAACTAAGTGACATCACTATGTTAGAGTCAAGGTACAGTGTGTCTGACTATGACTGGTCAGACAAATATGAACTCTGAAGGCTCTACCATTGGCAGGCACAAATATTCCAAATGAACATTTGGAGTGGAGGTATCTAAATTTGTACATCTCATGTTTCTTTTGAGCTACTACAATTCTTCTTCACTCATAGAATATAGTGCCTTTTTTGATGCAGAAACACCAAGCTGAGCAATCCTTTACCAGTGTCTCCCAAGTCAAGTAATCAATTTCAAAGCTCTTCAGAGAGACTTTGAAAGTGTCTTTGTATTGCTTTTTCTGACCTCCATATGAGTACTTGCCTTGTGTGAGTTCTCTGTAAAATAGTCTTTTAAGTAAATGCATGTTTGGCATTCAAGCAACTTGACCAGCTAACTTGAG
Organism: Petaurus breviceps papuanus; assembly: GCF_028583685.1. NCBI lineage: Eukaryota > Metazoa > Chordata > Mammalia > Diprotodontia > Petauridae > Petaurus > Petaurus breviceps. The sequence continues at coordinate 3,522,568 of NW_027187336.1, forward strand.
TTGTGCCCTCTGCAGTAGAATTTAATTGCTTGGTAGTTCAGCTGGACAAAGGACCTCAGTCTCTGGTACCTTATCTTGCTATGTGATCTTCAGAATCTTTCTAAGATAATTCAAGTGGAAGTGATTCAGTTTCCTGGCATGACGCTGGTATACTGTCCAATTTTCATAGGCATGTAACCGTAAGTCAGCACAATAGCTCTCTAGACCTTCAGTATGGTAGGCAATCTAACACCTCTTCTTTTTCACACTTTCCTTTAGAGCCTCCCAAACACTAAGATAGCTCTGGTAATGCCTGCATCAACCTCACCATGTTTTGTATATATACATCCCTGGAAAGTACACTGCCAAGATAAGTGGACTTATCTGGAGCATTCAAAAATTTCCATTTGCTATAACTGATGATTCCATGTATGGACGGTAAGGAGATGGTTAGTGGAGAACCTGCTTTTTCTTGATGTTAATTGTTGGGTCAAAATTAGCAATAGCAGCAGAGAATCAATCCATACTTTGTTACATCTCCGCTTCAGAGGCTGCACTCAGAGCACAACCAACTTCTTTGAGGTAGATTTATGGTAGACACAGACAAGATTGCAGTTATGTAGCTCAGTGGATAGAGCACTGGACCTGGAATCAGGAAGATTTAAGTTCAAATTTGACTTTAGATATTTACTAGTTATGTTAACCCAGGCAAGTAATTTAATCTCTGTCTGCCTCAGTTTGTTTTTTTTTTTTATCCATAAAATAAGGATAATAATAGCACCTACCTTCCAGGATTGTTGTGAGGATCAAATGAAATACTATTTGTAAAGTTCTTTTTGGTGATCGTGATACTGATGAATTACTCAAGATTATTAGTTTTAGATTAATCCCAATCTGTATTGCTGGAGTTGTAATAATGACATGGAGGAAATCCTAGATCCATCCGAATACAGAATAAAAAGAGACCAAGTCCTCACAGCTCCTGCCAGTCAGGCATTCAATACTATTAAGCAACAACTTAATAGCACTAGCAGCTACTATATGCCAGGCACTGTGTTGGAAATAGAAAGGAAAAAAAAAAACTGCTCATGTTCTCAAGGAATTCACAGTGAATGGAGAAGAGACTACATATAAACAACCAAGTACAAACAAGATATTTGCAAGAGAAACTGGGAGCAGGGCGGCTAGGTGGTTCAGTGAATAGAGCACTGGCCTTGGAGTCAGGAGCACCTGAATTCAAATCCAGCCTCAGACACTTACTAGCTGTGTGACTTTGGGCAAATCCCTTAACCCCAATTGCCTTGCTTTCCCCCCTAGCCTCCCTGGTAAACAACAAACAAACAAACAAACAAACAAAACCTAAAAAACTGAAGATAAGGAATGGAAGGAAGAAACTAACATTAAGATGGATCAAGAAAGACTTCTAATAAAAGATAGGATCTTAGCAGCAACCTGAAGGAGACTAAAGAGGACAAAATAATGAAATAAGGAAGGAAAGAACCACAGGCATGGTAGACAGCCAGTGAAAATGCCTGGAATTTGAGACTGAGAATCCTGTTTGAGCAATGACAAAAAGATGTGTCACTAGTAATCATCCCAAAGACTGAAAAAGAAGGTTATGAAAGGACTTTGATAGAATTTATATTTGGTTCTGGATGTGATAGGGGCCCTATGGAGTTTTTTGAGTGGGGGGGTGTTATTGTCATATTTGTGTTTTAAGATCAATTTGACAGATGAAAGGATGATGGATTAGAGTTAGGAGTGACTAGAGGCAAAGAGGCCAACAAGAAGGCAATTACAATAATTCAGGTGTGAGAAGAAGAGGACCTGGACAAGGGTGATGGCAGTCTCAGAGGAAAGAAGAGGCCATACAGGGCAGATGTCGTGAAGGTACAATAGAAAGGTCTTGGCAAAATGTCGGATATCGGGGCTGGAAGTGAGAGAGACTGACGAGTTTAACATGCCACTAGGTTAAGAGTCTAGATGACAAGAAGGATGGTGGTATTCTTAACAGTAATAGGAAAATTATAAAGAGTGATAGAAGCATGGGAGACACTCAAGTTTAATGGGAATAATCTGTATGAAGATCTAACAAAGGAGACTGAGAAGGCATGATCATACAGGTAGGAGGAGAGCAAAGAGACAGTACTGTGGGGGGCTATTGATATCCCGTCCTCTCACTTACCCATAGTAAGTCTTCGGTCGTCACTGGCCTCCTAGGAGGAATTACCAGACAGAGCACCCGAGGTTTGCAGGAGTTGTTTATTCAGGCTCAGCTACATCGCGACTGCCCTGAACTTCCGCATCAGGGCAACTTATAGGTACATATAGCCAATCATCTTCTACAGCTCTATTCATTACCTTTTAAGGTCATACATCAAGCAAGCAGGCACTAGCCCATATACTATTACTTCCTGGCCCCCAACATCTCCCCCTTTTTGCTTAATCAGGACGCTTGTCCGGTACAGCCTTAAGCGGTGCAGTTGCAATAACCTGAATTTAGCAGACCCTGGCGGCAGTAGGGGAATGCGGGATGTTCTGGCTTGGGTCATCTCCTGATCCCTGAACCTTACCCGTCCTCGGTAACCCAACGCCCTCGGGCCCTGTCTTAGGCGGCCGGGTCAGGAGAGGTTGCCCGTCATAGAACGGATCCCGTCTTACTTCAAGGGCGTTACATGTCTTCCATGGAAGCCAGCCATACTTGAGGGTCTGCTCCTTCCTCAATGGCCATAATGGCCTTTTGTGTGAGCAACATATATCCTTGTTGTCTTCTCTGCAATCGGCAGAGGCACCAGACAAGCAACCCTATGGTCAAGAGTAACACCATACTTGACGCCCCCAAACCTCCCCAAGAGGCAAACCATTGGGTAATGTTTTGGAACCACTCAGTCCATGCTGATAATTGGGGACCAGATATGGTGGTAGAATTCAATACAACTATAGAATGTTTAAATTCATTTAACTTCAGTGTAAACTGCTTATTCCATGTCCCGTTTAAAAATGAACCCAGAGTATAGGACAGATTAGCTGCCCTAGAATATCTTTGGTATGGGGCAGAGGTCACACAAAGACCGGTTGTGTGCCATTGGCACCCCATGAGACCCATTTCCATTATGGCATCAATTTGCTCTTGCTGAGATAAGAAATTCTCATTACCTTTAACCAAAGCCGTGGTCCCTACTGCAGTGGACCCGGCAATACCAAGTCCTAAAAGCAGAGGTACAAGTATGGGGGCTCTTTTCTGTCTAGGCAAATTTGCATGCTCTCGCCCACCCTCACCGGAATAAAAGTAAGGAGAGGGGGCCTCAATGCATAGACAAAGGTCAGAGCTGAACAAGGGGAGCATGTGAATAGACAGTTTAGATAAGACTTGGGCCAGGTGGTTAAGGAGACAAAAGGCAAGGATAAAGGAGGGTGTGGGCCAGCCCTGGCCTTGATTACTTAATCAAGAGATTAAGTAAGAACAAAAGGGGTCGAAGGGTGTTGCCTAGGTGGAATGTGGGGTAGGGGGAAGGGGCAGAGTTGGAGGTTGGGAAAGGAATTTTACAGATAACAATTTTACAATACAAATTGCAGTTACAATTTCACAGACTGGTTTCACAAGTTGGTTTCACAAATTGACCTAGACCCCAGGTACCCCATCATTCCCCCCTTAAACAGATGACACCCGAAATCATTTGGGGGCACAGGACGATGATCTCAGCCTCCTGAGCTACTTCCCGCTGGGGAGGGGTGAAGAGCTTTCCCTGCCTTTCAGGGTATCATTGTTCAAGGGGTGGGGTCCATAGCCAAGGTCCGGAATTTGGCCGATGCCAGGTCCAAGGGGTGATGGGTAACGACTTCAGGCAACGGTTGATACTCAGCCGACAATGTTCCCGGCAGAAGAGTCACCTGCCAGTGAAGGGTGCTGAGCCTAAAAAAACACAAATCTAGCAAAAAGATTAGACAAACAAGGGCCAAAAAGGAGTAAGAGAAAATTGACCAGAAGTGGGGTGAGTATGGGCTAAAGGAGGGTTCTATCCTTCCCTGTTGTAATAACTCCTGAACAATTTCTTTAAGGGCGATGAGCTTTTCTTGAGTTAGGGGCCACTGTTCAACCCAGACAGGGTCTGGGTTAGCCCATGTTAATTCAGGGGCGTGGCTCATCTCAAAGGTGGCCCCAATTAGTTTCCCACTATGCTATCAGGGGTAGCCAGGGACAGGTTAAGTTGACTCAAAATGTCCCGCCCCCATAAGGCATAGGGAAGATCAGTGAGGCACAAGGGATAGAAACGGCCTGTCCTCTCCTGAACTACCCATGTTAAAGCTCTTGCTGCCCGGGGGGCTGCCTTTTTACCCCCGACCCCCATCACTTGTTGATCCGAACTGGTCAAGCTTCATTCAGTCTTCCATTGGCCTTGATTTATAACTGAGCAATCTGCCCCTGTATCCATGATTCCCGTGAGGGGTGTTCCTTCTACTAACACCTCAAGGAAGGGGCGGTCCGATGTCACAGGCCGCACCCAATCCACTCTGCAGGCCTTCCCACTCTCCATAAACGGGGAATCAGACAAGGGCAAAGCTTTTCCTATTGCTTGGTCTCTTTGGATATAAATTGGATATGGGTGAGGATTGGTTAAAATAACACTAGCTTCTGGACCTTCAGCAACTTGGGTATGGGTGATGAAATCAGTATAACCTTCAGGTCCTGTAATTAAGGCTGGGAATTTATGAAGGCGGGAGGGTACAGCTAAGGTCTCCCAGGGGGCCATATGATAAACGGGGTCTCTCTCCGCGGCCCATACCTTCACAATCTCATATACCATGGGGCCGCTTTTTATTTTTGAAGGGAGCACCCCGCGGCCGGGCCCCCCTTTTTGCCTTCCCTGGTTTTTGTTTCTACAAAACTTCGCAATATGGCCATGCTTCCCACAGCAATAGCAGTTGGGCGTGGCCTCACGAGTTGGGGCGCGGCACTGAGCCTTGACATGACCTGGTTTTCCACAATTAAAACAAACTGGTTTCTTACTCAACCCTAAACTCATCTTTTGCAAAGCGGCCACTAAATTTTCCTCTCTCTGTTCCATAGCGGTCACAAGGGCCTGAATGGAATCTTCCTTAGGGAGATCCATTAACTTATCTATGATCTCCTCCAGGGGGGCCTCGGGGGGTAAGGTAGCCAGGGCAGCGGCACCCTTCGGCCGAAGACCTTCTCTTATCAATTGTTTTATTAGGAGGTCCGTGCTGGGGCCAGTCCCCATTACCCGGGCTACGGTCTCCTGGACTTCATTGACAAAGGAAAGGGGGGACTGTTCAGATTTCTGTCTAAGTCCTACTAGTTTAGCCCCGCCCCTACTTCCCTGCTTGGCTCCCACCTTTTGCCATGCTGCCATGTGGGCTTCTTTCACTGCCTCTGTCTCATTTTGGCCGTAATTAGCTTGTATGCGGGGCTCTGAGTATATCCCGGCCCCGCAGAATCTACGGCATCCTCCGGAGGGTTATATCCTTGGGCTTTTACTGGTCTCTTAGCCTCTCTCCGGGTTTGAGCTTTAAAAGCCAGGTGTAAGGCAGGCTCAAGGCAGGCAGCGGCAACTTCATCAAAGTCTGCCGGGGTCCAGGGGGCAATAGCCAGCAGGTTAAGCAATAATCTCTGCACATATGGGGCAGAAGGGCCATATTTGGTGACTGCTTCCTTAAGCTCTTTTAACATCTTATAGGGAACGGGAGCGTATTGTCGTTGTCCGGACAGTGGGTCAGTAATAATGGGAAACATATCCCACTCTTCCCATTCTACCTCTTCTCCCCTCTCAAGTGCATGTTTGAGGCTTTTAGTAACCACTCCTGTAGGTGTGGGACTTAAGGTTTTATCTATCTGCTTCTTAAAAGTAATCGGGCCTCCGGCAGGGTTGAAGGGGGGAGGACGGCTTCCCTCCCCCCACTCGGCAGCCCAGGCGGCCGCCTCCCCTGTAGGGACTTCCTCTTTTTTATTTTTTGCTGCGCCACTGTCTCCTCTCTTGCAGGTTCTTGTTCTCAGCGAACAGCGCGCGGAGCCAGCTCCTTCGCTGTCGCCATCTTCCCCGCTTTCTAACCCCCTCTCCGCTTCTCTCAACTCCTCCCACGGATATTGAGGAGGTCGGCTAGTCGATTCCTCCTCCGACTCCTCACTAGAGGAGCCTACTAAGGATGTCCCAACCTGAGTGCTCACCGGGCAGGAGAGGGGCAAGGGTTTTGGATTGAGTACTGAGTCCACCAGTCTATAAACGGTGAAATCAGTTGGGGTTAATGACCCCGGGTTTGTTTCTTCATACGAAGCCATTTGTTGTCCCACCACGGCCCATCTGCCTGCCTGCACTCCTGCATGTTGTATCCAGGGGCAGATGGTCCATATTTTTTCTACAAAGTGGCGGCACGTTCTTATTGGTATCTTTACGCCACCCTTCGCGCACACTTTGTAAAGCTGCGCGGCAATAACTCCTTTCTCCTCGGGCAAAATTGCGGGGACACTTATTGCCCCTGCACTCATTGCCCCTCCCATCTTCTCAACAGTACTCTTTTACCGATGAGGCTGTCTGGAGAGCTAATTTACAGCCCAGACGGTCTTCTCGGACCCTACCCACACCCCACGTTGGGCGCCAGTTGTGGGGGGCTATTGATATCCCGTCCTCTCACTTACCCATAGTAAGTCTTCGGTCGTCACCGGCCTCCTAGGAGGAATTACCAGACAGAGCACCCGAGGTTTGCAGGAGTTGTTTATTCAGGCTCAGCTACATCGCGACTGCCCTGAACTTCCGCATCAGGGCAACTTATAGGTACATATAGCCAATCATCTTCTACAGCTCTATTCATTACCTTTTAAGGTCATACATCAAGCAAGCAGGCACTAGCCCATATACTATTACTTCCTGGCCCCCAACAAGTACTATCATGAAAACCTTAAAATCTCATCAAGAAGAGGATATTGACAGTGTGTAAGACTGTAGAGAGACCATAAAGCATGAAAACTGAGAAGAGTCCATTAGATTTGGCAACAGAAAGATCATTGGTAACTTTAATGAGAACCGTTTCAGTTGAATGATGAGGCTGGAAGTCAGGCTGCAGAAAATTAAGACAGTGAGATGAAAGGAATTGGCTGTTGTTGTTGAGTCATTTTGAGTTGTATCTGACTCTTTGTGACCCCATTTGGGGTATTCTTGGCAAAGATACTGAAGCAGTTTGCCATTTCCTTCTCCCAAAGGAAGTAGAGGCATTAGTTCTAGGCTTCTCAAGGAATTTAGGCATAAAAGAAGACACATGTGGATGAAATCTTGTGGAAATGAATGGATCAAGTGAAGGTATTTAAAGATGTAGATGATTTGGTTTTCTTCTCAGGCAGACTGGAAGCAATCACTAGAAAGGGAGAGATGGAAGATTAGTGAGAGAATAGGAATGATAGAGGGAATAATCTGCTACAGAAGACCAGATGGAATAAGATCACTTCTGCATGTATAGGAGTTTGCTTTGGCAAATAGAAGGACCACCTTTTTTATATATGATGGGGTAAAGAGATATTGGCAGAGGGCATCTGAGTGATGTGATCTAAGGATGAGGAGAGAAGAAACACTCAGTGTATATCCTTAATATTTCCAGTGAAATATGAGGCAAGGTGCTCAGCTATGTGTGTGGGGATGATGGGGAGAGGTACAGTGGAGTCTTTCAAAGTTGAAGGAGAATGAAAGAATTTGAGAGAAGCTAGTATTGTGAATGAGCTAGTGAATCAATTAGGGAGGTGTGAAAGGAGAACTTTTCTGCCTTGAGAGTCCAGTTGAAATTGAATAATGTAAATCTGTAGTGGAACTGGCAAGCACGATTAAATGGTTGTTTCCATCTTCATTCAATACCACCTGAGCAGGATCAAAGGCTGATGGTGGCTGTAATTCAAGGCTGAGACTTGGCAGGGCAAGGTAAGCAATGTGAGATGAGGGCAATAGAATAAAGAGAAGAGAACAGTGTAGAATTGTACTGGTTCATCAAGGTGGAGAAGGTAGGGGAGTGTAACCAGTGCAAGGGTGATGGCCCAGTAGACACTAAGTTCATACTCCTTATATTAAAGACCAAATCCTCTTCCCTACACTCTACTCTTCTCCAAAATGTTGATCAACTTCTCAACCCCACTCTAGATATCCAGTCCCACAGTTCTTCAGCAAAAGATTAAATCTCTCTTTCCCTAGACCTTGGTACTCTGGTCCTATGTCACTGACCAAGTCCTCACTTCTTCAATTAACTCTGTATTTGAGAAATACATTGGAGGCAACTAGGTGGAACAACTAAAGTACCAAGCCTGGATTTGATGAGGATGGGCTCTGGGAGCCCTCTTGAGGTCTCCTTGAGTCATTGAAGTATAGGCTCTGGGAACCCCCCCCCCCCTTTAACTCTGATTAAATTATCCCATTTGATGAGGCATTTGCTTGAGGCCATAAGCCTGACATTGTGGCTGGGCCCAAACTTCTGTTACTAGACTTTTCACCCTTGAGCCTATCAAACTATCACTCCACCCTTGAACTGGCCTATCCCACCATTGTCTGTAGTCTCCAGGTAGCCTCCAGCAACTTCCCACCCTTAATCACTCATTGGCCTCATCTTACTTCTCCTGAAGACCCTCCCCAAACTCCTCATCTAGACCACCCCTAGATTCCTTCCACAACCTTTCTGTATATAAAACCCCATCTTCCCTCCATGTGTGAGAGCACCATAGAATGACCTAGCAGAGGCTTACTCTGTGTGCAATACAAGCAAACTTTTAATAAACTTACTTTTCTTTGGCTGAGAAGAATTGAGTCGAATTCATTTGTCAGGACCCGGTGTGTTGATATTTTGGGGTCTCCAAAGCAACCCCAACCCTCTTTATGGATAACCTCTTCAGATTCAGGAAAATCTAAGTTCAAATTCCACTTCAGATACTTATTAACTCTGTAACCTTGGACAAGTCACTTAAGCTCATTAGTTTCTTCATTTGTAAAATGTGTATAAGAACCTATTTCTCAGGGTTGTGAGAATCAAATGACAAAACAGGTACCGTATACATGCCAGTTATTACTTTTATTATCATTATTGTTATTACTGAAGAGGTTACCTATAAAGAGGTTTAGGGTTGCTCTGGAGACCCCAAAATACCAACATGTTGTGTCCTGCCAAATGAATTCAAATCAAGTCTTCTCTAAGCCAAAGAAAAGTAAAGTTTATTAAAAGTTTGCTTGTATTAGACACAGTAAGTCTGTGCTAGGTCCTTCTACAGCACTCTCACAAACATGAAGACAGGATGGTGTCTTATATGCAGAAGGTTGTGGGAGGAATCTAGAGGTAGTCTGGGGAGGAGTTTGAGGAGGGTCTTCAGGAAGAGTTAATGAGGTCAATAAGTGATTAAGGGTGGGAAGTCACTGGAGGCTACCTGGAGACTACAAACAATGGTTGTCCAAGCCAGTTCAAACGTGGATCTATAGGGTGGGAAGTCTAGTAAGTCTAGTAACTGGGAAGTCTAGTAAGTCTAGTAATGGAAGGTGGAAGTCTAGTAGCAGACTTGCCTCTTGCAAATGGGATGATTTAATCAAGAGTCCAAGGGAGGTTCCCAGAGCCTGCACCTCAAAGACTCAAGGAGAACTTGAGGAGGCTCCCAGAGCTCATACCTCATCATTACCATGCTATTCAAAGGAAAATATATCATATTTCTCAAAAGGGAACTATCAAAAACTGATTTGATTTGATTTTGGATCAATAATACATTCTCAGATATGTACATGCCTCCTCCACATATATATGTACACATTCAAACTCTATACAATGCAAAGAATGCAGATTTTTATGTCAAACAAGTAGATGAATCCAGTGACTTCAACTATTTATGAACAGAGCATCTGTGCTAGTTTTTGAGATATTCAAAGATAAATAAGATGTGGTCAATCAATCAAATAATAAACATTTATTTAGCACTTCCTATGTGGCAGGCTCTGGGCCTTCTCAGGCAGACTGGAAAGAGAAACAAAAGAGAAACAAAAACAACCTTGTCCTTAAGGAGCTTCTATTTTAATGGGAAAGACAACCTAGGTATAACTACACACAGAATACAGAGTAGGTGTAAGGGAACCTTAGAGGGGAAAGCATCAGCATCTGAGGCAGGGGAAGAAGTTGCACCAGGGAAACTCTTGCCTTTATGTAGTTTATAATCTATTATAGAGGCAGTTAAGTGGCCAAGTGGATAAAATGCCAGGTCTGAAATCAGAAAGACTAATATTCCTGAATTCAAATCTGGTCTCAGGCACTTCTTAGCTATGTGACCCTGAGCAAGTCAGTTGACCCTGTTTGCCTCAGTTTCTTCACCTGTAAAATGAACTGGAGAAGGAAATAGTAAACTGTTCTGGTTCTTTGCCAAGAAAATTCCAAATGGGGATAAGAAGAGCTGGAAACAACCAAAAAAAAACCAGCCTAAATAACAAAAAATATGTTATGGGAAATAAAGCATACACATAAATGACTATAGTACCAAATAGATTATGCTCATGCCATGCATTGTACAAAATATACTCTGAAATTGATGAGATACAGGCTCTAGGAAACCCCTTGAGCCAAATCTTCCCACATGAGACATTTGCCTGAGGCCATAAGCCTTTCATTATAGCTTGGCCCAAATCTCTACTAGCCTAGTTCTCCATTGTCCTGTTAGCCCCTACCCTTGATCCTGGAAAAATATCTATGCTCAAATCTGTTACCCTTAAACTAATTTAGCCCTCCTTTGTCATCTCCAGGTAGCCTCCAGCTGTTTCTCACCCTTAATCTCTCATTAATGGAGTCTGACCTCATTTGACTCCTCCTGATGACCCTCCCCAAATTCCTCCTCTAGACCACCCCAAAATTCTCCCACAACCTTTCTGTATATCTGCTCCATCTTACCTCCAGGAGGCAGCCTAAAATTATCTAGCACAGACTCATTCCGTGTCAGATTATTCTGGCCTGCTTTTCCAATACATGCATCACAGATACTGAAGCTCCTTAAGAGACTACCTTTAATAAACTTTGCTTTCTTTGGCTGAGAGAAGACTTGAGTCGAATTCATTTGGCAGGACCTGGCATGTTGGTATTTTGGGGTCTTGAGCACCCCTTAACTTTAAACCTCAACATTTTATAGTTCCCTGAATTTTACATTTTATGGCTCCCTGACCTCAACAAAATTACAGAGGAGAAAAGGATAACTTTTTGACTAGAACAAGGGTTGGCAAACCACAGGCCTAATCTGTCACATAGATTGTTTTCATATACTTCATGGGCCAAGAACTGCTATTGCATTTTTAAAGACAATAAAACCTTATTTAAAAAGGAGAAAACCATCTGAGGTAGGGACAACCTGGGGGATCTGGCCTTCAGACTATAGTATGCTGACCCACGACCTAGAAGTGAAGAAGATCATCATAAAATGATGAGGTATAGGTTTTAGGGGTGCTCAAGACCCCAAAATACCAACATGCTGGGTTCTGCAGAATGAATTCAACTCAAGTCTTCTCTTAGCCAAAGAAAAATAAAGCTTATTAAAAGTTCGCCATATTGGGTAGACTCTTAAGGAGCCTTGGGATCTGTAAGGCTTGTATTGGACAAGTGGGCTCATATTGGACACAGAGCAAGTCTGTGCTAGAAAATTCTAAGGTGCTCTCATACCACATGGAGGCAAGATGGGGTCTTATATACAGAAAGGTTGTGGAAGGAATCTAGGGGAGGAGTTTGGGGAAGGTCTTCAGAAGGAGTCAAAGGAATGATTAAGGATGGGAAGTTGCTGGAAGCTACCTGGAGATGACAGACAATGGTGGGCTAGGCTAGTTCAAGGGTATAACAGATTTGGGTATAGATATTTTGGGAGGATTAAGGTTGGGAAATTTCTGGGCAAAGGAGGGCTAAAGATTTGGGCAGAGCCACGATGAAAGGCCTATGGCCTCAGGCAAATCCCTCAGCAAATGGAAGATTCAGTCAGAGTTCAAGGGGGTTCCCAGAGCCTGTATCTCATCAGAAGGATGATGGAAGATTTCATGGAAGAGATGGATATGATTTCAAAGGGTCAAACTATAAGTGCAAGAGACTGAAGCTGAGAAAGAGCTCTAGATTTGGAGTGTAAGACTTCCATTCAAGTCTTTATCATTTAAATTATCCTGGGGGGAAAAAAAAAGGCCTGGGACCAACTCAATAAGGAGTTTGCATTCCACGCTAAGGAGTTGTCTCTACTCAGTAGGCAATTGGGGAAGACAATATGCCTTAAAATAGTACCTACTATGTGTTGTATGTGCTTTTGACAAATATTATCTCATCTGATACTCACAACAACCCTTCAATGATTATTCCCGTTTTACACTTGAGGCAGAGATTAAGGGATTTGTTGAAGGTCATATAACACAGTAAATGTCTAAAACTGTATTTGAACTCAAGTCTTCCTGCCTCTAGTCCTAGCATTGGACTTCAGCTGGAAGCCTTTAGTGTTTTTGAGTAGGAGATTGATAAGAATCAGAGAAGTGAATTAGGAAGATTGACCTAGAATAAGGGATAAATTAGACAAGATCAGAGGGGTATATTAGGAAAATTGACCCAGCATAGTGAATGAATTGGAGGAAAGAAATACTGGTAGAATGATCATGAATTAAGAAATATTAGGGCCTTCAACCTCTGACAAAGACAATCCCTAAAGAAGAAGGAATGATCCCAGAACATAGTAATAAAGAGGCAGTTTCCATTGCCTTGTTCTTATGGATTATTCATTGACCAATTTTCTGGTGGTATAGTATGTGGCCTGGACCCAAGTCTTGAGGTAGCTTCAATAACATGACTACCAGAAATAACACTTATCCAGGAAATACTTATGGGAGATGCCCTGATTATTCCTAACCTCCTCTTACCTTCTTTCCCCACCCTCCACAATGAATACTCTCATCAAGGCACTATAATTTGGATGAAAAACATCCTAAGGAACCTAGACCCCATAGCTATATATTTCCCTTCTTCAAGATCTTAAGATTCCATTTCTTCTGTGGCTCTATATCCATTATAAAAAGATTTCTTTACAGATTTAACCTTACCTTTGTCAATTAAATACCCAGGCCTCTGGAATCCTAAACAGTGGTAGAAACCTTTGAATACTCACTCAATACAAATACCTAAGCATGCTTTATTCCTGACTCTGCTGGTCAGTTGTGTTTCCTTCCCTATTGTAGTTAGAGAATGCCATTGTAGTAGTCTTTTATTGTCATTTTTTTTTGCCTTTTTGGAGGGCAATTGGGGTAAGTAACTTGCCCAAGGTTACACAGCTAGTTTTTTTTGTGTGTGTGGGTGTTAAGTGTCTGAGGCCTGAACCGAACTCGGGTACTCCTGACACTGGGGCTGCGCTTTACTCACTGTACCACCTAGCCACCCCATAGTCATTTGTTGTTTAGTTGTGTCAGACTCTTCTTGGCAAAGATACTGGAGTGGTTTGCCATTTCCTTCTCCAGTTCATTTTACAGATGAGGAACTGAAGCAAACAGGGTTAGGTGACTTGCCCAGGGTCACACAACTAGTAAGTGTCTAAGGTCAGATTTGAACTTGGGAAGATGAGTCTTTCTGACTCCAGGACTGGTACTCTATCCACTGAATCACCTAGCAGCCCCTGTAGTAGTCTAGAAAAGTGGCACTGTGCACTTAGACAAGGGTGATGACAAGGAATGGAGAGGAGTGAATAGAGGTGGGAGAGGTTGTGAAGGTAGAAGAGGCAGAACTTGGAAACTGACTTGATATAGGGAACAAGAGAAAGGAAGATTTAAAGATGGATGATCCCAAGCTCATAGGCAGGGGTGAGAGAGTCACATTTGAATACAGCAGAATTTTTCAAATTTAGTCTGAACATGTGATAGAATGGAAATAATTCTTTAGATGTTCATTTCTTGATCCCATCTATGAACTGCTTCAGTTCTTTGTGGCTTAACCTTTTACTATCAGTTTCAGATCCTAAGGGTTGGTACTTGCCCAAGGTTTTTGATCCAGGTTGGTAAGTAATAGTCAGGAGGTGTTACAGTGAGTCAAAGGTTAGTCAGACAGACACTAAGATGGGAGCTATCTGGCCCAAGACTCTGGAGAAAGAGAAATTTTTATACACAGCTTTTAGGCATTGTGCCAAGTGCTGGATAAAAATAAAGACAAAGATAGAACAGTCTCTGTTCTCAAGGAGTTTACATAAAAAAGGCAGAGGGGGATAGCATATAAATAATTTGATACAGATTATGTTCAGAGTAGATAGGAGGTAAACTGAGAGGTGAAGGCATTCACAGTTGAGAGGAGATGGGAATACTTCAAAACTTTCTGAGGCTCTACATTGCCAAATTATAACTGGAAAAAATGTAGTTGGAAATGATTCTGGGTAATAATAATAATTTTAATAAAAATTAATAATAATAATAAAAACATTAATAGTATTTATATAGTCTGATTTAATATTTACAAAATACTTCACATATATTATTTAATTTGATCTGTATAAGAAATCTATTAGGTGGATATTTTTATTCCCATTTTACAGATAAAGAAATTGAGGTAGATAAAGGATAAGCAACAACTTGATAGGAACCCTCCATAGTTGTGATCGTATGTGATTGACTGCACAATGGATCTCAAAGAGAGAGAATGCTCATTGGTGGATGCTTTTATTTTCCAAAATCTCTATAATGAGTTCCACTTTTTCTTTTTTTGACTTGTCAACAAAATTGTCCTTTATTGAGTTATGAGCTGGGTGTTTGCAAAAGGGATTTTCTAAATAGAAGAAATTAGTCAGAGAGGTGAGGTATCCCACTAAATATATCTCATCTCTTTGAATCCTTGGAGAGTCTCTGATACCATGGTTCTTTCTTTCTTTTTTTCTATAGCTAATTGACTGCTACAGGTAGAATGCATTATCATTAAAGCCAAGATCAGGGGCAATCAATCTCCATCTTGGCATCTCTGTTATAGAGACACCCAATACAACATTAATTTCTTCCTAGGTATTTGTTTCCTTGGTACAGTGGAAAGAATGCTCTACTAGGTTTCACAGGACTTGAATTCGAATTCTAACTCTCCAATTTATAGCCTGTATGGCCAAAGGTAAATCATCTAACCTCTCTGGGTCTCTTTTCCCAGCTATAAAATCAAGAATAAAAGACCTCTAAGATGCCTTGCAGCTGTAGCTCAATAATCCCATTATGAGCCTATGTGGCAGAAGGAGTTTGTGAGAACAAATGTGCAGTAACTAAGCTATGCTGTAGCTAAGCAAATGATTCAAAGCAAATTCCTTGCCATGATTATAGCTGGTAATGATGTTTTTGAATAGAAAGGGTACTATTTCCCTATCCTTATTTAATTTGCTTTTTCTGCCTTTCTTCAGGCCAAACCCCCTCTACCCTGGTTTTCTCAAACTATAGGCCTGTCCAACAATATGTTCAACCATTCCTACAACTTTTAGCTGGAGTCAATTCCTCTAAGAAATTGTTAACCATTAAGCCCATCCCAATTCCAACAGGCCAGCACAACCTCTTCTCCACCTCTTCCTTGCACAGCTCTTTTGAAATCATGGAATTTATTGCCATAAATGTTTGTTACTAAGCTATCCAAAGAGGATGAACACTAGGTAAATTTTTATTGATGGACTTCATAGCTTGTTTCTACGAAGGAGGTGAAATGAAGTGGAGCTCTCTTAGGGTAAAGGTAAGGCTTCTGGAGGTGGCTGACCTTAACCTTTTTGTTGACTAGCTGTGCAATTAAGTTTTGTGAAACAAGTCCTAACTCTAGCTGCTTAGTCTACCTCATCTGTCATTGTCCTGGTCCAAAGCAAATAAGGTGTAGAAAAAGTAAATTTTAATGAATATGTATTGGTATGTCTTTGGGGCAAAGATGTGAAAGGGATGAATGTGCCTTAATCCATTGGAAGGCTAGATAAAGAGGACAGGGTAAACATAGCACTCAGTGAGTCTCCGGGATTTTAACATAACTGGTCTGGGAGGTGAAAAGAGCACGATGAAGGTAAGGCTTTGAAAGGAGGGGAG
>NW_027187336.1:3538977-3542148 GCF_028583685.1 Petaurus breviceps papuanus
ACCAATAGGTGTACCACCAACAAACTCTAGAACAGAACACACACACGTGTATCACCAACTAACTCTAGAGCAGAACACATATACACACACATACACACAACTATATATTTCCTACTCTGTTTTATTGGTTCACAGAATCATTAGGAACTGACTTAGTTCCCCTGACACATCTTTTGTAACAGACAGGATTGAATTGAGTCTGTAATATACCTTGGAACCCCATAAGGCATATTGACTCCATTTATTGACTTCTTACTCCTTCCATATATTAAAAATTCCTGTTCAGGTTGAATAGGTGCTTTCATGGTTAAAAAAAACCCAACAACTCACAAACCTCTTTCCCCAAACAAAACCAAACCAGCTATATAATATGTGATGTTTATGAATGCATATACATCACACAATGAATTCTCAACTAATAGAAGCTTTAAAGGGGAAGATAAGTTCTAAATTATATTCTCTTGGTACATTGAAACTTTTGGAGCTACACAATTTCTTTGGTTAGGTTAACTAATGATCAAACTCTTAACTTACTGTTCCATGCCTTAGTAGACAATTTCATATGTCATTTTGACGAAATGATTAATTTCTTTGACCTCTCTGACTTTAAGTCCCATCTAAAATTTCACTTTCTAACAGGAAACCTTCAATCCCTCTTAATTTTAGTGCTGTCATTCTCTTAATTATTTACTATTTATCCTGCTTATGGCTTGATTTGTTTTAAAAATGTTTATGTGTTGTCTCCTCCATTAGACTGTAATTTCTTTGAAGGAAAGGATTGTCTTTTGCCTCATTTTGTTTCCTCATTGCTTATCAGCATATCTAGCATACAATAGGCACTTAATAAATGTTTATTGATTGATTTCCTAATTATCAGTCTCCTGGTTATGAGATTCCTTGAAATTATCTTGGCTGGTTGTTGAAGGAAACACACACACAAACACACACACATACACACACACACTTTTTTTCCAGGTCTATTTTTGAAATCTTTAAACAACCACAACCACAACAAAACTTGATAATCTTTTCCAGAGTTTGTCTTCTATTAGCATAAAGTTGGAGAAGCTAGGATCATCTTCATGACCTGAAGAGGCACTAGAGTATAATTTTAATCAAAGGATAAATTCATTTTTCTTGACCTCAGTGGATCTGTGATCTCAATCATGTGGTTATTCCTTCCAACAATGAAAATTGCAGCCCTTTCATGTTTTCTTATTTTATCCTCTTCTTGTCCATGCCCTCCCATAGACATTTTATAGGCAGTCAGTCCTACTTCCTTTGGATCTGTTGCCAAAGTGAAAATAATAAGCTACAGAAGGGAGGAACAGGTTGTAGTATATGATTGTGATGGAATGGTATTGTACTATAAGAAATGGTGAGCAGGGCCGGAAGAACACTGTGCACAAAACACCAACATTTGTATTATGACTAGCTGTGAATTAGCTATTCTTAGCAATACAAAGATCCAAGACCATTCCAAAGTACTTGTGATGAAAAATACTATTCATTTTCAGAGAGAATTGATGGAGTCTGAATCACAGTAGACCAAAAGCACACTATTTTAAAATTTTTTTTTATTTTGGGTTAACTTTCTTTTTTGGTCTGTGTTTTCCCCTCATAACATGAATAATATGGAAATATGTTTTGCATGACTACACATGTATAACCTATATAAAATTGCTTGCTCTCTCAGTAAGGGCAGAAGAAGAAAGAGTGAGAGAGAATTTAATATTAAATATTAAAAAATGCTAAAAAATGTTTTTACATGTTATTGGAAAAAATTAAACAATACCTAAAAAAAAGGAACTAGTAAGCTACCCATTAGTTACCTATCCTTTTAGTCTACATGGCCAGCACACCTCTGACTAATAATGTCAGATATTGATAATGTGAAAAGGCTACACATAATGTGATACCACAGTCTTCAAATAATACAAAATGAGGCTCACCCCTAAAGACAATGGAAAGGTTCATGATGGGTATGAATAGACTTCAATGCATTATTAATGAAGAATTGTGTAAGGGAAATGGAGAGGTATTTTATTGTGCTTATTATAACATATTATGTTATTTCCAGAACACAGGGTGACCTCTACACCATGATGAGAAATCAGAGTAAGGCATTATTTACTACAAAACTTACTGAATGAATGAATCTTGCAAAGAAGTGAAAAGCATGCTGGTCTAAGAGTGAGGAGACTTGATTTAAAGTCCTAAGTCTGCCTTTGAATAATTGTGTGACTTAAAACAAATCATTAATTTTTCTGGACTCCAGTTTCTCCTCTAGAAAAAGATAGGCTTGGATTATATGATCTTTAATATCCCTTAAAACTATGAGTTCTAGGAGTTATAATCTACAATCCTATTTACCAGAAACCATTCCATTCTAAGACTCATTATTAAAAGAGATTAGCTTTATCATTCATACTGTAAATATAAAATGGATATAAAGTTCATACTGCCCAAATTTTGACATGAAATTAGAAAGGCAACCCATGGATATAGTCCATCGCTGTGTGTATGTGTGCATTGTTTATATATGCTATATATACACATAGAATATAGGTATTATATAGACTTATGTATCTCTCTCATCTATTTGCTTGCCTTTCTGTCTATCTATTCATCTGTCTATGTCTAAGACCAAGTCACCATGATGTTCATCTGCCTGGAGGGCTGTAGAACTGAGTCTAGAATTTAAGCTTTTTCCACATGACTGCTGAAACAAAGACATCTATCATCAAGAGGGTGGAGGTAAGGAATACTACTACTGATCTCCATTGTTCCTCTTACTTCCACACCTAGCAGCAAGATAGATAGAGACAGAGAGATAGGCAGAAATAGAGAGTTAAGAGACATATAGAATGATAAACACATAGAGACAAAGAGAAGCAAAGAGTTAGACAGACAGAAAAAGAAAGATAGAAGAGGACCTCTGTTTCACTGATGTAGGGAACTCTGTGAGGAAAATCTCTCTACTAGTGCTGGTTAGCTGAGAGATTAAATGACTTGCCCATGGTTACACATCTATTCTTTTTCAAAGAAAGTTTTGAACACAGGTATTCTGAACTTCAAGGCTATCTGTTTTTATAACACTACACACACACACACACACACACACACACATACATACACACACACACACACACACACACACACACACACACA
>NW_027187336.1:3542158-3589460 GCF_028583685.1 Petaurus breviceps papuanus
ACACATACATACACACACACACACACACACACACACACACACACACACACACACACACCCTAGATGGGCATTCCAGATAGATGAGGAATTGATCTTAGAATCAATAAGAGGATACGATTGGATTGGATCAGGTTTAATAAACTTCATAGCATTTTTAGTGATTCCCAAGCTTTTCCTTGCCTTAAGGTTTATCTTTATAATGACAATATTTTTCCAGTGATGTTATTTTGTTACAAGTCATGGGCCATTGTGTTTGAATAAGAATTGAAAGTGTTATGGCTCTAAACTAGTTAAAAGGCTCTTCAGGTTGGTGCTACTGTTAGGAATCTTGAGTAAGTCAACAAGGGAGATATTTGGGGTCAGGTAAGCCTTTCATTGCCCCTCAAATCACACTTCAGAGACAACTCCCTTTTCCTCCTCTGCATGGGCTCTATTGAGGATACTGATACGCACAGAATATAAATAGATCACCATGATATAGCAGTTGCCAAAGGAGTGTGGAGAAAGGGCTGAGGATTGTACTGACAGATGGGTTACTCTGAAACCTGTATTCCCTCATGGGTGATTTTTGCTATTTATCTGTGATTGTAAGGAAAAAAAGAACTATGTGTTATTGGACTTGTTTTCCACAGCTCCACAGCAGCAGTGAACAATAGGTCAGAAAGAGAACAGACACCTCCTATCTCTTCCTGACCCAGTTAGTTTATTTGGAAAGTGACTTTTCTCCAGAAGCTCCCTGGGGCCCAAGTGACTGTCAGTCTATTAGGGAAAGGGGAAGGGAATTAAGTGACACCTACAGATTGTCAGAGTATAATAACGTGGGCCATAAATCTACCCAAGAACCATTATTAATCTCCAAGCTATGTGGGAAGCCACTTCGGTTATTAGCTATCCTGTGGGAATGGACAATTTAATCATTCAGGAAGTCGTGAAATACCTCAAGCCAGGAGTATGGTTATCTCTATAGAAGTTTTTAGGTGAATGTACTTAAGAGCACAGCCTCTTGCAGTGGCCTGGCCATCTGAGGAAATCATACACAATCTCAAAAGAGTAGAGCTTAAGATGAAATATGGCAAATACCAGGATTTGCCTTAATAGCCCAGAACAGGATGGTTATTTGTATGAAATTATAGTTATCTGAATAAAGGTAGCTTTTTATACTGTGGCTAATATGCTTCCACAGGTCCCTCTCATCTTCCTGACTCTCTACCCACACTGAACAATGTTTTTCCTTTACAGTAGAGTAAAATTGCTTTCTTTATAACATTAATATAATTGGTTTACTTCTGATGTTATATAACCTACCGTGACTTCTGAAAGTTAGGTGGGGATTCTTTCTTTAATAAGTGAAAAATCTATCATGTTAAAATCCAAGCACCCAAAGGAATATGTAAATACATATATGTAAGCACATAAAACTACACTTTCGAGTAAATACTATATAAATAATAATAGCACAAGGTTTCTGTGAGGATCAACCAAGGTTACATATATAAAGTGTTTTACAAACCAAGAAGGGCTATCTAAATGTTAGATATTGTAATTGTTGTTATTGTTTTTGTTGATTGCCAAATGAGAGCAATACAGTGACATTCCAGGTGTCAGAACCATATTTTTTGATGTGTAAAGCACTGTCTAGGTCATCTAATCCGACCCTCTAATGTAACAAATGGGAAAAACAAGTCCTAGAGTGGTTACATAACTTTGGTGAAAGTCTTGTAGGTAGTCAGGTCCAGAGCTAGGTTGAGAACTCAGCTTCTTTGACTCTGCATCCAATACTTTTTCTCTCCCTCCATATTGTCTTCAAGGCCACATGACATTGTCCATCTTATTTTCTCAAGAAAATCTTGTATAGGTATCTTCTTGGTATACATTACTCTCCCAAACCATAGACTATTAGAACTACAAGGAAATGATTTACAAAGAAAGTAGGCTTTTACAGATGATGTTCCATTCTCCAAATCATAGTTAGTTGGTAAATAAAAGCTACTTAGACTCTGGAGCCTAATTCTACTATTTTCTAGTCCAAATTTCCTTCCCTTAATACTAATCTTTCTTTATGAACTTGATGTCTATATATTGATGGTCAATCTATTTCTCCAACTCTTGACTCATTTGGAATTCTGATAAAAATATGACTCTTTCGTAGTTCACACCTAGCAATTATTAGGGGATGTGTACATTATAATGTTAAATGTGCTATAGTTTTGTCTTTTTTTTTTAATTTTAAAGCAATTGGGGTTAAGTAACTTGCTCAAGGTTACACGGCCAGGTGTTTCTGGGTGGGTGCTAAGTGTCTGAGCATGGATTTGATACCCAGGTCATCCCGACACTGGGGCTGGTGCTCTTACTTGCTGTGCTACCTGGCCGCCCCTATAGTTTTGTCTTCTAAATATAACATAAGCCACTTGAAGATCATGCCTATAACAGTATTTTTTTAACATCACCAAGAGCGACTAAAAGAAAGTCAGGCATATGATACAAAATGGACGCTTAGTTGATTATTGACTGATTGAACATCATATTTACCACAATAGAAAACATACTATTGGGACTTTTCCTTCCAGTCATATTAAATCACTCAAGTCATTTCCTGTTGTCATTTTTCAGTGAGTCATTTTCTAATTAGAAAATATATTTAATCAAGGTAGGAAAGGAAATAAATGAAGGGAAAAAAAAGAAGCAAAACAAGGCAGTCTGGCCATCTGCATATTTAGAACTACATGATTGCTCATAAGCAATCTTCAGGGCTACCCATTTTACTCGAACAAGCAGATGTCATGGATAGTAATTAAACCCAACTTGTTCTCCTGCTACAATATGAAAATAGATTTTCCCTTGATGACAAAGAATATGTATCATATAATCAAGGCTAATCAAAAAGAGATAAATATTAACTTTGTTAATCATTGCAATGCACCAGAATTTTGGAGATGGCTCTTCCTTAAGGTAAATGCATATTCCTGAAATAAAGAGCCCACTTAGCTTATGAATTTGGTAAGAGAAAAAAACTCGTAAAAGGAATATAAGATGTTTTACTTCCCTTCCGTTCCAAAAACTTTCTCCACTTTCTTAGTGATGAACTGCCATGTTTCAGAACATTTTTCATCCCAAATGTCTTTTTCAAAAACTGTATATCTTAAAGTAGTGGGTGGTACCACCCCCAAAACATACTTAGCAGTTGACTGCAAAGATTGTTTGCAACCTTTTAAATTGAAGTGATGGTCTTTGCTGATGAAAATTGAGTGTTCAGTTTTTGAGCTAATAATTGAAATGCACAAACAACTTCCTCTATCCAATACTAATGTACTGTACTCTTTTGTTTCTTATTTTCAAGGAAAGGAGATGGAAAAATTCTATGCTCTTGTTCCCAAGCAAAGTTTCATTTGGATGTGACTAGGTTGTCACCTTAGCATCTATTGGAATACAAAGAAACATTCCTAGAATGACTGTGTTTCATCTTCCTTTTCCACAAAGCCTAACCACCTTTGCTGCCACAGCCCAAGTATGTCTCATTTGTCTACTGGTAAGCTTAATTTTTTCTAAGGGGAGAGCAAATGAAGATCACAGAGGATGCAAGGTGTGCAGTGATCTAGGGGATTAATGAATTGCAGTCTACCACATTCCTTAATTACTTTCTTCATAATAATTTCTTGGTCTCTCTTTCTAGTTGAATCTAACAAACCTCCTGGAGCAGAATTTGCCTTTTATGAAGGCAAAATTACAAGCTAATGAAGTGCTGTGTTGTCTACTTGAACATATCATAATACCTGAATGTTATCTTTAGATTTTTTTTTCCTTTAGAGTAAGTCATTTATTCCTGTTAAAACACAAACATTCTTGGAAAGGATAACATATTAATTTCTTAATGTATTTGTTGCCAAACATTATGTAATAACTTCTTCCCCCCTTTCATAACAACAAAAACACTCATTTCATCTTCATACCTGAAGTGTAGCTCATATTTCATTCAAATAAAATTGAGAATTTATTATGATATTTAAAGCAATTTTAACAGAATTAAATGACATATGGATAAATACATATAAATCCTTTGCAATGTTCATGTTTACAACTTATGAAAATTAAAGTCATGGTAATATTACTAATGTAACAAGAGGCTTGTGTTTTAGTTCAAAATTGTTTTTTTAATGGAACAATTAATGATACTATTACTTAAAGGTTTTCAACCCCTAATCAGGATGAATGTTTTATCTTTATAATAGCCATAGCAGAAAATCAAGATTCACACTAATAATATGTTATGAATAGTAATCAAAATAGTACCTTTTGATTTGGCAAAACAGAGCACTTTTTATTCACTCATAATAACATATGAGATTTTCCTGATTAAATATTTGTTTCCATGTACAAAACAAGTCTATTTGCCATTCTTATTCAACTGGAGAAAGGCCAAGCTATGATTTTTTTTCATGGCAAATGGATTTTGTATTTATTCATATTTAGAAATATCTATATATTTAAAATGCTATAAGAATTCTCTCTGTATAACGGTCACGTTATTATAGACTTAGTCAACTGAACACACTTTTATAGTTTATTATTTTTTTACAGGAAGTGGTTTTTAATGTCATCCTTTTTCATTTTATTGGATTGTTTAATCCATTCACACTTAAAGCTATGAAAGTTATAGATTTATATTTTCCTCTATGTCTCTAATATTGATTTTTTTTTCATGTTATCTTTTTCCTTCTTCTGATGTAATCAGAGTACTGTGTCACTTCAGTTACTTTAACTTGATCTTTTTTAAGGTGTTCTTATTTTGAACATGACTGAATAACTGAACACAACAGCAAGATTTCCGCTATATTTCTCTTATCCCTTATCTCTCCTCCCATTTGTTATCCATTTCCTTTTGGGGTTTTGCTTATTAGTATCTTTGTCTTTCCTGCTTATATTTTGCTAATTAATTTTTCCCTCTTTCTTTTTTTAGTGAGTCAAATAGATTCGTTCTTCATATTTTCTCCTCCAAATAATCCTGTTCATTGGTATTTTAAATTTCACTTTTTGTTCTACTTTCCAGATATAATTTATCTCTCACTTAACTTGTTATTCATCCTCTATGTCTTCTCTAGAACTCTTTTCTCTGTTTCATAACTCCTATATTTATCTAATCACTCTTTATACTATGTATTCCTCATGGAATAAGATTCCCAAGGTATGTATTCTGTCCTTTCCTCTCTAAGCAGTTCCTCCTAATGTCTTGTAGAGCTTGCTCTACAGATTCCCTTTTTCCATTGTGCCTAACTCTTACAAAATTATCAGTTTCTGTAGGTGACAGAGGGGCCACTGTCCTATGGTAAGTACCTCCATATCCCTGATTATGTAGCCCACCACTGACCATACTCTCCTCTTATCATCTTCATTTTCTGTTTACCTCAAAATCTCCTCCACCAACCCACCTCCCAACTTCCACAAAGTTCTACTTGCTCTAGGAGCATCAATTCCCCCCATGCAGCTGGTGGTATAGTGGGTAGAACAATGGGCCTGGAGTCAATAAGACCTGAGTTTAAATCTGCCATCAGATACCTACTAGCTTTGTAACTCTGGGTAAGACACTTAACCTCTGTTTACCTCAGTATCCCCAACTGCAAAAAGAGTATAAAAACAGTACCTATGTAGTAGGGTTATTGTAAGATCAAATGAAATAATATTTATAAGCACTTAGCATAATGCCTGGCAATATTAGATAGAATATAAATGCTTATTTCCTAATACCCATTTTCCTCCTGAGGTGGGGAAAAGTGGTCTTTTCAAACACCAAATCCCCAAAGACAATATCCATTGCAAGATCTCTGTCTCCCTTTGCAATTCATTTTTATCACTGGCAGGAACATTGCTTAGTGAAACCCTTTCCCACTACCAAAACAAGGCTTCCTCCTTTTCCTTTACTTTTTAATCTTTAGCCTTTCATCTTTACACACTTCACTGTAGACCCTCCTCTTCCAGAGAGACTACAGCAGTAACCTTCCCCTCATTTCTAGTTCTAGATTAGAACAGGGCTCATCACATATTGCCCTTTATCCTCATCCTTCACTCCTTCCTTTTGTATACTCTATCATTTTGTAATTTAGTCTTACAAAAAGAAAAAAAAATGATTCAGCAGTTGGCAAAGTACTACAAAGTCCATCCAGTCCATAGTGTCCCAGGCCTGTCTCTCCATGATTATCTTCAACTGTCATTTGGAAAGAAATCTCTTACCGGGTTCTTTGTTTTTATTCTGTTGCTGTTGCTATCATTGGCTGCTGCATTTATTCAGTCTACCTGCATTTTGATTTTCTGCCGTGTTTGAAAAGAAAATTATTTTTCAGTTCTAGTTTCCTTTCTATTGATGTTTCTAATATCTCACTTATATGCCTCTCTGATTATTGTTTTATAAGTATGTGTCTACTGCCTAGGTTTATATTAGCAGACTGTGATATTTTGATTATTGCTGCATTTGCTTTATCTCAAGTAACTGTGACGTTATAATAGCAATGACTTGCATTTATGTATTGCTTTAAAATTTGCAGTGCTTAAAATACATTATCTCACAACAAGCCTATGAGGGTTATTATTCCCATTTTATAGATGAGGAAACTGAACTTGTGAAAAGTTAAGTGACCCTCAGGGTAACATAGCTAAATAGGTATCTGAGGTAGGATCTAAAATCATATCTTCCTGATTTCAGATGCAACACTCTATTCACTGTACCATCAGGCTTCCTATCATAATTATTCTTGTTTTTACCTTATCATTTACTAAATATTTTATGATTTTATGAATTCTTTTGAATACTTTCAAAGAAGACTATGGCATCAGGGAAAAGATGACATGACTTGCAGTTGACTTTGATTTGAGTGAGGGAGATCTGTGCAAGGTCAGCAGCCTCACTTTCTCCTCCAAGCTATATGGTTCTACTGACCACATATTCATCAGAATGAATGGAGATGGCCTAGGATGCAATGGGAGACCCTGACCCTTTTAGGCTAAGGCTTTTTTCATGTATTCACTTAGAGTGAGGTAATGCCCATTCAGTGAATAGGCCTCTTTAAGAAGTGAGTCAAAGGATGAACCATTTAATTTGAAAAAAAAAAAAAAAGAAAGAAAAAATAATAATCTGGGAGGGGAAGACCCTCAGGATTGCTGTTGCAAACATTCACTGTAAGTCATTAAGTGGAGCTTGGGCCTGGGACCTATTGTGGTCTAATCTATGAGCTTCAGAGTGAACTGGATTTAAGGTTTTGTGGAGGAAGGAAGGAAGGAAGGAAGGAAGGAAGGAAGGAAGGAAGGAAGGAAGGAAGGAAGGAAGGAAGGAAGGAAGGAAGGAAGGAAGGAAGGAAGGAAAGAAGGAAGGAAGGAAAGAAGGAAGGAAGGAAAGAAGGAAAGAAGGAAGCCAGTCTAATCAGTAAACCCAAAGTTAAGTGGGCAGCTTCTGGCCATCAAAATTACCTTCCTTTGGAGGGGAGAAGGAGGAGAGGGAATAAAATGGATGTTTGGAAAGCTTTTAAAATTAATACTTTAGTCATACCCACTCTACTACCGCATCCAGAATGTTTGAAAGATGAGCTAAGTCCATTGGTTCTTTGGACCTAAAAGCAAATTAAAACTTTAGAAACTCATTCTGATAATTTCATAGGAAAAAATCATTGGTCTTAATGTCATGGTTGCATTTCTCCGTCACTGGAGAAATTTACAGGCCTATAAAGTTTGGAAATTTAGCCAGAATGTCCGATTGGGATCATGCATACTCCTCAATAAACCTTAAAATGAGATGTTCCTGTGTGGTTCAATGGGGAGGGGGGGAAGTGATGGATTTAAGGCACAGAATATAAGTTTAGTCCTGGCTCTGCCATTTATTATCTTCATGAAACTAGATATGTTGTTTAAACTTTCTGCATATTAGTTCTTCCTTCAGAGAACTAGGGGTTGGACTAAATGATGTCATATAAGCTAAACCCAGAAGAGACCTTAGAAGTCATCTTGTCAATCTCCTTCCACCCCACCCCATCTCCACTTTATAGATCAGAGACTGGAGATGCAAAAAGAGTAAATGACTTATCGAAGGTCATAGAAATACTAGATTACAGAGTACAGAGTTGAACCCAGGTCCTCTGACTCTAAAGCTAGGACTCTTTTCACTCCATGTCCTCTAATATCCCCTTCTTTTAAGTTCAATCATTTTATGATTGTAAAATATTAGCACAGTGGATAGAACATGGTATTTGGAGTCAGTATGATTTCAATTCAAATTTTACCTCAGTACTTACTGAGATGAACCTGGGAAAGCCACTTTACCTCTGACAAATAATTTCCTAATTTGCAAAAGTAGAACAATAGAAGTCTTTATTTAGCTGCCAGGATTTTTGTGTGGATAAAATGAAATACTATTTGTAGAGCACTATAAAAATATGCTATCATTATTAAACAAGGAGATTATTTGACATCACTGCAGCAGTAATAATATCAAGTGAATCTCTAAATAGCTAGAGATTATGGGAATCATGCCTGGATCCCTGTAAATGTCACTTAGTACAATGTAAACTTTGACCCAAGGTAGTAAAGGACTGGTAATAAAGTTGTGCTGGTCAAGATACTGATATCATGTGCTAATTTTTTCTAATTTTTTCTTTTGGGACTCAAGGAACTGAACAAGTTCAGCATATTAAAATCTGGTGGCAATTGTTCTCTCCTGTTTTATACACATGGTTCTCACACTTAAATCAGTTTGGATCATTAGAAGTGATGAGATTTAACTAACTTAGGTTTATATAGGTTAAGGGTCTCAACTGCTCCTGTTCAATAGTGATTCCTTTTGTTGTCCTCTGAAGTCATACATATCAATTAGGTGAATGGTGGGGGTGGGTGGGGGAAAAGAGGAAGAGGTGATTATGTATAAAGAATAGATCAAGAAAAAAGAGTGACTCCTTCAAGTACAGTGTAAGTCATTTGATTTCCTTCATTTTATTAGACATGATGGAAAGTTGGAAAGGGAATTTTTGGATATATATCTGCAAAATGATTCAGAGATTTGAGGCCTAAATATATTTCATGCCTTTGATGAGTATGCATGACTTCCATTAATGTTACTGGGAGCTACATGTAAGCACTGAGGGAGGAATTAGATCCTGTGTTATATTCTGAAAGCAAATTGAGCAAAAAAAAGGAAGAAAGAAAGAAAGTTGTACCATTATACCTCTGGCTTCTTGGGAGAGTGGAAGTCTTTATTTAAAAGGCCTTAGGCAATCTTTAGGCTCAAAAGTTTTTACTTTTCTCTAAAGGTGTATAATACAGAGGAGGCTTAGCATCTCTTTTCTATTATTCATAAACAGTTTTTTTTTCCTTCTAATTTCTGAGATTGGGGATAGAATAGATCTGTGACCATTAGTGCACTGATATTATTTAAAGAGGGATGCTCAAATCACTTGATAATGGTGGGCTGGAAAATCTTGCAAGGATCCTAGGTGATTGTAGGGTTCATAATCACAGCCTACTCCAGTTTCTGAATGTTTTAGTAGAGAGGGATGGCAAATGTGGTTTACATAGTTACAAAATGCTATTTCCCTATTCCCTTTGTCATTTGGTTTCAATTCTAGTATAACATACCAAAGCATAAACCTACTCTTTTACAAACACACACACAGACACACACAGTTATGTAAAATTGATCTGCTAAAAGTTTAAGGCTCCAAAGAAAATATTTCAATGTAAACATTTTTTAGTGAAAAGGGTTTTGAGGGGCCCTTAGGAGAATTTTTGACAGAATTATTTTCTGCTTAAAACATCTCTTTTTATCTTTAAAGTTAGGGGAGAATATAAAGATGATAATATTCATAGTCTCTCATGGTTTTAGGAATAAATAGTCACCTTATGTAATCTTGGCCTGCCACCTCCCTCATTCAGTCCCACTTCATTTTTTCTCCTTTGGTATAAAAGCATGGATTATATTCTCAGTGTCTAGTAGATGATGAATAAGCAAAGAGTATACTGCAGTAACTACATTTTGACATAAACTGCATCTCACTTTGATAAAACTGACGGATCTGCATTGTGATGAATCTGATCTCCTTAATCAATTATTGATGATTGGTGTGAAGTGATAAATGGCAAGCCAGTGAGAGTCACACATTGGCTCTGTTCAGCAAAGATGGGGCTATCAATATACATGATGAGATTGCTTTGCTTTAACTGATTACTTGAGAAGGTTTGCATTCCAGGCAAACACCTCCTGCCTTCAATTCTAGAAGTGTATGATGTTTTTCAAATTAAATTAAAATATTAATACTTATTCAACCAAATGGGAAATTGTCTACTCCAAAGGCTTTTGTCTGATTGATGTTGATTCTCACCCTGCCCCCCATCTTCCACATTTTCCTAATAGTCATGATAGTCTAATTTGGACCTGATCAATTAAAAAAAAGAATGATTGTAGAATCATAATTTTAGAGCTAGAAAGGATCTTAGAAAGCCACTATTAGTCTAAGACATTAATATATTAGGTCAGGAAAGTGAATGCGGAAGGGATTTAACATAACTGAGGCTAAATATTAGGTTACCTGGTGGTCTTTTTCAAAAGCTAAGTAGGTTGCACAGTGTTTAGAGGACTGGACCTAGAATCAGGAAGACCCAAGTTCAAATCCAATGTTGAATCTTTGTTAGCTGTATGATCTTCAATAAGGCATTTAACCTTTTTCAGTCTTAGTTTCCTCATCTGTAAAATAAGGATAATAATAGCATCTACCTCCCAGTGTCATTTTGAATATCAAATGAGATGTTTATAAAATGCTTCACAAACTTCCTGCCTCCTTCCTTCTTCCCCACCTTCCCCACATCCTAAGTAAAAATCCCTTGAAATAGAAGTCTGCAGAAAGTCCACTTATGTAAAGTGAGAACTGTCTTTACTCAATTCTCTCCTACTTACTCCTGGCAATCAAGTTTTACCTGTCTAGCTTCCTGTCTCATACCTTTAAAATCTGTCTAGGAAGATGAGGTGAATCTGAGAAAATCATCAGTTGTATTGTGTGGACAAGAACTTTGTAGATCCTTCTCTTTCCTCCCCCAAAGTTTGCTGCTTAGCAGTAAGAAGTCTATCCAGGTTAAGTCCTGGGGCCTGTGCCTTCCACTTGAGGTTTATGGTGATTACCTTCTATTAATTTTGCCTCAGCAGGGAGATACCCTGCTCAGGTTATTACTTTGTAATAGCCAGAGCACTGCCTCATGGGCTTTGTGCAGGAAATCAATGAGATCAATGAGGAATTAGAAGTTTCTGATGTGCCTAGGAGAAGTATCTGGGAACTGAGAGGGCAAGAAGACAGGATCGGCCCTGTTGAATTGACAATTTTGTTCGATGATGGTGGTCGATCTCTTGATATTGCCTTGGTTTGCCTGTAAAGGAACATTCACCTACTGTTAAGGCAGCTATCTCTGACAGGCAATTCCATGGTCAGAATACTTGTCAGTTCTTCCAATTGTGAATTTACTTTCTTTAATCAGTCTGCCAAAGGGAATGAAATAGTTCTGGTCCACAACACAGTACTTATGCCAGTCAGAAGGGGTTAAAGAAAGGAGAGGGTAACAAAATAGCAAAAAAAAAAAAAAAGGGTGTTTTGTTTTTTTTTTTTGCTTTAGCTTCCTGCTCTCCCCATTTCTTTTTCTTGTCTTTATGCTTAACTGATTTCTGGTTCCCTTAATGTAATGGGAATCTGAAGATCTTCCCTGCCCCTTGGCCCCTTGATAGGCTTAAGTGAATCTGAGAACCTTCCCTGATTTGAAAATATATTCTGCCCCCTAATAGGCTGAATGTGGTCACATGTAGCCTGTGGTGGGAGGCTTGTTTTTCAGGACCACTCATATCTTGTTACTTTGTAATTGGGCAGTGGGTCAAGAGGGTTGTGACATTCTCTGATCCAGGAGAAAGCTATATATGCCCTGATGTGAGGTTTTGCTTTGGGGCTCACTTTGGGAAGTGTGATTTGGCCAAATAAGACTCTGGTTGAATTCCCCCCACCCCCCATCCCGGCTTTGAAAACCCAGATGCCGGTGCTTCTCTCTCTAACTAACTAGGCATGGATGTAATAGTCAGACTGCTGGAAGCCCTGTCTGCTTAATTGTGTTATTTTTCTGTTGTAACTTCTGTTTGTATTATCTGAAGTTCAGGGTGCTGACTTTTTCCCCTGAACTAGGTAAATGATATATGTTTGATGGATTAAAGTAAGATCGTTAACCCATTTTGAGTTACTTCTGTACTAGCAGCCATCCTGGGTATGCTATGGTTATTGCTGCTACACTTAATAACAGACATTTTTATTTGTTTATTTATTTGGCATCCCTAGTACCTAATACAATGACTTATACAGAGTAAGTACTTAATAAATGCTTGTTGCTATCCTGCTCTAATAAAGACACAATTTAGAGAGGCCAACAACACTAGTACAATCTTCAATGGACCAATTCACATGGTTCTACTCTATAACTTAAACCTAAACTCATTAGAAATGGAAATGAGGAAAGAAAGCATTAAGAGCTTATGAAAATGCAACCTCACTACTAGGAAGCAAACAAACATTTATTAAGTGGCTACTGTGTTCCAGAATCTGTGCTAATGGCTTTATAAACATTTCATTTGACCCTTACAACAATCCTGTGAGATAGCTCCTATTATTATTCCCATTTTACAGTTGAGAAAACTGAGGAAGGTAGAAGTTAAATGACTTGCCAAAGGCCAGTCATCCAGTCAGCATCTGAGACTGGATTTCAACTTAGGTCTTCCTGATTTGGGCCAAAGTGCTCTATTACTGTATCTATGGTGCCATCTAGCTACCTAAAAAAACCTCATAATACATATATTAGACTAGACCCATAGCCATCATTCTCATATATGAAATATAGCACATTGGCTTTATACAAATTTATTTAGCCTTCCATTGGTGCTTCTTTATTCATAGTCAATGTTCATAGCAATGACAGGAAGCACTGAAAGATCCTGGGTTACTTTCTGGATAATCAAAATAGTTACATTAGCAACAACCATTTATTATTCTAGTTTTAGAGTTGAGTGCATTTTAATCAATTTTATTTTCTGATCATTGGTAATCCATATGTGATATATATATATATATATATATATATATATATATATATATATATATAAATTTCTGGTAACACATGTCCAAAACATTAAAATAATTTTATTGGGTCAGCTAGGTTGCCCAGTGAATAGAGTACTGGCCCTGGAGTCAGGAGGACCTGAGTTCAAATCCAGCCTCAGACACTTAATACAAAATACTAGCCATGTGACCTTGGGCAAGTCACTTAACCCCAACTGCCCTACCTTCCTTCCTCCAAAAAAAAAAAGCAAAAATTTATTCCTCATCCACTTTCCCTCCCCATATAGAAATATTCTCCTAATCTTGTTATTTCTACCTTTAGAAATATGTTTTATAGGCAGATTTCTTTCCCATTTCTATTTCAGCTCTCTAATTCAGTCCCTCATTAGCTTATGACCAAGCTATTGAAAAAGATTGTTAATTGATCTGTCTGCTTCATGTTTCTTTTCCTTTAAATCCATACTGAAAATTATTGTCAGATGAAATCTTCCTGCAACATCTCTTCCAGAGAGAAATGGCGTGGAGTCACATAAACTGTTGGGATTTGAAGTTTTTTGGCCCACTGAGGCAAGGAAATTCCACATGGTTTCAGGAATGCTGGGGGATGTTATTCCTAAAGACTTTTTTTCCCCCGCATGTCACCCATGCTTATAAATCTGTCATGTTTTCCCCTTGCTTACAGTGTTAAACTCAAATTCCTAAAAACTATTTTTTGAGACCCTCCACATTCTAAATGTAGCCTACTGGGTTGTCCTAATTATGTCTCCAACATAAATCCTTTAATTAAGCTAGACTAGTATCCTTACTTTCCTTCAAAAACATATTTGGTGCTGTTATTATAAGCAATCTGGGAAAGCAAGGAATAGTTTAACTGTCATTTATGGAGAAGGGAATAATTTATGATCAAACAAGAGATAGAGAGGGTTACAAAATGCAAAGTGGATAATTTTGATTACATAGAATTGGAAAGTTTTTGTACAAATAAAGCCAATGCAACCAAGATAAGGAGGGATGCAGAAAATTGGGAAAGAAATTTTACCATTAGTGTATCTGATAAAGGCCTCATTTCTAAAATATAGAGAGACCTGTGTCAAATTTATAAGAAAACAAGTCATTCCCCAATTGATAAATGGCCATAGGATATGGACAGGCAATTTTCAGAGGAAGAAATTAAATATATTTATAGTTATATGAAAAAATGCTCTAAATCATTATTGATTAGAGAAATGCACATCAAAACAACTCTTAGATACCACATCTTGCCTGTCGGATTGACTAACATGACAAAACAAATGATGGAAAAAATGTGGGAAAATTAGAATACTAATGAATTGAGTTGAGTTGTGAACTGATTTAACCATTCTACAGAACAATTTGGAACTATGCCCAAAGGTCTATAAAAATGTGCCTACCCTTTGACCCAGCAATACCACTTCTAGGGCTATATCCCAAAGAGATAATACAAATGGGGAAAAGGCCCATATGTACAAAAATATTTATAGCAGCTCTTTTTGTGGTGGCAAGGAATTGGAAATCAAGGGGATGCCCATCAATTGGGGAATGGCTAAACAAGTTGTGGTGTATGAATGTAATGGAATGCAGTTGTGCTATAAGAAATAAGGAGTAGGCAGACTTCATAATTACCTGGTGAGACTTATATGAACTGATGCTGAGTGAGGGGAGCAGAACTAGGAGAACATTGTACACAATTACAGACACATTGTACAGACATGAATAACTTTGATAGACTGGGCTTTTCTCAGCAATGCAAGTATTAAGACAACTCCAAAAGATTCAGGATGGAAAAGGCTATCCATGTCCAGAGAAAGAATTACAGAGTCTGAATGCAGATTGAAGCAAACTATGTGTTCTCTCTCTCTCCCTTTTTTTCTTTTTTTTTTTTTGCTTCTTTCTCATGGTTCATTCCATTGGTTATAAGTCTTTACAACTTGACTATTGTGAAAATATACTTAATGTAAAGGTATATGTAGAACCTATATCATATTACATGCCATCTTGGGTGGGGAAAGAAGGGAGGAGAGGGAGGGGCACAAAATTTGGAACTCAAAAACTTGTAGAACTGAATGTTGTAAACTAAAATAAATAAATTTAAAAGGAAAAAAAAATAACCCATCTTTGGAGAAAGCTAGGTGGCATAGTAGATAAAGCACCAGCATTGAAGTCAGGAGGACCTGAGTTCAAATCTAGCTGCAGACACTTGACACTTACTAGTTGTGTGACCTTGGACACATCACTTAACCCTGATTGCCTTGCAAAAAAAAAAGCCATCTTTGTTCAGGCTGTTCTTCCTATCTGGGATTTCCTTTCCCATCCTCACAAGTTATTCAGGCCCTATTGACTTCACACACACACACACACACAGATATAGATATATGTATAGATAGATATTTGCCATGTTCACATAATTCAGTGGTATTCTCGTGAGTTATACATCTATTTATGTTAATATGTATGCTATATATATACATATATATATATAGTTGGCAGGTATGTTCAAATGTCAGATCACTTTTAAAAACAGAACTAGAATAAGTACTTTCATCTCCCTGTTCTAGTTGCATCTATATATTGCTTTTAGCAGCTTGGAGCCCCAAAAGTATAAGGTCTAGAAGCAATCATTTGAAATCATTGTTTCCTACAGAAACAATGGCTCCATGTTGTAGATTCCATCTGCCCATTGGCTAGGTTTATATACATAAGGGGCAAGGAATATGAGGAAAAGTGGCAAAATATGTTGACAAAATACCTAGTATATATTTTTTCAAATTAAATTACCATATGGCAAAATGAATTTATCTTTCTTTTTCTATCCCCATTCCCCTATAAAACATCCTCCTTTTTGTTTCTTATAGGAAACCACCATTAAAGTTAAAAATATTTAGCCTGATAATTTAGGCCCTTCACAATCTGGCCCTTTCCCTACTTCCTGGATTCATTTCATTAGGTTCCAAACTCAATGAGAGCAGGTACCTGGCTTGTTTAAACCTGTTATCTCCCTAAGCAATTATAGCAGTTCTTTGCACTCAGTTGTTGAATTGAACTTAATTTCCTTCTGCTAACCCAGTGACCCTGCTACTTGAGTCAAAACTTTAGTTTTCTATACCCAGGAAAAATTTATCTTTTGTTTCTTTGTCTTTCTGCTTTGATTTCTATCCTGGCTCTTCTTTGTGAAAATATTTTCCATTCCTCCATGGCAATCCAAATCGCATATGTTTTTCAAAGTAAGCTCAAATCAATCAATCACCCAAACATTTATGTATACGCTATATTCCAGATATTATGTATCCTGGGACTGGTGATGTGCAGATAAAAGGGAAACATCCCTGCACTGAAGTTGATTACATTCTAATAGGAAAAACAACAGTACACACACACACACACACACACACACACACACACACACGCACATGCACACGCACATATATATAAACACATATATAAGGTGCATATATATATAAGTAGATATACATATTTAGATATAGATGTATAACACATATGATGCTGACACAAGGTTACCCTAGGCACTGTCACCATGGGGATCATGAAAGGTTTCCAGAAGAAGGAAGCACTTGGTCTGAATCTTGAAGTAAAGGAGGGATTCTATGAGGCACAGGTGAGGAAAAAGTATTCTAGGCAGAGACAACACTTCATGGAAAGGCACACAAAAAAAGGAATATCTGGTGCCCCGTGTGAATAGCTGTATGTGAGTCATTTTGAATAAGCCAGAGAATGTGTGAAAATGGAGAGGAAGAAAGTGTACAAGGCCAGAAAGGTAGAATTGGACCAGGTTGTAAAGAATTTTAGTTGCAAAACAAAGGAGTTTATATTAGATCCTAAAGATAGTTGCTGTTAGAGTTTATTGAAAATCCAAGAGGGAATAATGGAAAGATAAATCCCATTCTAAATATCTTGGGATCAATTTATCAAAGCACATGAAAGACATATAGATAAGAATGCAAATCTTAAAGAAATAAAGAACTTAAATAGCTGAAGGAATATTCAGTGCTCATGTCTTAGTCATACTACTTTTCATCATTTATCATGATATTCTAAGTCTTTGGTTTTTCTATATATATATTTTGTTGTTATCTTATTGAGTACTATAAAGTGCCCCCTTCATAATCTGATTGGGATACTACTAAAAGTATGGATGAAAAGGGAATAGCTCTTTTAAACCTTAAACTATATAATAAAGTAATAGTGATATAAACTATCTAGTATTGTTTAAAAAATGGAGATTTCAGTAGGACAGAATAGAAAAGGAAGACTCAGTAATAATGGAACTCAAAAATCAATTACCAGATATGTTTGAATAAAGATCCACAAAGTATATTATTGATGCCTTTGATAGCACTGAGGGTGTCATCAGCTCAAGGCTTCTGCTTTGACATACATATATGCCTGATAACCTTGGATATCTTCCATTTTCTTGCTCTTACTCTCTCTCTCTCATTTCATTGGTTGCCCCTGTTCTACCAGTTCTTTCAACCCCTTCTCTGGACCTCTCCATTTCTTCCCCTCTTCTACCAAACCATAAACATTTATTAATTGTTCTTAATTGACTCCTATTTTGAGCTCCTCAATGCACGACAAAGACCCCCACTCAATGGAAGCAGGCTTCTTGTCACAGCTAGTTGTGATTGATTATTTCAACCAAGAAACTTTCTTACCTAACAAACATAGCTACTTTCAATTCCATTAGCAATCAATGGCCCTCCCCACTTACAATGGGAACACACAAACAAGAATTACCCATGATCAGAAAATAAAGATGGACTGTTAGATCCTCCAGAGAACGTTTCAAAGACCCATTGATTTATTAGTTAACTTTTGATGTATTTATATATGCTTATGTCTACTAGGCTAAAAGTTCCTTGAAAGCAGGGAGATGCCTTATTCTTTCTTTATAACTTTCAAAATATCTGTGTTTGGTACACCATACAAGGGTGGGGAACCTGTGGCCTTGAGGTCACATGTGACCCTTTAGGTGCTCAAGTGGGGCCCTTTGACTAAATCCAAACTTCACAGAACAAATCCCCTTAATGAAAAGGTTTGTTCTGTGAAGTTGGAACTCAGTCAAAAGGCTGCACCCAAGGATCTTGAAGGCCACATGTGGCCTTGAAACTTCAGATTCTCCACCCCTGAAGGAAAAAAATATATCATAAGGATTATGATTTGAGCCTGCAATGAGTCATTAAGTGCAACAGACAAAAACTAGAAAAATTAAGAAATGTGATTGAGAAGAGAAATGTACAAATAAACTCATTGGGTCTCTGAGTACTAATGAATTAATGGATATTGGTTCTCCCCATTTAAACCCCTCTTAGAAGATTGTACAACTGCTGGACATTCTCTGACAGTAGTTCTTTTTTGTGTTTGAGTGTATATTTTGAGGAACTCAGAAGCTAGATTGTCCATTTCTTCCAGATTTCCCATAAAGGTGGCCTGTTCTCAGTTCATACAAATGTCAGTGAGGTATGAAAAGTAGAATTAATTTTTCTATGTTTGCTCATGTTTAGTTTAGCAGGCTGAGTCAATTCCCTCATAGGAGGGAATTTTCTGAATGATTCTGAGTTGGCACACTCTAATGTGTTCCAAAAATAGATTATATTGTACCTCTTCAACCCCAATTATTTCATAAAATGTAGCTTCTGATACATATACACATATATGTACATGACTCAGAAGAGAATGAAATGGAAGTACTTTTAGAGAAATTTTTTCCATGTTATAAAAATGCAAATTGGGTAGCAAATTATTGCTGTAACAGTTGCAAGCTCTCACAAAAATACAAGC
The DNA here is from genome assembly GCF_028583685.1 of Petaurus breviceps papuanus. Lineage (NCBI taxonomy): Eukaryota > Metazoa > Chordata > Mammalia > Diprotodontia > Petauridae > Petaurus > Petaurus breviceps. Next base: position 3,561,082 of record NW_027187336.1, read on the forward strand.
ATGTGAAATGTTCACATTTGAAAATGCATGGGAAGAGATTACATTTTTAGCTTTTTTGCCAATTCACTGTACACAGGATGTAATATTTTCAAAAAATAGTTTTATAGTTAACTACCCAACAGATGAGATTTATTACTTTTCTGGAAATGCATCATGGCATCTTGGATAGATGGAATCCATTTCCAGCAATTTGTGCATATGAAGCTTCCTTACAGTCATTTGGCCCCAAGGATATGCAATAAGAATACAAGGGAAATGAAAGACCTCTGCCATTGAAACAGTATCTTGTGGACTTGATCATATCTCCTAAGGCAGCTGGCAGGCTTCTAAATAGCACTACCCTGCCAGTGATTGACTGGCGCCAAGTGACATGGCAGAAGACAAGGATCCAGATGGTATTGAAATAATGAACAAAGTATGCAGAATCATTGCAATATAGTTTCTGCCTAGGACACATGGCCATGAGGATCATATCATGGGAAAAGGAGGAAAAAAGTTAGAATTAGAGTCTGGGTAGAGCTTGAGGTAGGGAATAAAAGAAATTGGAACAGTTTCCTACTTTATCCTCTTCCTAACATCTACTCACAGGATCATAGAACCTCAAAAGTAATATGATCTCAGTGGTCATTTCATTCACCACTTTCCAGAACAAGAATATACTGTTCAGCATTCCTAACAATTAGCCATTTATCCAGCTTTTGTTTAAAAATCTCAGGTGAAAGGGAACTTACTTCCTGAAAACACATTCACATTCTACTTTTGTGTAGCTTGAATTCTTAGGAAGATTTTTCCTCCTTATGGTGAGCCTAAATCTACCTTTTTGAAACTTCCATATATTGCTCTTAGTTCTTTCTTATAAAAGAATGAAAGAATAAATCTGAATGAGTTGATGAGTGAATGAGTAGGCATTTCTTAAATACCTATAATTTGCCAAGCACTGTGCTAAGCACCTAGGATAGATACAGAAAAAATGAAGACAAACTCTAAATGGAGGAGTAAACACAATAGAAATAAGATAATAACATAAGGGAGGGCAGAAAAGCTCAGAAGTTCTAAGAGTGCATCATCACTTCAGAAGATGGCAAGAACCAAGCATCCTTGGGGAATTTTTCTCAGAAAAGAACTTCAATTCTTCATGCATGCAATGGCCCTTCACATACCTGAAAAAAAAATATCTCTTCTGACACCTGCCAACACTTATTTTTCTCTTTTGCAGTCTAAATATCCCCAGTTCTTTCAACTAATCCTCACATATCGCAAATTTAAGGTCCTTCACTGTACTGGTTTCTCTCCTCTGGAACTTCCTCACTTTATCATTGTTCTCCCTAAAATATATTGTCCAGAATTGAGCCAACCGTTGAGCTATGGGCTGACCATAAAGATATGGTCAAACAATTATCAATATCCTAATCTGGCACAGTTCTTTTTGAGTGCAGTTTAAAATGTCACTAGAATTCTTGGATACCATATCTTATTGTGGGCTTTTTAAAAACGTGTAGTCCACTACAACCCCCAGATCTTTTTCCCCCTTAGGTGAATTTTACCTAGTTATATCTTTCCCATATCTCATGTATTTATGAAGTTGATTTTTGTCAATCTCAAAATATCTGTCCCTTCATGTTTGAGACAATTAGGAAGGAAGGAAAAGGATAAAAGGGGGGTGGGTGGGCGTGAGAAAATGAGAGTTAAAAAGAAGAGATAAAAAGGAGAGTGAAATTTATATTTTAAAATGAGAAAAGGAATGAACACCCTTCCTCAAAATAGGATTACAGATTTCCCTCACAGAAACACAGAACATCATTTGAATAATTAGCATGTGGCTGTCTGTTCATGTCTGGATTAAATCACTAGATTCTGAATCACAAAAGCGGGGTGGGGTCATATCTGTTATAAAGCTTTGTTCTCCTCTTTTATTTCAGAAGGACCCAGACAGCAACACTCATTCCCCTCCCACACCACTTCCTCCTATGCATTTTTTTCTCTGACTCTTAGACTAGCAAGCTACTAGGGCTAGGTGGTCAGAGAAAGAAGGCAGTAACAAGAAAAGAAACAGAAGAAAAGGGGAAAAACAGAAGACTCATTACCATTGTTGTTATTCTCACTTCATTAACACAGAGCTGAAGAAACCACAGAGGGAGCAACATAGGCAAGACTGAATGTGGAAATGGTTATTTAGAGAGCTTATGGCTCTATGACTGCTAGGCATTCTCCTCTGTGTGTTCTTCCTATCTCTGGGTATGTTTGGAGGAACATGGAAGCTAGATTTGCCATTTCATCCAGATTTCTGATAAAGGTGTTCTTCTCTGAGGTCATCAGGTCATAGAATTATAGACTTAGAGTTGGAAAGGACTTTAGAGTTTATCTAGTCCAGGGGTGGGGAACCTATAGTCTTGAGGCCACATGTGGCCTTCTAGGTCCTTGGATGTGACTTTCTGACTAAGTTCAAGTTTCACAGAACAAATCCTTTCATTAAGGGGATTTGTTCTGTGAAATTTGGATTCAGTCAAAGGACTGCACTTGAGGACCTAGAGGGCTGGCCATATGTGGCGTTGAGGCCACAGGTTCCCCACATCTAATACAGCCCAACCTAAGCATTTTTTCTTAGGAAACTGAGACCCATTGAGGTTGAGATTTTTCCAAGTTCCTACAGATAGTGGCAGAATTAGCATTTGAAACCATGTTTTCTAAATTCAAGTGTAGCACACTACATCACACCACTTTGTATAATCTACTGTATTATTAGCAATCACCCTAGCACACCTAGGATGGCTTGCTAGCACAAGTTCTTTGATCTGCTTTTCTAAAGGAAAAAGAACTTCAAAGGGGTCAACAATCTTATGTTAATGAAACATATATAAATCATTCACTAGTTCAGGGGAAAAGGTCAGCACCCCGAACGTGGAGAAAATACAAGCAGAGAAACAGAGAAATTAGAACAGGGTTCCAACTGTTTGAACAAAGTAATACAAGCACCTACATACACCACCAGACTGGGAGAGCACCAACATCTGAGTAGTCTGGGGGCTCTTAACAAATGGCTACTCAGAGTCCCATCCAGGGGATAAAAGGTCCTTCTCATGAGTGAGCCCCCAAAGTAAAATATCACACTCCCAGTATATATAGCTTTCAAGTAATAGTCTGAGAGCCAGAAGGCACCACAATCCTCATGACTCAGAGCCTAATTAGTTTTTAGTACCAAAAGGTGTGAAAGCCTTCCTACAGGCAAACTTTCCCCTAAGCAAGCTCATCCTTCCGTTAGTTCCTCCCTCATGGGTTCTGCATGACTCAGGATGTATCATAGCCAGGAAAGCAGGCAAGACATCTGTGATTGAAATACCTGTGTATCTTTAGACCTGGCAACATGGCTCCTGTTCCAAGGGAAAAGGGGACATGTGGTCAGTAGGCCTATTAATGGACAGGGAGACCTTCACATTCCATAAACATTTTATAGCTGCTCATTTACTTTTCTCTTTTGACTTTCAATTAGAAACTTTGAACAGGGAAGTCACCAAGTTTTGTTAATGAAGTTTACCCTTTCTTGCTCACAGATACATGAGAGTGCTTTGACAAGATAAGCACATATTTTCTGAATAAGGATATCATAAATATATATTGCATCCTAAGCAATTTAGCTGAAGCAATCCAACCCTGATTCCCATCAGAATAACTTTCTGGCTTATGAATGGACTTGTAATGTGACATTTGCCAAGATAATTTATGGAGATCTTGATGTTGACCAGATTATGGTGAAGATTAATGAAATGGACTTAAAAATTTCCTTGAATTTCTTAGAGTGTGTTTGGAGCTTCCTGTCTCCTCTCCACTGACTTAGTAAATAATTTAAGATTGAAAAATACCTGTGAGTGAAGTGGATGTCATGATTTTTATTATACTTTAAGTATTATCTTGGACACTGAACAAATTGAAATAGGCTCTAATTATTTTCATGCCCATTGTAGAGTTTATGCTTTTCATTTGGCAGCCATCTCTTTCCTTCATTTGGAATTTGTGAACATATTGTACTATCATCATAAATAGAATGGAATTGGGGAAATAAATCTACTCCCTTTCAAAAAGAATTTTTAAAATTAAATAAAACATTTCAAAATTTAGATAAATTTGTACTTTAACAGTTATTTTAGATTATCTCTCTTCTCTGGCCATGTATAATGAGGAATGATTATGTGACAAGATAGTGTAGGGGAAAGAATACTGAACTTAGTTAACTTAGTAACTTAGTTAACCAATTTTTATTAGTTGATATAAGGACTTAGGGGGAAAAATCAATGGATGTAGTTTTGCTTCATAAAAATTTAATAATTAAGAATCACTTTGATTTGTGCAGTATCATTCATTCATTTATTTTTCTATTCTAAAACAATGTATGGTAATAAAAAAAACCCTGGTTTTGGAATCTAGGGATTTAGGTTTAAATTCTGATGAGTTACTGCTTTTGCAGGCTTGGGTGAGACACTTCCTTTCTGAGAGTTTCAGTTTTTATACCTGTAAAATGAAGAGATTGGTCTAGGGAACATCTGAGGCACTTGGCCAGCTGGACCTTAGATATTATATAGAACTTCAAGGGTTAGAAAGCAATTTCTAAATGCTGTTTCTCAATATCTATGTTAAGTAAGCATCCTCCTTATTTTAGTGTTGAGGAAACTGTCTCATGGAAATTCAGTGACTTTCCCATAGTTATATAACTAATATTAGGAGATCATGGGTATATTGAGGACATGAACAGGGGGTGTTGTGGACTTTGCACAATTTAACTTCTAAGTTTTTCAACCTAAAAATAGAGCTTGCTGCTACTAGTTTCCAAGTTGTTTTAGAAGCAAAATGAAATATTGATGCAAGACTTTGGTTACCTTTGAGCAAAACAGACTTGGGTTCTTTCTAAAGTAACTAGTTTTGTTTAATACATATTTGTTTTTCACATTTGCCCTTTGGATATTGCTTCCTGTATAGGTAATACAGGTAATGCTGATTTTAAGTGAATTTGACAGTCTCAAGGACTATTATTTAGGCGAAACAAATTGTATAATGTGTTTACAAGGTATACAAAAGCCTTTGCATATTTTCTGACAAAAATATGCAAGATTTCTTTTTACTATGCTTTGTAAAGAAACCCATTCATTATAATTTGCTTTCTGGAAGGGACAAATTATTTCATCTCCTACTTTATCCCTGTCCCCATAAATAGATAAAAGAGCAAAGAGATACACAGGAAGAGGTCTGTGCCAGTGTTCACAAACACACCAGGAGCATAATTACCACAATAAAAAGAAATGAAAAAAAAGTGGAGTATAACATTAATGAGCCTTTAGTTTATTGTTTGAACATTAAATTACTTATGTCAATGACAATTTGATTTGCTCATTTCAGCTTAAAATAAATGTGTGACTCTCAAGGAGTAAGTGGGACAGGGGGACATTGCCTCCTTTCATTCATTCCTTTCTCAGATGTAATAAACCAGTCATGATTTTGTAAATGAAATAGCATTGGCTGCTGCCTGGTAGCGTTAGCTCTAAAAGGAATCTGACTGATTTTGTGCTTTGATGTGGTCTTCCTGTTCAACATTCTGACAGTTCAATTTCAACCTGTCTTTTCCTATGTGTCTTCCACCTTCACTCATTACATCCACTTAACACAGTTGCAGGCTGAGGCTTCAGTTATCACTTATAATTATTTTCTTTTGTCTAATGTGGTTTGAGAAACAGCAGTCCATTTTGTAGTGCTACTGAGGAATCTCATTGGGCTTAATATTGACAAATAGCTGGGCAAGGTGGTATGTACAACCCTTTCCTTATTATTGTAGAGCATTTTGAAAAAAAATATCTGCCTCAATAAATTGTTGTTGGAAGAACGAATTAGCATAATTATGAAGGACAGCAATTTGAAAGAAAGAAAACAGTTAAAATGTTTATAGCCTTTGATCTAGAGATTCCACTGCTACACATATCCACACATCAGAGAGGTCATCAACAAGTTACCAAGCATTTATTAAGGGCCTACTATATGCCAAGCACTGTGCTAAGCACTGGGTATACAAGGAACAGCAAAATCCCAATCCTTGTAATTATGAGCTCAGTGTCTACTATGGACGACAACATAGGAATGACTACATACAAAAGGATATAGAAAGGATAAATTTGAGATAATCTTAAAGAGGAGACGCTACAATTAAGGAGGATTGGAAAAGGCAAACATGAAAGTCAGGAGATAGTGATTAAATGGGAGAGAGTTTCAGGTGTGGGAAACAGCCAATAAAAATGCCCAGAGTCAGAATATGGAGGGTTCTGTGCAAGGTCAGCGTCACTAGATCACAGAGTATGTGGAGGAGAATAATGGAGAAGAAAACTGGAGAGGTAGAAAGACACCAGATTATGAATTTTAAAAGCCAAGAAGAAGAGTTTTATTTTTGATCTTGGAGATAAGAGGGAGCCACTGGGAGTGTGCAGAGTAGGGAAGTGATATGGTCAGATCTATACTTTGGGAATAATAACTTGAAAGGTGAATGAAAGACAGAGTGAAGTGAAGAGAGAATTTAGGAAGCCCAATTGATGTGACAATTGGAATCATCTAGTTATGAAGTAATGAGGGAATGTAACAGGGTTCACAGTATCAGAGAAAAGGGACCATATATGAGACATAATTCAAAGGTAGCTTTTTATAGGGCTTGACAACTCATTATATTTGGGAGGGTGAGAGATAGTGAGGAGTAGAGGATGACACTTGGACTGTAAGCCTAGACAATTGGGAGGACGGTGGTGTATTTAACAAAGAAGTGGTAACAAATTAGGCAATTTAGGAAGAAGGGAAGATTTACAAGGAAACATACATTCAGTTTTGGACATGTTGAGTTTAAGATGTCTATGGGACATCTAGTTCAAGATGTCTATGGGACATCCATTTCAAGATGTCTAAAATGCAGTTAGAGATGCCAGAATGGAGGTCGAGTGTTTAGGGCAGGATAAGTAGATTTAAGAATCATCAGCATAGAGATAATTGAATTCATGGGGGTTGATGAGATCACCAAGTAAAATAGCACCAAGGGAGAAGAAGAATGGATCCATAACTGAACTGTGAGGACACCCATGGTTAGTTGACATGAAGATTCAATAAAGGAGACTGAGGAGTGTTGTGATTGGTAGGAAGAAAACTAGGAGGGAGCAATGTCACAAAAACCTAAAGAGAAAAGAGTGTCAAAGAGAAGGTGATTGATATTGGGTGTCAAAGGCTGCAGCGACTAAGAAAGATAAATATTGAGAAAAAGGTTATTAGGTCATCAGTAACTTTAGTAGGAGCTTTAAATGATGAGTTAAATGATGAAGTCAGATATCAGACTTCAAAGGGTTAAGAATCTAGTGTTAAGAATATAATGTGAGGAAATAAAGTGTAGGCACATTGAAGAAAGACCAAAAAGGGGGTGGGGGGAGGCATACATGAAACTATTTATGGCAACATTTTTTGTGGTAGCAAAGAAGTATTAACAAATTAGTTAGCAATTAATTGGGGAATGGTTAAACAAACAGTGGTACATGAATATAATGGACTATTATTATACTGGAAGAAAGAATGAATATGATGAATATAGAGAAGCATGTACTTCTTTCATGAATAGATGCAAAGTGAAGCAAAGCCAAGAAAACAATATAAACAATGACTACAACAGTGTAAATGGAATACATGACAATCATAAAATAATCAAAACTGATGGTTGTGAAATCATATAAAACAAGAATGGCCTAGAGAAGAGATATGAGACAACACACCCTGCTAGTTTTTTTTCAGAAATATGTGTGTGTAGGAGGAAGAAGACTGGAAGGTTGTAATGATAGGGGGAGCAGGAAATCCATAGGTGTAGAACATTGCAGATACTGTCAAATTTTGTTTTTATGGCATGATAAATTTTGCTGTTCTTTTCTCTTTTAGTTTTTAAAAATGGATGACTTTCTAGGAAGGAAGAATAGGAAGAATACAGGGGAAATTTAGGCACTAGCATTAAAATTTATTTTTATTCATAACAGTATTCATTTTTAAATTTTCAGTACCAAATTCTCTTCCTCCCTCCAGGCCCTTCCCCACCCATTGAGAAAGCAAGCGTTAAGATCCCATTATTCATGTTAAGTCATGTGAAACATTTCCATATTAGCCATGTTACAAAAATAAAATAAAATAGAATACTCTTTAAAGAAAGGAAAATTTGGGGCGGCAAGGTGGTGTAGTGAGTAAAGTGCCGGCCCTGGAGTCAGGAGGACCTGAGTTCGGTTCCAGCCTGAGACACAACACCCACACAAAAATACTAGCTGTGTAACCTTGGGCAAGTTACTTAACCCCAATTGCCCTCCAAAAGGCAAAAAAAAAAAAGGGGGGAAAAATGAACATATGAAGAACAAGCTTGGCTCCAAAGAAAGGATATGAGAATAGTCTTGTAGAATTAGGTGTTAGAGAGTGACGTGCTCCATGGGTATGGAATTTCGCATATAATATCAGATTTCTTCAATGTATTTATTTTCCTAATTTTTCTGCCTCATCTTTTTTTCTCTCAAAAAAATCTGTTACATAGATGGTTTTTTAGGACGGAGAATGGGAGAATTTTGGTCATATAAACACTGGTTTATGTAGATAAAATTAAGGTTATATTAACACAGAAGATAGTAATAAAATGCATTTTAAAAAAATCTCTCCATTTAAAATTGGCTTCTTTTTCTTTTCTAATCAGAGAAGTCTTGAGATGTCAGAGAAATAAGGAGTCTTATAAGTTATATAGCAGAAAGCACTGGGCTTGGAGACTTGTTTTTCAGTCCTGGTTTGGACCCTCACTCTCTGGATGTGACCAGCAAGTCACAAACTCTAAATCTTTCTTCTCTGTAGGGATAATAACATTTGTACTGTCTACCTTACAGAGTGGTTGTGTGGAAACAACCTTTGTACAAGTTAAGCTACTACATAAATGCCCAAATACTTCAATTTACATTTGAGAAAACTGAGACCCAGAGAGATTATGTGAATTTGCTTACAGTCATACAACTGGTGAGTGGTAGAATCTGGGAAAAAATCCCAGGTCTTCTGATTTACAGGTCAGCACTAGTTTTAATTGTCTGTTTCTATGGTTAAAAAAAAAAAAAAACAAAAACAATAACAAAAAAAAAAACCCCAACCCAAACTGAGTTTCATTAAAAAAAAAGATGCATCTATAAACTTTTAACACAACATTTTAGTACCTTGCAGGGTGGCAACAAAGAGGAATGGAATAATATAGTCAAAATGAAAATTCCATGACTGTTTCCATTATTGGAAATGACTTAGAAGATGGCTAATAAATTCTTGGATGTGTGGAATGAGTTCTTAGAACTCACAGAGGAAAATGCAAAATCAAAATGGAGTTATAGCCTCATTCTTCATTTAAAGCAACCCACAACTGCAAGCTGTCTTACAAGATACTCCCATTACTGGAGAAAGTGAAGGTTCCTTTCCTCTTAACCGGAGTCAATGTGGATGGTGAATCACAATATGCTTTTATTTATGAGCTACATGGAATTTTGTTAAGTTGTTTTTATATGTCTTTTCTTTCTCCCAAATCAGGTTAATGTTGTAGTGTTCGTAATAACTGGTAACAAATAGTAAACAGGACAAGTTTCCCTTGGAAAATGACCCCAGTATTCAAGAATCTGGGGTTGCAAGCCCCCAGGATATCTCGATCTCACCAACCTGCTGGTTCCCCGTCCTGCTGGTACAGGTTCCTGCCATCTCTGGAATAAAGCCTGGTAAATCACCAGCAGGATAGTATGATGGAGAGAGAGCTGGACTGAGGTTGGAAGAACCTGGCTCAGTCTCATCAAAGCTGATTTAGAATCCTTCCTGCTCCCCCACCACTGCCCATAGGTGTTTTCGCCCTAGTCCTGGAAACAACTCCCCCCCCCCCCAAAAGAAATTTAATGTAATTTTATAATAGTTTACATTTGTACAGTTTTATGGTGGAAGCACTTTTCTCAAGACTTCCTCCTTGAGGTAAAATATTCTTCTTCCTTCCAGGAGGAAATTGATGGTTAGATATGTGAAGAGACTTGTCCATGATCAGATGGATAATAAATGCTTGAACTGAGCCTTGAGTCCAAGAAGATTTTCTGACTTTAAACCCAATATTTTTTTTCTATAACTGCAATAATAATGACCACCAGAGCAACAGGAGCAGCAGCAGCAAGCATTTACATAGTGCTTTAAAGTTTGCAAAGAGCAATGATCTTCATTATAAATCCTGAGATATAGATGCCATCAACCTGAAATAAAGAGTACGGACAAAGTAGCAACAACAAGGGTCTTTAACTGAGGCAAGGGAATTGTAATTCTGGACACCAAACATGGCTGGAGGGCTGGAGTGCCTGAAGGGAGGAAAAGCAGCAGGGTTTAAATATACTTCCACTGGGCAAAGTGCTTGCGCAGGCCATTAATCAGGAGGAGGGAAGTTTGCAAAATAGCCAAAGGCTGGAGAGTGATTGGGTCAGTGAAATCAAGGTAGCCCCTTCCAATTACTTTTTATAAATGAGGAAACCATTTTTCCCCAGTTACTAACGATCCCTAAATTGTCAGATGTAATGGTATTTACTCAAACTGCATCCTTCACTGCATCCTTCAGGACCTCTCAGTTATCTTTGATAAGGTCAAACACCCTCTTCTCCTTGATTCCCTCTTCTTTCTCGGTTTTTGTGACATCACTCTCTCTCAGCTTTCATCCTACTTCTTAGAATTATCCTTCTCTGAATCTTCATCCACATAAGCTCTGCTAACATGTGGGGATCTCTCAATTCTCTGTCCTGGGCTATCTTCTCTTTTCTTTTAGTAATTTTATTAGCTCCATTTTATTTAATTATCATCTCTATACTGATTTTCTGCTCTTCTAACCCTAAGGTCTTTCCCAAGTGTCAGCCTTATATGATGAGTTGCCTATTAAATATCTTACACTGGATGTCTGAGAGACATCTTAAACTCCACATGTTCCCAACTGAACTCATTTACTTTCTTCCCAAACCCTCCACCCATTTTTAACTATTCTATTACTGTCAAGAACTCCACAAGCCTCCCAGTCATCCATGTTTGCAACCAGTGTCCTCCCTGACTCACTCTCTCCCCATCTATATGCAATCAATTGCCAATTCCTAGAAGTTTTTTTTATTATGTTTGCATACCTCATATGGGTCCTCTTCTCTCCTCTGACTCTTCCACCACACCCTGTTGTAGATGTTCATCACCCCATGCCTGGACAATTACCATGGCCTGCCAGTTACCTTCTGTGAATCAGAACTCTTCACACTCTAATCTATCTGTATCAACAATGAAGTATTCACAAAGCCTACAGTAACTATAAATATGCTGATGTGGTTATTAATCACAAAATACACCATGTTATCTACATGGGGAATAAAGCTAAAACATTTATTCAAATACCAGAAAACTGAGTCCCCAAACCAGAAAGTCAAAGCCATCACAGTAGTTATGAAGTTGGCACATGTAGTTAATGTAGTAAACACCCACATTCTCAAGCCTTCAAACAGAACAGGCTACCTCAGGCAAAGATCCTCCTCTCCCCACTCACAGCAACTGCTCAGCATCCAGGAAGCATGCTCCCAGCAGCTCCAGCCTCCCACAGTTCCCATCCCTGGCAGTCCTTAGCAGAAATTCTGGCTGGTTCAAAAAAAAGGAGTTTGCTCCACAGCTGCCACTTCCAGGCACCACATTGACTCTAGCTTGGCTCTGTTTTCTTCTTGTCCCACCCCTTCCTGCTACATCAACAAGTTCAAGGGGCATGGAAGATCTTTAAGTCCCATAACCGTTACAACCTTCTTGCTCTTCTTTGTACATGAAACTGTACTTATCCATTCTGGGCACTTTTCTAGATTCTCTTCCATAAATAGCATTCTTCTTCTTTGCCTCTAAGATTCCCTGACTTCCATCAAGTCTCAGCTAAAGCCCAACCTTCTATAAAAGGACTTTCCCAGTCCTCCTTAAACTTAGCACTTTTCCTGTAACACTACTTATCTTGTATTCATCTTATCTGTGTGTAGTCATGTGTATGTTCTCTCTCCCATTAGACAGTGAGCACCTTGAGAGCAGGGACTATTTTTTGCCTTTTTTTTTAATCCACTTGCACATAGTAGACATGCAATAAATGCTATTTGCTTGACTGACTGGGGCTTTGAGGGTGAGAGAAACTATATAGCTTACTCAGGGTCACAGGTGGAGTGTATGGAGCAGCATTCAAAATCAGATCTTGGCTTCAATATTATATCCAATGAACCACCGAAAAGCCTACAAGTCATTTTCTTTCTCTGGCCCTAAATTTACTCATCCACAAAGTGAATCTACAGCATTAAATGCTCTCTAAGTTCACATCCAACTCTCACATTTTATACTTTTTTATATGTAAATCATAGAGCACTGTCTAACCCTTTGGCTTCAGTCTTTGGTGAGGCCAAATAGACTTCCTTGACATGACCTCAGAATCTTGAACTGAATATTTTAGCTTTGCCATAGTATTTTGCTTCATAGTGACAGATTCAGTCAGCCTGATTGCAATATTTTCTTGCTCATATTGCTTCAGCTCTTATGACCAAAACCAGTGGCCTTGACTGTCAACTCAGGAATGACGTGTACCTATGCTTCATGGAATGGATTCATGTCATCATGTTAATGAGAAAGTGAAGTGGTCTGGTAGTAGGGATAGTGGTTTTTTGAGTCAAATGCAATGTATTAAAAATCTAGTTTTGCTATGAATGTGGCTTTTGACAAGTGTCTAGGCCTCAGTTTCCTAAGCTATAAAATGAAGATGTGGTGTAGATGGGACTTTTAGGCTCTAAAAATATGGTGATAAGATCCTAAAAAAGTAAGAGAATTGTGAGGAGAATTGGGAAAAGATGAAGAAAGGGCTTGTAAAGAAAAACAATGAAATAAAGAAGAGGAGCTTACTTAATCACAGGAAATAATCATTTTTTAAATAAAAATTATAGGAATGGAAGATAAGGGGGGAAAAGAAAACCTTTTTATGATTCAGAAATGGAATTAAAGAGGAACAGTTGAATATACTAAGAATTCCACAGGGCTGATAACAAGACAATAAATATTTGTTGATTGCTTAATTATTACTATACACCAAACTTCAGTTAATGTCATGATATGACTAACATCAAATCTTATGCAAAAATTTCAGATATTTTGCAAAACAAAATATCCATTAGAGACCAACACCTATTACTCATATATCATTTGGAAAAAAATATGTATTTCATACCCACTTTGTACTTACTACTTCATAAAGTCCTTTAGGCATAATCAAAGTAAAAGAAGTCATTTTCATACTGCTTATAATTTAAGTGGGAGGACAGACACGTGAAAATCTATACAACAGTATAATATTGTATATAATTAAGTGCCAATCAGTGGAAGTGATAAGTGCTGTATAAATTGTAGGAGTTGAGCACAATTTAGCTATGGGGATTTGGATTTCAGAGAGGAGGTAGAATTTGAAGAATAAATAGGATTCAGATGGGCAAAAGTAATAATTAGGTAAAGTCATTCCTTGTAGGGGGAAAGAGCATGAGTAAAGCAGTAACATCAGTGTTGCATAAGAGTTCATCATGGAGCTGTGATGAAGTGATTGATGAATGTGATGTTTTAGGAGCATTAATCAGGGAAAAGCCCACAGATTGGAGGAAGGCTGGAAGAGGGGTTGGATAGGGATACTACTTTCTAAGCTATTACAATAGACCAGACATGGGGTAATTTGTACTGGTGTTGATTGAGAACAAACTCCAAAACCTGAAATTTTTTTCTACTTAATAGTATTTTATTTTTTTCCAATTCCATGTAAAGATAGTTTTCAACCTTCATTTTTTATAAATTTTGTGTTTCAAATTTTTGTCCCTCCCATCCCCACCCCAAGACAGCAAGCAATCTGATATAGGCTATATATGTACACTCATGTTAAAAATATTTCCAAATTCATCATGTTGTGAAAGAAGAATCAGAACAAAAGGGAAAAACTACAAGAAATAAAGAAAGAAAAAAAGCGAAAATAGTATGCTTCAATCTGCATTCAGAATCCATAGTTCTTTCTCTGGATGTGCTTAACATTTTCCATCATGAATCTTTTGGATTTGTCTCAGATCATTATATTGCTGAGAAGAGCTAAATATGTCACAGTTGATCATCATACAATGTTGTTGTTCACTATGTATAATGTTCTCCTTGTTCTACTCACTTCACTCAGTGTCAGTTCATATAAGTCAAGGTTTGTTTTTGTTTTTTTTTTTTTCCAAAATCTGCCTGCTTTTCATTTCTTTTTTTTTTCTGCCTTTTGGAGGGCAATTTGGGGTTAAGTAACTTGCCCAAGGTTACACGGCTAGTATTTTTGTGTGGGTGTTAAGTGTCTCAGGCTGGAACCGAACTCGGGTCCTCCCAACTCTAGGGCCAGCGTTTTACTCACTGCGCCACCTAGCCACCCCTGCTCTTTATTTCTTATAGCATAATATTATTCCATTACATTTATGTCCCAGAACTTGGTCAGCCATTCCCCAATTGATAGGCATACCTTCAGTACCCAATTCTTGGCCACCATGAAAAGAGCTACTATAAATATTTTTGTACATGTGAGTCCTTTTCCTTTTTCCCTTTTTATTTTTAATCATCTCTTTCAGATACACTCACAGTAGTGGTATGTTTGGATCAAAGGGTATGCTACAAATTTGGTTCCACTTTGTTTTCCAGAATAGTTGGATCAGTTTACAACTCTACCAGCAATGCACTGTGTTCCAATTTTCCCACATTTTCTGTAACATTTATCATTTTCCTTTTCTGTCATATCAGCCAATCTGATAGCTATGAGGTGGTACCTCAGAGTTGTTTTAATTTGCATTTCTCCAATGAATAGTCATTTGGAACATTTTTATATGACTATAGATAGCTTTAATTTCTTCATTTGAAAATTGTCTCTTCATATCCTTTGATCATTTATCAGTTGAGGTACGACTTGTATTCTTTTTTTTTTTTTTTTTTTGCTTTTTGGAGGGCAATTGGGGTTAAGTGACTTGCCCAAGGTCACACAGCTAGTTTTTGTGTTAAGTTTCTGAGGTCATATTTTAACTCAGGTCCTCCTGACTCCAGGGCCAGTGCTCTACTCACTGTGCCACCTAGCCACCCCATATGACTTGTATTCTTATAAAATTGACTCAGTTCTCTACATATTTGAGAAATGAGAACTTTATTAAAAACACTGGCTATAAAAATTGTTTCCCAACTCTGAAAAAGTTTTAGAGAGTATTTTATTAGGTCATTTGGTAGAGGAGAGAACTTGGGAAAAGGTTTGACCCAAGTCTCTATTAGGTTTATAGAGTTCAGATAAGAGTACCAGTGCACAAAATGCACATAGGTAGTTTCCAGTAAAGGGAATTCTCTTATAGAGTTGAATAAGATATATATCAATAGGTACATACAAACATTTAATGTAATTTAAGGAATTCAAAGAACAAGCTTTGGGTGGACCCAAACTAAGACCTGGGTGAGTTGATGTAAAACACAAGTAATTTGGGTGGACCCAAGCATTTCTTGCTGAGGTCTCTAGCTTCCCCTGAGGGTTTCTCATATTAGCCTGACCTCAACTTGTAAATGTTAGGTGGGACAATTTCTAGCCATATAAAGCTAGCTTCAAATAATATCAATAAATAATGAACTATTATCACACATTGGACCAAGGAGGCAATAACAGGAATAGAAATAGAGAGGAATAGACTTGAAAGATCCCACAGAGAAAGGTTAAGTCTGAATAGTTGTTTGAACAATAACTACTTGGAGGATAAGGAGTTGGGAAGAGTTAGATTGCTTCTCTGTTTGGAAGCCTGTAGCCCTATATCAGAATTGCACCTTAGCAATGAGCTTATTTGAAGACCCCACAGGACTTCATTTGGAAGCTTTTTTTAAACTAATTTTGGAACTTTAACTCTACCTGTTCCCCCCACTCACCTACCCCACAAATATCCCATTTGGAGCATTCATGATTACATTTCCATAATTGACTTTTTAGTCACATTCTCTGAGGGAAAGTCCTTTAGGTATGTGCATTAGCAGTCTTGTTCATGGTACTTTAGACAAATGAATTGTACATTCCTCATGACTTTTATATCCCCCAAAGACTCGACGTAGTTCCAAAAGGCACTGACAGCAGGATTTCAGCAGGTTTGCGTACTAAGAAGCACTGATTGAGTACAGGTGGAGGGTCCACAGATTTCCCAATCCTAGCTCTGTAGCCAAAGCCTGAGATGAGCAGAAGTTAGAGAAGCAGGGCTTTCCATTGGCCTGAAATATGGGAAGAATCTGGCTGAACAGACTGAGACCTTAAACAGGGTAGCTGCTGCCAAGGCTGTGTTAATCCTGGCATTGGGAGAAATGAAGACAAAACTGATAACACAGACACTGATTTCCAATGTTGGTGCAATCTTCTCTTCTGGCTCAAGTTGAGGTGTCTGTCATAATAGCCAACAAACAGAAGGCTGTGAGTATAGATGCTCTGATACAATAGAATGGGAAGAAGCAAGCATTTGAAGGGTATTGAAAAGTAGCACCTTCATATAAAGTTGTTAGGATAGGAGCAAAGGCAGAAAGAACAACAAATTCTTATCACAAAATAAAATGTTCCAGGGACTTGGAATGCAGCAGAGTTAGAATATAAATAGATATTGAGATGTAGTGAATAAAGCTGATGAGACAGTAGGCAAGGATTGGCAGAAAATAAAACAAAACAAAATACTTTAGATTCTCTAGAGCACTGTACCAGTCCCATGATCACTGACTACCAGGTCCCTGACACCCCTGATAGAGGAAGAGGTTTAGAAAGTTTTCTTGAGAATGCATCTGTCACTCACCTTTGACCACAGATCATTGCTAAGATCATGGTGTGCTTTGTCCTCTAAGATTTCAGGCAATTGCCTTCATGCATTAGACTTTAGGAGATGTAACACAGAGGACCAATAAAAAAAGACACAAACAGAAAGTCATCAAAGCTAACTGGATTCCCTTGTGGTACATTATTTGTGTCACAGAATGATCTCAACTGGCTTTCTTCATTGGGAAGATTGGTTTGGGCTCTCTGTGCTAGTTATATACAAAGAGTAAGAGAGGCTGATACACTCATTAGGGTTATTGGCAGCTACTGTTGCTTTTCTGATAGACAGCTCAAATGTTCTCCTTCCCAGATAGTTGGTAATAAGCACAGTTTCAAACAATTTGGCTTAGCTATGAGTAGTTGGATGCCACCTGCAACAGACAGATTAGCCCAAAGTCTGTGTGTAAGGAATGACTTTATTTTCTGTAGAAACAATTGAAAATCCTAAAGATTTTCTAACACTAACAATCTCACACTAATCACAAGCTTTGGGTAAAGTTGGTTAAAAAGGCATTTCTTCAGGGACCCATGTTGAAAAGACTATTAGGTCCACATTGGTCTTTTCAGTTTGATACACCCAGAGAAAATGTTATTCCCATCAGTAATGTAACTTACAGTGAAGGAGAATTCTCAATATATGTTCTAATTAACATTAAACAATCAACTAATATCCAAAATGGGTAGTTAATGTTTGAAGTAAATAAAAGCAAAAGGAAATGCCACAGAAATAAATACAAATAACTTATGTCAACAATAAAAGAGTCACAAAGTGAAGGTGATTCATATCTCATTGGATTCCCCGTACCCCCTTTAGTTTACACAAGTATATTAGCCAGTCTATTTGGCTAATTGGATATAATGACCACTCAACATTGTCATTACAACAGTGTCAACATTGTATACCATCTCTGGGAATTCTTTTAAAAAAATAGAATAATTTCCAAAAGACTGGAGATACACCATTATTCTTCTGACTTTAAAAAAGTAAAAATGAATATTGATTTTCAGAAACAGCATATCAATTAAATTGATATCAGTTTCTGAAAAAAATCCACAATAGATTAAGTAAATAATTTGTGAACATATAGAAAATAATGTGATGGTTGTTGTGAGCTGACTTTAGTAAGTCATGGAAGATAGGCTTGGTGTCTTTGTAAAATGAGTAATTAAGTTATTGAGACACTATATGACATAATGGAGAAAAATCCATTCTCAGAGTCAGTTCTCAGGGACCCCATTTCAAGTTCCATGTTATTGATGTGACCCTAGGCAAGTCACCTAATTTCTCATTGCCACCAGGAGATAACTTGCAGAACAGTTGCCAATCCACATTGATGGAGAAATTTCCTAACTGGGATTTTCTTAAACCAATAAAATCATAGGACTAGTCAAAAAGAAAACAGAGTTGGCAGACTGGAGAAAAGTCATAGACACAGTATATATTGATTTCAACAAGGCATTTGAGAAAATATTCTATAATATTCCTGTGGATAAGAGGATTACAATTAGGGTAGGCTATTTGATCTATTCACATCTTATCAAACAACTATACCCAGTGAGTTCTGATGAATAACTTTGTGTCTGCCTAAGGAGTTATGTTAATGAGAGTAGTTTGTAAACTGAGAAGTATTTTAGAAACAGGAGTGATGGTAACTGTGATGATGGTGGAGATGGAAAAAATGATAATAGCTGTTGCTAAATTCTCTAGGGTTATGCCTTAGGACCTATGCTGTTCTATATCTTTAACAGTGAATTGAATAGTGACATATAAAGACTATATGTCAAATTTGAGAATGAAACAATGGTGGAACACAGTTAATGCCACATTTATAAAACCAACTATCTGATATTTCATCAAAACCTCATATAGGAATATAGAAAAGCAAAAATATTCAATACATCGTTCACTAACAATGATTGAATAAATTTATAATCAATAAAAGACCCTTGAAGAAATGATTGAAACTTAGACTAAACAATTTAATGCTAAAAAAAGATAAATCGAACAAATCATAGAGATAATAGGTAATTTCAGTAAGTGATGACATGAGTCAACATAACAAAACTTTTGCTATATAACCAAAGTAATCTTTATTACTCTAAAAACTTCTACCAGTTTAAAAAAGTACAGCTTAACAGAAAAACACATGCAACTAAAAAAACATAACCTAGGAAAGCAACAACAAAAATTCCAACTAAGAAGGATAGAAATTCTGAAAAAATGTTAAAAAAAGGAAAACCAGAAAATAAACTGCTAAATAAAACTAAGTTGATTGCTGGGTGGAAAGAAAATAATAAATTCAATTCAATAATATTCAATAGTATTTCACTATTTGTCACTATTGAACCATTGTATAATTTATTTTATAAAGAGAATAAAAAATTTCCAAAAGCAAAAAATGAAAAAGGATTAATAACCAATGAAGAGGAAATAAAATGAAATTGATATTATTTAGTTTGCTCAATCATATACAAATCAAACTGGTAACTTTATTGAAATAGATAGGCAGTTATAAAAAATATAAAATAGCTAAAAGAGGAAATAAAGAATTTAATTAGCCTAATCTCAGGGGAAAAACATTGAACAAGCCATAAATTTCAGTTTCTCCTAAGGGAAAAAAAATAAGATCAGATGCTTTTAGAAGTGATTCTATCACATACTTAGTATACAATTAACTACAAAGTCATATGGATTGCTTTAAAAATAAAAATATGCTATTTAATTTGGGTCTATAAGAGAAATACACTTCTGATATCCAAACTGGGGAAAGATGTCACAGGAAGAAAACTATGGACTAATATTAAATGTTGATAAAAGTTGAATAAAATATTAACAAAAAGCAACATTTAAAATATTACAAAGATTGATCAAATTAGAGTGATATTAGAAAATATATGAACATAATAGACTATGTTATCAAAACAAGGCAAATCATAGGATCCTATAACTGGTTTCAAAAAGAAATATTTTGCCAAAATATAGTATCCTTTTATATTCAAAGCATGAGTGAAAGAGAATAAAATTGAAACTTTCGTTCATATGATTAATAATGTCTTTCTAAATTGGAAGGTAACATTATTTGAAATAGACATTGTTGGTCTTCCGACAAGAACAGAGGTAAAAGCAAGGATGTCCATCATCACAACTATTATTTGATGTCTATGGAGAAATGCTAGCACATAGAATAAAATTTTTAAAAAGTGACTCAGCATGGGCAAAAGAGAAACAATGTTTCTTGATGATATTTTGTTTGTCCTTTGTGCTCAAAGAACACCAAAATGACATCACAATGTTGGGACCAAGGTACAGTGTATCTGGCTATGGTATGAAATAGTAAAATGGCAAAGGCAATGCCATTTGACTTGCACTTAAATTGGATTTAAGTGACGCAGAGTTGTGTGAAGACTCCTCAGTTTCATTCTCCCTTCCAGTCATTGGAGCCCAGTGTCAAGACTAAAGTCATACAGGTGGCTCTGTATCCTGTGGATGACCTTAGTTCCTTTGGTGTCTGACAAAGCTCTAAGTGCTTCACAACATATGCTTTTGCCACCTTCTTGTTCCATAGAAACAAAAACAGAACATCCAAATCTGCCTATTCACATCTGCCAGGGATATCTTCACATCCCTATACACCCTTGTTTGGTGAAGACACTCCACCCCCAAATCACCAATGGATTTGAGGTGCATCAATTACCCTCAGTTTTAGTCCATCTGCTGAGATGGTTTACTAGGGGATGGTTACTGTATATGCTATAATTTCTTGGAGCCACTGGTGAACATTGGGTAAAGATGGACACCAAAAGTGAATGCAGAAGCCCTCCAACTGAATACCCCATACACCCCTCATGTGATATAATGGTTTATTAAAAAAATCTTACTTTTTCAAATAAAAAATAGAAAAAAATAACAATTTCAATTAAATAGTGAGATATAAAGGTAAATCCATAAATCATTAGCTTTTCTACATCTCATCAATAGAACCCAGAATAAAAAGACAAAATAAGAAATTTAGTTTCTTTAAAAGATAGATGGAATAGATGAACTATGGAATATTTGTATCTATGAAGTTGATGAAATATTTGGGAGTCTACCTTCCAAGGCACAAAAAAAATTATGAAAAGAACTACAAAATGCTCTGCAGAAATAAAATTTGGAGCAATTGGAGAGGAACTGACTTTTCATGGTTAGACCAAATTAATATAATAAAAATAGCAAACTGCTTTAAAAAATAATAAAAATAGCAATACAACCTAAATTGGTTTATACACTGAGTGCCTTACCAAATATATTATCAAATGAATACTTTATAGCATTTAGACAAAATAACAATGCAATTTATCTGGAGACTCTAAATATTAAGAATTTCCATGAAAATAATGGAAAAAGCGAGAAGGAAGAGGAAGGAACAGCATCAGATTTAAAACTAGACAATAGAAGAATAGATGATGCACTGTAGGAACAGAATGAAATATACAATACAAATTTGTCCTTGATTTTTTTTCCATAACTTGTCACATAAGTCTCCTGCCCCAAGCACTGTCTTTCCATATGATTCTTGTCTATTATCATCCCTTAAATCCTTTATAGGTGGAGAACTATCCTCCCAATGCTCTGAGGTCCTTCCTCCAAGATCTATTGAGTTACATGGCTATCACTGCAATATATGGAATTGATATTATTTATCACTTGCTATTGCCACATGACCCAGTCCACATATTTTGGTCATACACCTCCCTAATGAAATGATACAGCCTTCTTATAGCCCAGATATTTCTTTCTACTGCCATTTGGGCCATATGCAATTATAATTCTCCTGGAATCTTGGTATTTCATGATTTGTAGTCATAGAGCACTACTGGAAGGATATAGGTGTAAAAAAGATGAGTCTTTGTGGCAAGGAGCAGCCTGGGAATCATTGAAAGTTTTGTATACTTTCCCACATGTAATCAGTTCTGTACTGAAAAATGTAACTTGTTTTGGACCCTGTCATTTCAGCTTTCCATAAACTCATCTGTGTTCCCCATCCTCTCCCTCTCCTTTTATGCCCCTTTCCCCTGTGACCTGCTCTAGTAGTTTCTGAATGGTAAAAATCAGTACAGCCAGGCTTTTATTTTTCTATTGTATTTGTCTTAGCAGTGTGAGGGATTATTTGTTAGCTTTGCCTCCAAAATAAATCACTGGAATCTAAGCTTCTCTGAGAGGGGGTCAGTTTTAGTTTTGTCTTCACATGTCTGGTGCTTAGCACACATGGCAGGTGCTTGAGAAATACTTATTGATTGATTTGTTTATTGACTGGTAAACCTTAGAATTAGCTTCCTTGAGAAAGAGGAATATTATTTTATTCTGAGGAGACTAAATAGCACAGCCCCTAATGGTCAGATTCTTCCTTCCCAGTTCTTCTTTCCCCACCACCAAAACAAACAAACCAAAAAACCCAACAGAAATAAGTGAAGCTAGGATGAATTGCATTTTTCCCCAACAAAACAAACAAAAAAACCGACAAAAATTTACCATTCATTATTTATTTCACAAGACCCTAGCTATCATGAGGTTTTTTTTTCCCATAACATTACTTATTAACTAGAAATGTGCAAATTTCTTGAAGTACCAACTTAAAGGTGAAATGTATTATTTTCCAATCCAGCTGGATGTTTAGAAATTATTCTCCAGGACAGGTAAGGTTATACTCTAATTTATACCTGTCCTTTAATTGTATGACTGATTAATCTCTCTCTGCTTCCTCGCAACTCTCTCAGAGACTTTTGTTTGTAAAACCAAATGCATCTCTAAACAGTGGAATTAGGAATAACTGCAGGGGGAGAAGGAAGGGAGGTGAAGGTAGACCTTTTAAATCAGAATACTTAATTTCATTGATCCAGGTTTGTCCCTGGAAAGGGAAAATGGGGTGTGTGTGTGTGTGTGTGTGTGTGTGATTTGTTGGGGAAGGCCCTGCAATTCAGTTGTTATAAAGAAAGAGAAAGCATTAATTTGATCAGAAGCTCCACAAACAACTACCATGGGGAACCAGGTGGATGACTTTCCATATGGGTTTTCCCTGTGTTCTGGGAATATGTGGCTGACAACTTTGCCCCTCCCAAGTAACACAAGAAAGGACGGTTATCAAGTCCTGGGGCTAGAAGAGCCTGTGGTGAAAAAAAGATCATTTCCTTTGTTTTGGAAGTTGCCTCCTCTTCAGTAACATTGAAACATTTTGATGGGATAGTCTGGCCCCTGAGATCTAGACAGGAGGATGGCAGGAAAAATAAAATTGGAGTCCTTACCAACTCTAAGCCCTTCCTATGGAAGGGGTGAGACTTGGAACAATGTAATTTCTATTCTCCTTTGCCCTCCCCATACCACTATTTCTCCAAATTACTCCAGAAATCTGTAATGTCCCAGAAGAAGTCGAATTCCACCTAGTCAAAACAGAACTCATTTTCTTCCTTCTAAATGGACCTATCGTCCAACTTCCTCTATTTCTATTGAGGGCTTCATTAGCTTCACATCATTACAGTTTCTTGGACTCATCTGTAATGGGATCTGGAGCATGAACAGAGTGTTTGAAGTTGTATCTCTACATAGATTACCCTAGAAATCTTATTCCAGGAAATCTTGATGATAGATAAAGAAATGCCTTAGAAAAAGAGTAGAATATATGTGTATATTTCATGACTGGTTCTGATTAGCTAGCCATGTAATAAAGAAGAGGTTCTCTGATAAGCTTTGAAGGCCTTCAAAGGTACTTGTCTCTCCTCTTTTTCTTTTAGCTTCATTTGGTGACTCAACTTAGACTCTGGTGAGAGATCATGTTGAACATTTAAGTTTAGAACTGGACCCATAGCATTCTTGGAGTCAGATTCAAGGCTAGGTTTCACTGACAATACTGGTGATTCCTGGAGCTCTGAGACTCTTCTCAGGGAGGCTGGAGACTGGCTTCACCTGAGACAGAGGGCCAGAGAAACTCTGTACCCAATGTCAAGTGCTAAGTCTTATTGAAAACATTTTTGAATCCATACCATTCATATGACACCTGCTCCCCCCCCCCGCCCCCCCAGTTCTAGGCCTCATCACCTCTCTGGTACTAGTATTATAAAAATTTCCTAATTAGTTTCCCTGATTCTACTTTCTTCTTTTTTCCAACCATACCCCATAAAATTATCAAAATTGTTTTTCAAAGTACAGTCACTTACATGTCATTTTCCTGATAAAAATACTTTCAGTGGTTCTCCGTGACCTTCTGAATAATTCTAACTCCTAAGCTTCACATTTAAGGCCTTCCTCATTCTGTCTCCCACCCATCATTCCAGTTTTATTTCATATTACTCCTTCCCAGAGTCTGGGTTTTAGCACAAACAGAAAACTAACTGCTCCCCTGAACTCTATACTTCATTTACCGTTTGTGTATTTGAATAAAACATGTCCTTTCCCAAATATCCTATAGGTTTGGAAATTCATTTTTTTCTCAGTACTACTTCATAAAACACTTGTCTTCCTTCAAGCCTCAATTCAGGTGACACTTACTTTGTGTAGACCTTCTTGACTTCCCCAGTTACTACTGCTCCCTCTCTCAGGCTTATTTGTGGGCAGGTTGTGTTCCCCAAGAGAGTGCAAGGTCCTTGAGGACTAGAATTATTTTGGTCTTATTTGTATCCCAGTTCCTGACATCTAGTAGTTTCTAATATTTTTTTTTGTTTTTGGAATTGAAGAATTCTTGAAAGGGCTTTTAGGGCATTTTAATTAGTTATAGCTGTGATTTAAGAAACAGAATGCATTAGTGTATCAGCAATGCAATATTCACAATGCCTATGGAAATTACAGATATGCTGATGTAATTATCCATCACAAAATATATCAGGCTTGCTATATGGGGGAATAAGCTGGAATATTTATTAAAATACCAAAAGACTGAGTCCCCAAACCAGAAAGTCAAAGCCATCAGAGTAGTTATGAAGTTGGCACAGGCAGATAAAGTAGAAAGCACCCACATTCTCAAGCCTTTAAAACAGAACAGGCTACCTCAGGCAAAGGTCCTCCTCTCTCCACTCACAGCAACCACCCAGAGTCCAGGAAGCACGCTCCCAGCAGCTCTGGCCCCTGGCAGTCCTCAGCAGGAATCCTTAGCAGAAATTCTGGCTGACTCAATAAGGGGTTCGCGCTTCCGCTGTCTCTGCTGCCGCTGTCACCATCGCCACCACCACCACTGCTAGCCACTGCAGGAACTCTAGTTTGGCTTCTGCTTCCTCTTGCTCCGCCCCTTCCTGCTACGTCAACAAGTCCAATGGGGCATGGAAGATCTTTAAATCCCATAACCCTTACAATTAGTTAGTTACCATATTAATAAGGGAGCCAAAACATCTGATCCAGGAATCAGGCTGGCCCTTGATAGTCAGCTCGGGATTTTCTCAGTGTTGTTGCCATTCCATATGGCCAGCACTGGTTTTCTCATTGATGCAGCTGTAAATCAGAACCTTTCTGATATCCTGGGATTCAGAAATGTGCCCTGTTCTGGGATTCTGGCCAGAAGATATTAGCTGCCTTTCATGATTTTTATGCATTTTTAGATACTATTCTTTGGGTACTGGAATCAAGGACATGGTTATTTTCAAGGCCTAAAAATTGACATCATGTAGCATCTTGAAACTGAACAAAGAGTATTAGAAAACTAAGTGACCTATAATTACTTTCTTTGTTTCATTACTCTATAAAAACCTTGTTCACGGATTGCTTGACAATCACACCTGGACCATGTTTACACATCACACTTTCTCGAGCTAGTGTGTCAGTTTAGAGCTGGCTTAAGAAACCACTCAAGTCATCTCTACAAATAATGGTACAGTTATTTTATGCTTAGAAGTCATTATCCCCAGTAGACTCTATGATTCTAAAGTGCAGGGCTATCATATAGATAAGACTTTTACTGAAGAAGAGGTAGAGAGTATGTCATGGACTGGTAAAAAAGATAAAAGGGTTGAAGAAATAGGTGGTTCTCTCCAGCCAGGAAATAGAATAAGCAAACCTGGTTATTTCTGAAGTAGAGTAAATAAGATATTACAAAGAAGGGTGAGAGTGTGACAAAGATAGAATTCACAATTTTGCTTCTGGTGGCATTATCCAGGAACCAAGACCCATGGTGTTGGTAAAAGGACACTGGCTTTGGACTCAGGAAGATCTGGGTCCACATCTGGCCTTAAACACTTAACTGTGTGACTCCAAATAATTCCTCCAACTATTCTGGCCCCCAGTTTCTTCATCTGTAAAATTAAGAGGTTAACTTGATGCCCTCTAAGATCCTTTCCAATTCTAAATCTGTGATCCTATAGTCTTGTTCTTAAGAAGACTGAAAGGGAATTTTTCCCTTTTGATAAGTATACAGAAAAATGTAAGACAAGCAAAAGCAGATGCATTCAAGTAGTTTTATCTTCCAGGTTCATTAACTCAGACCTCTTATTTCTTTGCTGTTGGTATGGAGTTTTCTTAATGAATTCATAAGTTAAAAAGAGAATCAAACCTATTGCTTTGCATGCTTTGGTGGGATAAACTCCTTTATCTTCCTGCAGTCCTATTTTTTTTTGAGGGGAGAAGGCAAGGCAATTTGAGTTCAGTGACTTGCCCAAGGTCACACAACTAGTAAGTGTTGAGTGTGTGAGAGCACATTTGAGCTCAAGTCCTCCAGACTACATATATATATATTTTCTATATATATTCTATATATATATATTTTTTTTTCAAGAGAAAAGCCTCTAACTTCCTGGATAAATACTCTACAGATGATTTATGGGATAACAAGTATAAGAATTTCAGAGAATGAGTAGGTAATTGTTGCTTGTGATTGGAGGAACTGATCATATCAAGATCATACATCCTACCAATTATTGATAAAGGAAGATGTATTGGGGAGAACACTTATCTATGAATTAGGGGACTTAAATTCTGGCTCTCCCATGAGCAAGTTGTATGATCTGGGTGAAGATCAAATCAATTAATATTTACTGAATACACAATACATGAAAGGCAACTGGGTGGTGGATTGGATAGAATATTCAACCTCGAGTTAGGAAGATCTGCCTCAGATACTTTTAGCTGTGTGACCCTGGGCAGTTCACTTAACCTCTTTTAAGTACATTTGGTAAACCTTCCAGCACTATATATTGTTAGCTAGTATTATTCAATCAGGCAGCTTCCTTATTGCTAAAACAGAGATAATACCTTATCTACTTCACTGTATTTTTGTGAAGTGGTATCCAGTGGAGGGCTATAGGCATATTTGCTTGCTCTTGTATTGTTTAGCATTTTCATCTGTTACTTGGGTAAAAGCATAAATAGAGTCTTCATTAAATCTGTACCTGACACATATCTTAGAAGGGTAGCTATCATGCTGGATGACAGTCAGATCTTACAAGATTTTGACAGGTTAGAAAATTGGGGGTGAATCTAATAAGATGAAATTTAATAGGGACTTGTATTCCAAAAATTGACTTTATAAGTACATGCTGAGAGAGACACTGTTAGATATCAATGTGTTTGAAAAAAAAAAAAAGATCTGGGGTTTTTAGTTGCCTGTATTATCAGTGGGATTTGGCAATGTGGTTTAGCAATCAGAATAGCTAATTTGGTATTGGGCTACATTATGAGAGGAATAAGAAGGGCTACTCTATTAAGTCCCAGTCAGATCAAACCTGGGGCACTGGATTCATTGCTTGGCATCACATTTTAGGAAGAGGACTGTGTAATGGGAATACAGATTTGGAAGATCTTCCCTGCCCCTAGGCTAAAGTGCACCTGAAGCCTGGGGTGGGAGGCTTGTTTTTCAGTAGATACTTCTTGATTGGCCAGTGAGTCAATAAGGTTGTTACATTCTCTGAGCCAGGAGAAGGCTATATAAGCCCTGATGTGTAGCTTTGTTTTGGGACTCACTTTGAGAAGTGTTCTGTGATTTGATCTGAATTCTGGGAAGCCATTGTTGAGAGTCCCCCGGCTTTGAAAAACCCAGAATGTGGAAACCCAGATGTTGACTGGGTACGGATGTAATGGTTGGACATTTTGGAAATCTGTCTACTTGATCTGTTTCTGTCTTGATAATTCTGCCTGTATGCTTTGAAGTTCGGGGTGCTGACCTTTTTCCCCTGAACAAGGTAAACGATATATGGTCTGACTGATTAAAGTAAGCTTGTTAACCCATTTTGAGTTGCTTTCCTTTATCAAAGCAGATCCAAGAACCTGTATTGGCAGCAAACCCTGAGGACGCTTGGGGTGCTTGCTGCTACAGACTGATATTCTAGAGAGCATCTAGTATAGTGAAGGGTCATAAGTCCATGTCATATGAGGATTGGTTAAAGGAACTGGAAAAAAAACTGATGGGATATGAGAGTTGTCTTCAAGTAGATTAAGAACTGTGTAACAGCAAGCACCCCGGCTTCCCCAGGGTGTCTGCCAACACAGGTTCTT
>NW_027187336.1:3594460-3609168 GCF_028583685.1 Petaurus breviceps papuanus
TGTGGTAGCTGCAAACCCTGAGGACGCTTGGGGTGCTTGCTGCTACAGATGCAACAGTGACGTAGAAAGGTAAACAAGGAAAACACACACACACACACACACACACACACTGCTATTTGATAAGAGCAAACTGGTTATAGACAAGTAGAGGGTATGAGTATAAAATACACAAAATGATAATTTAAAAATTCTTATTAAGGCCTACAAAGGGACTGCAATGGAAGAAAGGGAATGAATGAAGTGAAAAAGGGCAAATTATGCCACACAAAGAGGCATACAAACTGTATAGCAGAGGAAAAGAAGGGAGGGAGATGAGAATTTTATGAGCTTTTCCCCTCATTTTGTTCTGGTACAAGGAGGGAATAACAACCAGTTAAGCACAGTACTCTATGGAGAAGAAATGCAAAAAGTATCATTTTAGAGGGAAAGAGGGGAGGTAGAGGAGCTTCGCATGAGATTTGTTCCTGTCACTCTTGGTGCAAAGAAGAAATAAAATAGTTTATTAAACATAAAAATATCCTACAAAGTAGTAGGAGGGGAAAAGGGCTATGAAAGGGGGGGGAGGTGGTTAGTAGGGAGGGAAGAAGTAAGGGGAGGAAAAGGGAGGGGGCTGATAAGGGAATACTGAGGGATGCAGTGGTCAAAAGGACAACTATTTAAGGGGGGGAAGGGAGAAGGGAGGAAAATATGAGTATTAAAAGGGGAGGAAATAGGATGGAAGAAAGAAACAGATAACAATCATAACTATAAATGTGAATGGAATGAACTCTCCCATAAAATGGAGATGGATAGCCGAATGGATTAGAAATCATAATCCTACCATATGTTGTTTACAAGAAACACATCTGAAACAGAGGGATACACACAGGCTGAAGGTAAAAGGCTGGAGTAAAATATATCATGCCTCAGCTAAAGCAAAAAAAAAAGCAGGGGTGGAAATCTTTATCTCAGATAAAGCAAAAACAAAAATTCACCTAATTAAAAGAGATAAGGAAGGAAACTATATCCTGTTAAAAGCCACCATCA
Source organism: Petaurus breviceps papuanus (assembly GCF_028583685.1). Lineage (NCBI taxonomy): Eukaryota > Metazoa > Chordata > Mammalia > Diprotodontia > Petauridae > Petaurus > Petaurus breviceps. The sequence continues at coordinate 3,595,487 of NW_027187336.1, forward strand.
AGAATGAAGCAGCATCATTACTTAGCATATATGCACCAAGTGGTATAGCATCCAAATTCCTAGAGGAGAAGGTAAAGGAATTAGAGGAAGAAATAGATAGCAAAACCATTCTAGTGGGAGACCTTAATCTCCACCTTTCTGAACTTGATAAATCCAACCTCAAAATAAACAAGAAAGAAGTTAAGGAGGTGAACAGAATTTTAGAGAGGATAGGTATGATAGATCTCTGGAGAAAACTAAATGGGGATAAAAAGGAATATACTTTCTTCTCACTGGTTCATGGCACATACTCAAAAACTGACCATGTTCTAGGGCATAAAAACCTCACAATTCTATGCAGTAAGGCAGAAATATTAAATGCATCCTTCTCAGATCATGATGCAATAAAAATTATATGCAATAAAGGTCCATGGAAAGACAGACTAAAATCTAATTGGAAAGTAAACAATTTAATCCTAAAGAATGAGTGGGTCAAACAAGAAATTATGCAAAACAATCAGTAATTTCATTCAAGAGAATGATAATAATGAAACAACATACCAAAATTTGTGGGATGCATTAAAGGCAGTTCTTAGGGGAAATTTTAAATCCTTGAGTGTATACATGATTAGATTCCAGAAAAGGGAGCTCAAGAAATTGGACATACAATTGAAAACCCTAGAAAAAGAACAAATTCAAAATCCCCAATTAAATACTAAATTAGAAATATTGAAAACCAAAGGAGAGATTAATACAATTGAAATTAAGAAAACTATTGAATTCATAAATAAAACTAAGAGCTGTTTTTATGAAAAAAACCCAACAAAATTGATAGAACCTTAGTCAATATGATAAAAAAAGAAAGAAGAAAACCAAATTATGAGTATCAAAAATGAAAAGGGTGAATCTACCTCTAGTGAAGAGGAAATCAAAGCAATAATTAGGAATTATTTTTCCCAATTGTATGCACATAAATTTGACAATTTTAGGGAAATGGATGAATATTTACAAACATACAAGTTTTCCAGATTAACTTAAGAGGAAGTAAATTACTTAAATAACCCTATCTCAGAAAAAGAAATTGAACAAGCCATCAGTAAACTCCCTAGGAAAGAAATCTACAGGGCCAGATGGATTTACTAGTGAATTCTATCAAACATTTAAAGAACAATTTATTCCAATACTCCACAAACTATTTGGGAAAATTAGTGAAGAAGGAGTCCTACCAAATTCTTTTTTATGACACAAATATGGTACTGATACCTAAATCAGGAAGAGATAAAACAGAGAAAGAAAATTATAGACCAATCTCCCTCATGCATATAGATGCAAAAATTCTAAATAAAATACTAGCAAAAAGACTACAGTAACTTATCTCAAGAATAATACACTTCAATTAGGTAGGATTTATTCCAGGAATGCAAGGATGGTTTAATATTAGGAAAACCATCAGTATAGTTGATCATATCAACAATAAAAGTCTCAGAAACCACATGATCATCTCAATAGATGTGGAAAAGGCTTTTTGACAAAATAAAACATCCATTCCTATTAAAAACACTAGAAAGTATAGGAATAAATGGAGCATCCCTTAAAATAATAGGTAGCATCTGTTTAAAGCCATCAGCAAGTATTATATGTAATGGGGAGAAGTTAGAAGCATTTCCCATAAGATCAGGGGTGAAACAAGGGTGTCCACTATAACCCCTCTTATTCAATCTGGTACTAGAAATGTTAGCAGTAACAATTAGAGAAGAAAAAAAAATCAAAGGAATTAAATTAGGCAAAGAAGAGACCAAGCTATCACTCTTTGCAGATGATATAATTATATACTTAGATAATCCTATAGAGAATCAAGTAAAAAACTACTTGAAACAATAAATAAATTTGGCAAAGTTGCAGGATATAAAATAAACCCACATAAATCCTTGGCATTCCTATATATTTCCAAGGAAATTCAACAGCAAGTGATAGAAGGATAAATCCCATTTAAAGTTACTGTAGACATTATTATAAAGCAGCAGTCATCAAAACTCCTTGGTACTGGTTGAGGAATATAGGAGTGGATCAATGGAATAGATTAGGCACACGAGATTCAGAAGTCAACTACTACAGTAATCTATTGTTTGATAAAACCCAAGACCCTAGTTTTTGGGATAAGAACTCACTATTTGACAAAAACTGCTGGGAAAACTGGAATATAGTATGGCAGGAACTGGGCATAGACCATTATCTAACACCATATACCAAAATCAAGTCTAAATGGGTGCATGATCTAGGTATAAAGGTTGATATTGGAAGCAGTCTCATAAAACAAGGAGTAGTTTACCTGTCAGATTTGTGTAGAGGGAAACACTTTATGACTAAACAAGAATTAGAGAACATTATAAAATGTAAAATGGATAATTTTGACTACATGAAATTGAAAAGCTTCTGTACAAACAAAGCCAATGTAACCAAGATTAAGAGGGAGGTGGGAAATTGGGAAAGAATCTTTACAAACTATGTCTCTGATGAAGCACTCATTTCTAAAATATACAGAGAATTGCATCAAATTTATAAGAATACAAGTCATTCCCCAATTGATAAATGGTCAAAGGATATGAACAGGCAATTTTCAGAGAAAGAAATTAAAGATATCTATAAGCACATGAAGAAATGCTCTAAATCACTATTGATTAGAGAAATGCAAATCAAAACAACTCTGAGGTACCACATCTCACCAGTCAGAGTGGCTAAGATGACAAAACAGGAAAATGACAAATGCTGGAGAGGATGTGGGCAAATTGGAACACTAATGCATTGCTGGTGGAGTTGTGAACTGATCCAGTCTTTCTGAAGATCAATCTGGAATTATGCCCAAAGTGCTATGAATACTTTCATATCCTTTGACCCAGCAATACCACTCCTAGTGTTATATCCCAAAGAGATCACAGAACTGGGAGGAAGAACCATATGTACAAAAATGTTTATAGCAGCTATTTTTGTGGTGGCAAAAAATTGGAAATTAAGGGGGTGTCCATCAATTGGGGAATGCCTGAACAAGTTGTGGTATATGCATGTTATGGAATACTACTGTGCTAAAAGAAACGAGGAGCTGATGGTCTTCATATTTACCTGGAGAGGCTTATATAAACTGATGCTGAGTGAGAAGAGTAGAGCCAGGAGATATTTGTACACAATTACAGACACAATGTATGTGTGATGACCAACTTTGATAGACTGGACTCTTCTCAGCAATGCAGTCATATAAATCAATTCCAAAAGACTCATGATGGAGAGCAATGTGTGCATCCAGAGAAAGAACTAGAAAGAACTGAGTTTATATCCAGATGGAAGCAAAATACCTGATCTTTTTCTTTTTTTGGTTTGGTTTCATGCTCTCTTTACCATTTTTCATTCCATCTGATACAATACATTTTTTTTTAAGCAATTGGGGTTAAGTAACTTGCTCAAGGTTACACTGCCAGTTATTATTTCTGGGTGTGGTGCTGAGTATCTGAGCCTGGATTTGATCCAGGTCATCCCAACACTGGAGCCGGTGCTCTTACTCGCTGAGCCACCTGGCCTCCCCGATACAATACATTTTTATAACCTTACTAATGTATAATGTGAAAGTATTTTTAGATCCTATACTTGACTATATGCCACCATGGGCGGGGTGAGAGGAGGGAGGGGGAGAAAATTTGAAACTGAAGGAATTGTGGAATTGAATCCTGTAAACTAAAAGTAAACAAACAAATCAATTAAAAAAAAAAAGAAAATCTACAAGGAAACCATGATGCAGGATAGAATTTCTTGAAACCTTATGCATTGTGACAGTACTACTCTACAACAGGAACAGGTGGGTCAACTGTAATCATCATTACCACTGCCTAAGTTGTTTGATTGGACAGAACCAAAAGTTAAGCCTGTCCAGATTATTTTCTTATTGATCTGTAAAAGAATCCCAAATTTCCAAAATTTTCATCTTTTATGAAGGACCTCCTAGATATAGATGCATTGAGGCATTTTGTTGCCTAATATAGCCAAGATTACCCATATCAATTACAGTCAAATAGTTGAGGGTAGGTTTGTGGGTGGGAAAAATCACCTTGATCCATGCTTTATTGGTTTAGGGAACTTCTAAGGCATAACTTTCCTATATGAAATATGTTTAGGGTACTATGTTGAATGCTAGGGATACAAAGGCAAAAATGAAAATGAAGGAGGAGGTATCTGAGCTGAGATTTGAAGGAAGTTAGGGATTTAACAAAACAAAGGTGAGGAAAGAATAACAATGCATAATAGAAGTGAGGGATGGGGTATAATGTATGTTTAGAAGAGCAAGCTGGCTATCAAATAGAATGTGAAGAAGATTTATTTTCATTAATCCTAGAGAAGTTTCACTGGAGCTAGGTTGTAAAAGGGCTTTGAATGCCAAACAAATTAATTTGTATTTTATTCAAGAGGCAATATATTATCACTGGAGTTTTTTGAACAGGGGTGTGACATGCATGGGTAGACCTGTATTTTCAGAATATCATTTTGGTGGCTGCATGGAGGGTGGATTAGAGAGAGAAGAGGCCTGAAGCAGGGGACTGATTAGCTTGTTATTATAATAACCCAGATAAGAAATGATGAGGGCCCAGACTAGGGTGGTGGTCTGTGACTGAAGAAAAAGGGATGGATGCTAGCAAAGTATTGTTAGTTAAAGCAGCATGATGACAAATTATTGATAATAGAGGATGAAGGAAAATGAAAAACCAAGGATTACTTTGAGCTTGTGAACCTCAGTGATAAGGATGGATAGTGCTTCTTTCAACAGAAAACAGTCTATATTTTTGTACAGAGCTCATGTCCCAATCCCATAGTAAATTTTGCATATTGCAAGCAGATTAAAACTCCAATACTATTTTCTCCTCCCTTCATCTTGTAGCAAAAATCAAATTCTCTGCAGTCGTCTGTAGGAGGCAGCTTTTCTACTAGAATGGGAATTGGTTAACATAGAATATATACCTTAAACTGGTCAATTGATTTAATAAAATGTCTGTGAAGTCTGTTAAATGGAAATCCTTTAACTCACATTGAGGTAAGTAGAAGATTTAATGACTATAAGATTAACTTGAAGTGTTACTTTCATCTTGTGATGCTGGTTCTATATTGCTGTAGACAGCTGGCTCCTTCTCATTAGGAATTGGCTTTATGCAACAGCTGATCAGTGACTGTGGCTGACATGCCTGCAATCTGTCTAGAATGCTGACATATGCTAAGGCTAAGGAGGCTTAGCAGTGGCCAGTGTGCAAAAAAATAAAAATGAAATGAAAACAAAGCCAAGCCATGCCAACAAACAAAAACAAAACTCCCTCATATTAAATGATGAGGGGAAAAAATCAATTAGAAACTGCCTGTATGCTTGCTCAGACAAATTAGGAACTATATTCTTCAGACCCTTTTAAAAAATCATCTTCCTTCCTCCCTTCCTCCCTCCCTCCCTCCCTCCCTTCCTTCCTTCCTTCCTTCCTTCCTTCCCTCCTTCCTTCCTTCCTTCCTTCCTCTCTCTACCATATCTTTACCTTTTCTATAATATTCCTGGTTGAACAGAAGTTCCTTGCTAAAGAGATTTGTTGTTGTTTGTCCTTAATTTTTCAAGATGATCAAAGACATCAGGAGGGTGATGTCTTGACTTGCAAGTGAATTGGATTTAAGTGAGGCAAGGCTGTGCAAAGTCATCAGCGTCATTCTCTCCTCTAAGATCAGCTGAGTCCAGTGGCAAGACATAGGTCAGGATGACTGGAGATGACTCCCAGATGCAGGGGGAGATGTTGTCCTTTTTAAGCTAAGGTTTTTCCCCAGTCTCAGTTTGTTTAGGCAACACCCAATCAGTCTATTAAGAGTAGGTAAGAGAGGCCAGGTAGCACAGTGAGTAAGAGCACCGGCTCCAGTGTCAGGATGACCTGGGGATCGAATCCCGGGCTCAGACACTTAGTACCCACCCAGAAACACCTGGCCATGTAACCTTGAGCAAGTTACTTAACCCTGGTTGCTTTAAAAAAAAAAAGGAGTAGGTAAGAAATCAGGAAAAGATGGCCTAGCTTGCCTACTAAAAAAAAAGAAAAAGAAAGAAAGAAAAAAAAAAGTCAAACTGGGAGTAGAAGACAGGGATTTTGGCTAGAACAGAAACAATTTCCATTTACACTCACTCTAAGTCATCATAACTCAAACAATGACCAAGTGAGGCTTGAGCTGGGACCAATTATTGGCCAATCAGTAAGAGCCAGAGTGATTTGCATTTAAGGCATGGTCTGGTAGCTCCAATTGAATCCTAATGGCTTTATAAAAGTTTAGGTTTCCAGAACTCTTTTTCAAGAAATCACAAGAGAAACTGCATGGGACAGAAAGATTTAGTTGTCGCGTTTAAAATAAAATAGAATATAGGGGCGGCCAGGTGGCTCAGCGAGTAAGAGCACTGGCTCCAGTGTTGGGATGACCTAGAAATAGAATCCTGGGCTCAGACACTCAGCACCACACCCAGAAATAACTGGCTGTGTAACCTTGAGCAAGTTACTTAACCCCAATTGCTTAAAAAAATAGAATAAATAAGTTGGGAAGAGAAAAAATATCTAGCCCACAAACCTCAAGATATATTGCAAGACTTCAGCAATCAAATCTGTATTCTTTTGGGCAGAATACCCATCCATATGTAAGGGTATGATAGAGGGAAAGGAGCCTTCCTTCTGATTTTGGATTTGAGGGAAGATTGTGAGATCTTAAACATCCTATCTATGTCACAGATAGGGTAAAATTTTTCTATTTCTGTTCTCCTGCCAAACTCAACCTTTGGAGTTCAGAGTGATCCCTCTTGGGGATAGTTATAGTTTCCACTATAATTCCTAATAACATGTCCTATTTTGGAGACCAGGGAGCTAATTTGAAATCTAATTAAGCCATTTTTGTCTCAATTCTTGTCTAGTCCTTAGTTGTTGAATGGGCATTTCCTCAGAAACACTGAGACCTGGGAAAAACCTAATTTTAGAAAGGCCAAGACCACCCATTGCATCCTGGGCCATTGCCAGTCATCTTGACTTTTGTCTTGCCATAAGATTTTTATGACTCTGGAAGAGCAAGGGAAGTTGATGACTTGGTGCAACTTTGCCTCATTTAAATCTGGTTCATGTTCCTATCAAGACATCTAAAAGGAAGAACAAACAACTACAGCTGTAATCAGAATAAAAGTAAAGAGGTGGTGTTAACACTAGGCAACTTAAAGAACTATAACTGTGACAGACAATTGAGGCTATATCTTCGGATGCAGAATTTAGAGGCTAGTGGCTATAAATGTAATCCTTTAGCAACTAGAAACAGAATTCAACACATGGCAAAAATAGTTAAAATCAGGAGACACCAGATGGCAAGTGGGATGAATTTCTCCTCTACTTCTTCATCCTCTTCCCTTTCCCACAGCAGCAGCCTTGTCCTAGGGATTCGGTCTTTTCCCCCAAAAGATGGTGTTTAGCTCCTTTCTTTCCCAGCTCCTCCAAAAATAGACTTATTCCATTATTAAAGACTATGGAGGGGCAGCCAGGTAGTGCAGTGAGTAAGAGCACTGGCCCCAGAGTCAGGATGACCTGGGATCGAATCCGGGCTCAGACACTTAGCACCCACCCAGAAATAACTAGCCGTGTAACCTTGAGCAAGTTAACCCCAATTGCCAGGTGGCGCAGTGAGTAAGAGCACTGGCCCCAGAGTCAGGATAATCTGGGATCGAATCTGAGCTCAGATACTTAGCACCACACCCAGAAATAATTGGCCATGTAATCTTGAGCAAGTTACTTAACCCCAATTGCTTTAAAAAAAAAGACTATGGAAAGGTCTCTGTGCCTCACATCCACTGCCAGTGTGAGAGTGCTTCATGTTACTTGCTCTGGCTGCAAAATTTCCTGGTTATAGTTCTTTAATTTGTCTTGAAAGCCTATGAGCACTCCCATATAGGAGTATATAACAACTTTAGTGATTCCTTTGCACTACTGGCATCCTTCCTCTGTTTTGTCCTGTTTCTATCTTTGATAACCTTTGTTTTGTCACTAGACTGCTAATTCTGTCTTCATTCATTCATTGCATAGCTTCTATGTGTCCAGATGTTCTAAGTGACTTAATTTTTCTACATTTATGGAGGGGAGAGGGAAAGAAAAAAATAATTTTTGACATAAAATTAAATTTTAATTATTTTCTTTGATACCAGGTTGTTAGCAACACACAAATAGTGTGTTGTGTGTATTAAATATAAGTATAAATAGTGTGTATGTGTGTGTATTCTCTCTTTCTCTTTTTCTCCCCTCCCAGAACCTGGTTTTAATATAAATAGGAATCAATAAGAACAATTACTTAAATTATAGTTTATGTATCTATATTAACATAAACCCTCCATATTCTTTGTTCACTTATGTATATATATATATATATATATATTATATTATTAATATTATACAAATTAATATGCAGATATGTGCACTATTATGGTATTTATGTGTGTTACTCTAACAGCAAATTTTCACCAATTGTTTCTGCTTCCTATGCCCGAATGAGACCCAATTGTTTTACACAGCATTGACTCTGTGCTTGCAATCCCATTGTAGTCAGATGTAGCTTATAAGTTGTATTGCTCCTGTAAGAACGTTTGTTATTTTCCACCTTTCTACTGCGTCTGTGGCCACCAATCAGGTTGCCAGTAGGTTACAAGGGTCTCCCTTCTGCCATGTCATCTCTGTCAGCTTCCCAGCAGTGGACCTAGTAGAGTGATAGACCCATCTGCAGATGAAAAACAGTTGAAATGACCTGATATAGCAGCTTCTTTAAGTACTGTGCTTGAGAGAAAAGGACATGACACACATACATATCTGTGAGAACTGCTCTGGGAATGAAGGGAGAGTCACTTGTCTGTCAGACTATGTACCAAGTTCATTTTCAGTGATGTGTGCACTAAAAATTAATTATGGAAAACCCTTTATTTCAGGGAATACAGCATGTACTGTCAGATATGGTGAGTGTTGGTTGATTTTTCTAGACTGCGTTCTCTCTCTTTCTGTCTCCTTTCTCTCTTCCTTGTAACGAGCGATGACTCATGGGTTAGGGGAAAGGAGGGATATATTCAGAAACTAATATGATAGTAAAACAAAAGGTTTAAATAAAATAATATTCTTTTAAAAAGAAAAGGTGATAGGTCATGGAAAGTCATTGACTTGGATTTGAGTCTTTGATTAACTTAATTTATCAAAGTCTTGTTTTCTAAATCTATAAAAAAAAGTGATAATTACATCTATACTGCTTATGTGATAGGACCATCATAATGAAAATGCTTTGTAAAATGCCATAGAAATGTGAACACTTTTCTATTTAAAGAAGTCTGATGTTAGAAATTTCCAATGCATTAGCATTCCCCGCCCACCCCCCTCTCCCCCCCCCTGCTCTTTGGGTCTCTCTGCTTTCTCTGGGCCGTCTATTTCTTCACTACCAGCATCCATCTCGGACATGCAAAGGCCACGTGCTCACCTGCCAGTGAGATATGCTGAAGGCTGTGGGCGTTTTGAAGGGCAATAGCCCAGTGCAAGGCACTATCCACTTTGAGCAGAAGCAGGCTGGGGAGCCTGTGGAAATCAAGGGAAGTATTACAGGATTAGCTGAAGGAGATCATGGATTCCATGTCCGTGAATTTGGTGACAACACTACAGGATGTACCAGTGCAGGTGCTCACTTTAATCCTCATTCCAAAAAACATGGTGGACCAAAGGATAATGAAAGGCATTTTGGAGACATTGGCAATGTGACTGCTGGCAAAGATGGTGTGGCAGAAGTATCTATCAAAGATCACCTAATTCAACTTTCAGGACCAATGTCTATCATTGGCCATACTATGGTGGTCTATGAGAAAGCTGATGACTTGGGCAAAGGGGAAAATGCAGAGTGAAAAGATGGGAAATGCTGGACCTTGCCTAGCTTGTGGCATAATTGGGATTGCTAAGTAAATCAGTTTCCTAGGATATAGCTCAGGTACCTAGAACACGTGGATGATTATATGTAGAAACATACTTGGCAAAGCCATTGAACACTAATCTTAAGTAAAAAAATAAAAGTAATTTCCAATATAATAAACATTTAAGTGACTATTATGTGCTAGGCACTCTGCTAAGTGCTTTACAAATATTATCTCATTTAATCCTCACAATACTTTGAAATGATACTATTATTCCTGATTTTTTTGAAGGGCAATTGGGGTTAAGTGACTTGCCAAAGGTCACACACCTATTTTTTGTGTTAAGTGTCTGAGGCCAGATTTGAACTCAGGTCCTTCTGACTTCAGGGTCAGTTCTCTATTCACCCACCCCTATTCCTGTTTTTACAGATGAGGAAACTGAGGCATCTGGAGATTAAGTAATTTGCCTAGGGTCACATAAATTATAAGTGTCTGAGGTCAGATTTTAACTCAAATATTCCTGTTCTATCCACCATGCCACCTAGCTACCTCAAAAGCATCACTTTTTTTGAAAAGTACAAAAAAATTTATTATTAAAAATTTATTATTAAAATTTATTAGTTTTTATCAAAAGGTTAGCATGACACATTTTCCAATTCAATATAGAAGTAGGCAAATAAATAGCTCATACATGGTGTAGTGGATGGAGTTCTGGAATTAGAGTCAGGAAAACCTGGATTCAAATTCCTCCTCTGACATTATTAGCTTTAAAACAACCCTATTAATTAATTAATTAATTTCATCTCTGTCAGCCTCAAATACCAGTTATTTCCCAATGCACAGAAGAATTGAAATTTCCACTGATAGAAGGAATCATCATGCCAGAAGTTCTTTTCAGATATTTGCATAGTAGCAAGGAAACATTTTTGATCAGGAGAAGTATCACAGAACAGTATCAATTTATGTCTTGATTATCATATCTAATATAACAAGTTTGATAGCAACTTCTATGCATTCTTATGGAAAAAACCATGGTTCATATTAGTATTAAGGGCAACTAGATGGCTCAAGCAATAGAGGTCAGACCTGGAGTCAGGAAGACCTGGGTTCAAGTCCAGTTCAGACACTAGCTACATGACCTTGAGCAAGTCTTTTAACCCTGATTGCTCAGTTTCTTCATTTGTAAAATGAGCTGGAGAAGGAAATGGCAAAATACTCCAGCATCTTTTCTAAGAAAACTCAAAATTGGGTCACAAAGAGTGGGACATGACTGAACAACCACAAAAAATGTATAACGAAGCTCTGACATAGAGATTTAGCCATTGTTAATTCTCTACAATATTAAAAAAAATTCTGGCAAACATATTTCTCATTTAATGAAAACGTTATAATTTTCATATTTTGTATGACATCAAATATACAAGTGGCCAAATAAAAAGTGGCCAATGTGAAATGTTTAAAAGGTTTGAATGTTGTTAATAAGCTGTGGGCTAATGGGGTCACTCAAAGATCCATCTCAGAGAGATTTCCTGTTATCTACTAGTGGGGAAGAACCCAATGGATCCTGTACACGAGTTTGTGGACGTAGATTAGTCTTCTTACGTGGAAAATGATGAGCATTTTTGTACTTTCCCAAAGGAAAAAGAACACCAGCTAGGACTCCATACCTTGGTAGTGATGAATATTATTTCCAATTTCTTGGTCTTGGTATTTTCAAAGCAAAAAGGACATTTATATTTGTCCAATTATGATTATATCAAGGCAAATTCCCAAAATAATGTGGTTCTTGCTTTGTAAAAAATCAGTAATCCCTGAAGGACATACAATTTTGAGGTATAATACTTCAGAGGGGAAAACAGATTATCACGATTCATTAGATTTTCAGGATATCATATTGTAACTTGATAGCATATATACTGCTTTTTCTTATTCATAATTGCATGGATCAACAATAAATTAGCATGAAATGGCCACTCTAATACTATATCATTGGAAATATTTGTTGAATCAAATCCAAGGGCAGTTTAAAAGGATTTAAGACTCAAGAAAATTGTTAGATATTTTAAGATTTATTTATCTAAGATCATTTGATATTTGGGGACATAGAATCCCCCAAGTTTTTCATAGAATTCAAATCAAAACAGAACTACAATTAGCTGACTGTCCCTCATGAAATATATTTTATAGTAAAAGACATATATTAATTTATACAATATACACATATACATACAGCTGTACACTTATATATATATACACCTATGTACATATATCTGTGTATATGTGTACATGCACACACCTCTATACATAAATCCACAACACACACATACACACACACACACACACACACACACCCCTAGGGTCAAATATAGCCATCAGGTATAGGACTTCAGAAGCAAAAGGGAGCTTTTCTGAATGTAAAATGACCAGAAAATGATAGAAACAGAATAGAGTTAAAACAACAACAAACAAACCACATATGGTCCCAAAGAAGAAAACTGGGTAGACCACCCCTCCCTCTTCCCTTTTTAAGAGATAGAAGGTGGGGAAGGGTCAATGGGTATGGAATATTGCATATTAATATTAGTTATTTTTCTTAATTTTTCCCCTCTCTTTCTTAAAAAAAAACAACACTTTGTTATAAGGGATGACCCTCTTGGAGCAGAAAGGAAGAGTAATACAAGGGGAAATATAGAAGATATAAAAACAATATATGAACAAAATCCATTATTTAAAATATAAATTTACTTTACAAACTATTGTAGTTATGCAATTAAACATTTAGGGTAAGTAAATACATTTTAAGAGCTGATTAGAAAAGAAAACATTTTTATCTCTGTAATTCTTATTATACAGTGTTCCAAAAGTCTTCTTTCAATTTTAGGCAGTTTTAAAATATTAAGACTTATAAATATTTTTGGTACACCCTTCTGTCTGGCAATTATTTTGTAAGCTCATTGAGAGTAGCAATTCTTTCTCTTGTTTGTATTTTTATCTCTAAGGATTTAGCAAAATCCCTGACAATAAAATAAATGCTTGTTTATTGATTAATTTGTCAGTTATATTAAGGTTATGTTAAGAAAGAAAAAAAAACACATCATAAATAATAAATACAGTTGTTATAGTAATTACGTTGCTTGATTTTAAACCAGTAACACATGGGTTCAAATTAAACCTCCAAAATTTCCCAAATTTAACTCTGTGACCTTGGGCAAGTCACTAAACCTCTCTTGTCCACATTTTCTCTTCTGTCAAATTGGAAAGTATAGTAAATACGTCATAGAATTGCTATAAAGTTTAAAGAATTAATGCATGGTGTTTTACAAACTTTAACAAACTATGCAATACCAGCTATTATTATAAATTAGTACAGAATCTATGCAAGTTGGTAGAAGAAATGTGCATTTATTAGTTTAACTTTCTTGCAAAAGAAAGATACTTCAAAACTATAAGGTATAACCCTTAATTAGTGTGATAGTAATGGCAATTAAAGATTCCCCTGTATTGGCTTGGTTTTTCAAATTGATTGTATTAAAACCCAGAGCTTGTTAATCCCACCTGTGGGATGGACTTGTTGATGTGAAAAGAAAGTCCTGAACTGGGAGGAGCTGGTGACGTAGATTTGGAGAGACAAGAGGGAGGCAGAAGATCTTTTTTTGGAAGGGGAACCCACGTGGAGGCAGAGAGAGAGAGAGACTGAGAAGGATTTCTGGGACTCACTTTGAGAAGTGTTCTGTGATTTGATCTGAATTCTGGG
>NW_027187336.1:3609568-3610332 GCF_028583685.1 Petaurus breviceps papuanus
TGCTGACCTTTTCTCCTGAACAAGGTAAACGATATATGTCTGACTGAATAAAGTAAGCTTGTTAACCCATTTTGAGTTGCTTTCCTTTAACAAAGCAGATCCATAGGTGCTCTCCATTTTATTCAGTGACCAACCAAGAACAGAGAAGATCAAAACATGACATCATTCCAGATACAGCATTTACTAAGCTGATTAAATAATCTCCAAGTACTACCCCACCCCAGGACCTTCCAATCATTCAATCAATTACAAAGTCTCTGTTATAAATACTTCTCCACCCCTAGGCTATACCTTAATTTAGTCCACCACAAAGTCCCTCTTCTCAAATGGAGATTAGTTTCCAAACATAAGGTCAAAAGTTCCCCACCCCTGGATCACAATTGAATCTACCCCAGAGTTACATCAAGTTTAAGCACAGCACCTAATACCCAAATGGAGGTCTTTTCTTCATCTTGACAGGAGGCAAGTTCTCAGCAATCTTAGTTTCTGGGGAGACAAGGCTCAGCAAGGCCACAAGATACATTGCCAGTCCCTTCATCAATTCATCCTCTGTCTGTAGAACAGTCCTAGAACCCCTGAAAACATTAGCAAAACCCTCTCCCAGGATTTCTGTAAACATACAACAAGAAAATCCTTCTTCAGGGCTTCTGAACCAACACAAAGGTTCCCAGACCCCTGCAACAACAGCACTGTCCTTCACCAGTGGACAGTATTCACTCTGTCTGCAGGACAGTCTCCAGACCCCTGCAACAACAGCACTGTCC
>NW_027187336.1:3610342-3656196 GCF_028583685.1 Petaurus breviceps papuanus
CAGACCCCTGCAACAACAGCACTGTCCTTCACCAGTGGACAGTATTCTCTCTCTGTCCGCAGGACAGTCTCAGGGCTTCTTAGCCAAAAGCCAGGTTCCAGGACTTCTTCAACAACAGGACTGTCTTTCACCAGTGGACAAATCTGGCAAAACAACATCAAAACAGACAGAAAAAGTACCAGCAAAACAGCCATGTCTCCTCAGTCCTTGGCAGCTCAGGGGGCAGGTCTCAAAAGTCCAGGGCGATTCAAAGTGGCCCCAGCAATCCTTCTCAGTCTCTCTCTCTGCCTCCACGTGGGTGCCCCTTCCAAAAAAAGATCTTCTGCCTCTCTCTTGTCTCTCCAAATCTATGTCCCCAGCTCCTCCCAGTTCAGGACTTTCTTTTCACATCAACAAGTCCATCCCACAGGTGGGATTAACAAGCTCTGGGTTTTAATACAATCAATTTGAAAAACCAAGCCAATACTGGGGAATCTTTAATTGCCATTACTATCACAATTAGTTAAGTAGAGGACTCTGTCAATAACAGACCAAATTATATTGATAGAGGTCTTCCTTTGAAGGTGAGACTCTATAAAAAGTAGTAATTTATTTATGAAAACTATAGTTCCTCTTCTCAAACTATATCCTTCTTGACCTTTCTGCACTCTTTCATATTGTTGGTAGCCTTTTCCTTGATATTTTCTTCTCTCTATATTTTTGTAACATCTACCTGTATGACTAATCCGCCTCTGTCTTCTTTATCCAGGTCCTTTTTACTAACCATTAGTCTTCCTCCAGGTTAAGTCCTGGGCCCTTTTCTTTTTTCACTATACTACTCCATTTGGTGATCTCATTAGCTCCCATGGGTTCAGCTGTGATCTATATGCTTTTATGTGGTGATTCTTGGAAAAATTCTATGGGAATTTTTTATTTCCTTTTATTCCAAAACTTCTCCAATGGGATGAGAAAATTTACTTAGAATAGAAGTGAGAGGAAGAATTTTAGCTGTGCCTGACTCTTTGGTGGGTGACATGTAAATGTTCTTCCTCAATCAGTCTATCTGTGAGTCTTCTAAATGTAGTTTAATCTGTAACTTGTTTTAGTTCACCTGAGTTTACTTGATGACGTTTGCTTCCTCACGCATGTATGAGACTATGATTCTGTTTAAGTTTATTCAACTTTTATGGCATTTAAGGAAGCATAAGGTCTATCTTCTCTTTACCATTCATGGCTTAAGAGGAAAGTACAGTATTACAATATGACAAAGTATTATTTCTCTGTCACTCTGATGGAATTTTGCATATAAGAAGACTTCTTAGAATCCTAATTATTGTTCAGGTTTTCTCTGAGGCCTAAACCTATGCTTGAACATAATAATATAACCCAGTTTTTTTTTTAACTTAAAAAAAATATTTTGGACTCAAGGACCAGAACACAAATACAGACTATAGAAACAAATAAAAACATATCTTAAACTTAAATATTGGAACTTAAATCCAAAGAAAGATTTAAAAAGCATGTTGTGTGCATAGCACAACATAAGAGAGGATTCAAAATTTGTTACAATAAATTTTCATTTCCAGAAAGCCTGTGTGATAAATAATACACATTGTGTTGAGAATTGTTCATCTTTTCTTTGCTTCTTTGTAAGTTTTCTTTTTTTCATTTTGTTCTTTTTCCTCCTCCCCCCCGCCCCCACCCCCCCACGGCTACAACAAAGTTTAGATGTGTTTCTTTATGGCTTTAGCTATATACATATATACATAGATATATAAACATATACTTTCCCAAAGATATTCTACTCCCAATCCTGGTTTTGATGTTTGTGCATATCTCCTTTCCTATCCCTCCTGCCTCTTCTACTTTACTTCTACCCACTACTTTGCTCTCCTATTACTTGCCTACTCCCCTCCAAGGATCCCTCTTCTATCCTCCCATCCACATAAATCTAAACACCCTTCTATACCCTTATTTTAGCTATTCCCTAACTCTGCCCTCTTAGGATCCCTCCCTTGTTCTCTCCCCCCTCCCTATGACCCTACTGTATAATTTCTTCTGAATTTAGAAGACTTTATACTTTTCTAAATATATATGTATTGTTCTCTCTTAAACCCATTCCCAATAAAAGTAGGTTACTACCAACCCTCCTTCCCACACCTCATTTGTACAAACCAATTGCTCTTTTTAGCTGTTCCTAAATGGTTTTACTTTTTGAATTCATATCAAACTCAGTTTTAACCCAATCTTTCTTATGAGTCACCCAATTATAATAAGAATCTCAGACATACATTTTGCATCTATAAAAAGTAAACAGTCTGTCCTTATGGATCCCTTATAATCAGTCTTTGGTATCTGCCTTATATTTCTCTTGATTTCTTGTATATCAAATCTCTGTTAAGTTTAGGATTTTTTAAACAAAGCCTTGAAAAGTCTTAAAGTTTATCAAATGTCCATGTTTTTCATTGAGGATATACTTAACTTTGTAGCATATGATATTTTTGACTGAAGACCCAGTTCTTTTGCTTTTTGATGTCTCTCTTGCTAGGTCGTGTGTAATTCTAATTGTGGCACCATCATATTTAAATTGTTTTAGACTTTATGATTTTAATGTTTTTCCTTGAACTGGGAATTTTGAAATTTGACTTTGATATTCCTATGAAGATCTCTTTTAAAGTGGTGATCGATGGATTTTTTTTTTCCGTTTCTGTTTTACCCCCTTGTTCTAATGCTTCAGGACAATTTTCTTTAATTCTTTCTTGTATTATTTTTTCAGATTTTTTTTTTGTTCATAACTTTCAGTTAGTCTGACTATTTTTATATTTTTCTCTTCTTGGTCTATTTTCCAAATCTGTTGTTTTTCTTATGAGCTATTTCACTTTCTCTTTTACTTTTTTATTCATATTTTGTTTAATTATTTCTTGATCTCTTATGATTTCACTTGTTTCACTTTGCCCAGTTCTAATTTTTAAGGTTTCATTTTCTTCCTTAAGATTCTAGATCTCCTTTTCTAATTGGTAGACTTTCTTTTCATACCCTCCCTGCTTCTCTTGGATTCTTTTTTTTTTTTTAGTTTTTGCTCCCTCTCTGTCATTTCATTTTTAAAGTATTTTTTAAGATCTTCTTTTTGGACAGGTGATCATTTGACTGTATGGAGGTTTCTTTACTTCAATATCTTCCTCCATAGACAAACCCCCATCATCGCTATTCCCATAGTAGCTTTCTATGGTTGGATTATTTTTCCTTTGCCATTGTATTTTTTTTTTGGTGGTAATAGGTTAATTTTTGTGATCACCTCTACTCCTAGGGTATGTGAAATTGTGCCTGTTGCCCCAGATCTTCAGTTCTCCCCTCTTGCCTGAACTCAAAGCCAAATGTCCAACTTCCTGTAAGTGCCCACATCCAGGGGCTTCCTGCCTAACTACTTCTACACTCACTGAGCATGTGCTGGTTACTTCTCTTCCCCACAGCTCTTCACAGCTCAGCTACCATGTTTCCCCGATAATAAGACCTATCCCGAAAATAAGCCCTCCCCTTACTGTGTAAGATTCCTCTAAAATAAGCCCTCCCCCGAAAATAAGCCCTATTGAGATTGCTACTGTAGTGAAGGTGATCCCCTGCACTACACGCTACATTACAGTACCCTCTGTATGCACCGTCCCCCCCCCCCCCCGGGTGAAACGCATGCTGCGCTCTGAGCTGCATCCAATCAGAGCTGCAGCAGTGAGCGTGTCATCCTGTTCTTCCCCAGTGATTTGCTTTCTTAAAGTACTGGTCTTGCCATATAAACCCTCTACTCAATAAATTCCAGTGGTTCCCTATTACTTTCAAGATCAAATATAAAATCCTCTATTTGGCTTTTCATAAAGCCCTTCATAACTTGGAGCTGATTTCTCTTTCTACCTTGCCTGTCATTTTTTACACCTTACTCCCTTCCACATACTCTGCAAACCCAGTTTTTCCTTACTGTTCCTTATACAAGAGACTCATCTCCTGACTTCTTGCATTTTTCTTGACTATTTTTCATTCTTGGAAGTCTCTCCACCTTTCATCTGTACTTCCTGGCTTCCCTTGTTTATTTCATGTTTCATCTATTCCAAAAAGCCCTTTCCAGACTCCCCTCCTTCCCACTACCCTTTCTGCCTTGGAAAGAGAGGCCACTTAACAAATGTTTGTTAATTTGAATTTTGCTTAGATTTGTCTTAGTTATTAGTAAGAATATTAATTACTAATGACCTTGGGGTAGACGAGTAAGAATGTTGATAAATCCAATTCATTCAATTACATTCAGCAAGCCTTTATTGTGTGCCTACTACTATATTCCAGATTTACTGCAACTTCCAAACTCTCTACTCCTCACCCCAGGATAAACCAGAATTAACTACTTCTAGGTTGGGAGTGAGAATGGCTAGTGAGAAGTATCAATTCAAGGCTGCTTGGCAGGGCATATGTCTTTGATCCTTTTTGTAACTTCAAAGATATGACCAAGCCCTTCAGTTGAGAGTTGCTGACTGATGGCCTGTGGCCTGTGATGAGTGCCTTTGGTCTGCTTCCATCCAGCTGAGTTTATGTTCTTAGGCCCCAGGGTGTGTGTTTCTGCTGCTGAGCAATCTCTGTTTTGAGATGTGTAGACACTGAAGGAGAAATCGACAGAATGAATATTTAGGAAGAATGAACCCCTTCATGTTTTACTCCCCAGAAGCATTCTCTCAGCCTTCTTCTTTCCTTTCAGGGAGAGGTAGAGAACTGAAAACCAGGATCCAGTAGCATTCAGCAGCCCCAGGCACCAAGTGTGGAATTGTGGGGGAGATCAACTTGGCACATTTAGGGAAGCACAATGGTGGCCTCAGGGAGCCATTGGCTAAATCCAAAACTTGCATTTGAGCAAAAGACATCAATACCTTTCTTGTAACAAAAAATATCCTTTTTACATATAGCCCAATGCATTATGTGGTGAGCTTAAACCAAAGTACAAATATCACTGAATAAGGATCTTTGGAGCATACTGGAAATATTTTGCAAAATCAAATCAAATTATTATATAGTTCTATTACTGATATCCATCCATCCATCTCTCTCTCTCTCTCTCTCTCTTTTTTACTCTCTCCCTCCCATTCTCTCCCTCTTTCTCCTCTTCCCACTCTTCTCTTCCTCTATTTCTGTAATCATAAGAAAGAAATCAAGAATTAACTCCTAAGGTAGTGAAGGACATTACTTCATAGATTTATGTGTTACACAAAGAAAAAGCCAAAGACTTGGAAAATTCCTCTGAATGAATATTTCTGAAAATTTTGCATAGATCCATGATGATACCTAGACATTCTTTGAGGACTGGGATGGTATATAACTTATTATTCAACTATTAGCTCAGTACCTGTTCCACAGGAGCCCGACATTGCATGCTTTTGAAGTTCCTCTGGCTCTAGACCTATGATCCTAAGAGGCTTGAAAGGGTCTTGACAAGCCTCTCTTCCCCCATTAACTTTGAGAAAGGTAGATCCTTAACAAGGAAAGGTAAATTTAGCTCCAATAGCTTTATGATTTATGTGCTATTTAAGGTGACTAGGTATAGTCACCTTTGTATTCATTGTCTAATTGTCATGTCACTTCAAGTAAATAACTATTGATTAAAGTCCCTCTGCTGTATGCCTACAAAAAAAAAGTTTATATGTAAAAAGCAAAAACCTATATTTGAATCCTGCCCCCAGTACTTACTGTGTGACCCAAGGCAAGTCATTTAATGACTTTGTTTCAATTTTGTCATCAGTAAAATAAAGACCTTAGAGGGCTATGGATCCAATGACAAAAACATACAATAAAAGCTTTGCAAAACTAAAAGTGTTATATAAATGTTAGCTATTGCTATTTTCCAAAAGTGTAGTAGATGTTATAATGATGCTGAAGTTGGAAGAGAATGTAATATTTTGCTTAGCTCCTGTAGCCCTTTCACTCAACACAGAAGCTACTTAACCTCTGCCTGTAGCATCAGCCTTATTTCATTGAGCAGGACCAATGGCAAATGGCCCTAGGCAGAAGGATTTAAACAGATCCTTTTGTGAATATTTGACTGATTTAGCAATGAATCTTTTTACTCCTCTTTGGTGAACTGAATCTCATAGAGGCAGAGATTCTCTTCCTGATCTCAGCTTTTGTTTCCAAGTAATGCCTTTGGATCTCAACTTCTGGTATTTGGTCCTAGGTACCTGACACTCATAACTTTGTACCCTGTATTTAGGTCTCTGAGAGGTACTATTGTAGATCTCTGTCAACTGACTGCTGTTTGATCTTTTATTCATCACCTACTTTACTCTTCAATGGATTGGTTTCAGATCTCGTTTTGAACTTTACCTACTTAAATTCTAACTTCAGATGCTTCTCTTCAACTCACATACACCCATATCTATCCCAAAAATAATATCCTCTTTGTCATCTCCTTTGCTTATTTCTTAGATTTTGAAATTCTTTTTTGCCCTCCCTTCACTCTCAGCTTTGGCTTTCCCTGGTCTAATATTCTGTTACTTCCTGAATCCCCTTGATGACAGAAAAAAAGAGAAGGTAATTTGGTTTTCTTTTTTCAGTCATTAAAAAAAAATCAAATTAATCAATATTTTATCTTTTTTATTGTTGCCGCCCCTCCCCATTAAACCAGCTTTTTATTTATATTTTATTAGTTCAATGGTTTTCTTACTTTCAATTTAATTAATCTATTCTTTGATTTTCAGGACTTCAACTTTGGTGTTTATATGGGGAATTTTAATTTGTTCTTTTTCTACTTTTTTTTAGTGTTATATCAACATCATTGATGGAAGTATTTAGAGATAGAAAAATTTCCCATAAGTATTGCTTTGACTGTACTCCATAAATTTTGGTATTTTGTCTCATTATTGTCATTCGTTTTAATGACATTTTGGATTGTTTCTATGATTTGTTTAACTTCTAATTTATTCTTAATCTATGTTTTAATCAATCATAATCAATCTTTTATTGAGTGTAATTTTATTACTTTATGATCTGCAAAGGATGCATTTAAATTTTTGCTTTTTTGCATTTGCTTTTGAAGTTGTTCTATCCTAAATCCTCTGTCAAGTTTTATGTAGGTGTCATGTATCACTGAGAAAAATGTTTATTCCTTCCTATTCATGTTCAGTTTTCTCCAGAGGTCTATCATACCCTACTTTTCTAAAATTCTCTTCATTTCCTTATTTCTTTGCTTGTTAATTTTTAAAATTTGTTTTATCTAGGTATGAAAGGGAAAATTGATGGATCTCATTAGTATAGTTTTACTGTCCATTTTCTCACTTAACTTTTGCTTAAAACATTTTAATCAGTGAAATATCATGAAGAAAAGTTTTCCTTTTCGATGAAATTATATACATCATTCCTTTACTTATTAAAAAAAATTGGTTACCAACTGTTTTCAGATCAAAGTCCAACTTGCTTGGGAAGACATATAGCTTAAATGATAAATAGTCTTTTCCTTCAATAAGCTTAGGGCTTAGGAAGTAAAGAAAACACAAATATATGACTACTAAACAAAGCATGGTATGATAAATGTGTTTGAACTGTGAAGAATAAAAGCTCGTATATCTAAAGCTAGAAGAAAACTCAGAATCCATCTTGCCTAAATCTCTCATCCTACATATAAGGAAACTGAGGAATAGGAAGGTTAAATGACTTGCTAAGGCTTATCTGTAAATTGAGGACAAAGTCCATTATCAAGAGACAAGATCAGGGGAAGATTCGTGGAGAAGATTGCATTTGAATCAGATGTTAAGTGAATGGTTAGGAATTTAAGCTTGTGAAATGAGAAAGGGAGAGCATCCCAAGTAGAGAAACCAACATGAACGAACACACAACAACATAAAAGTTCAGGGCATTTTTAGAGAATAGAGGGTGATCCAATTTTGATGGACAAGAGAGGATGTGAATGAGAGAAATTTATATTTTTAAAGACTGGAAAATAAGGATGGTGATTGATTGTATACTGCAAGCAAAGACATTTAAATTTTATAGAACTATTGTGGTACAGTAGAAATAATATTAGATTTGTCATGAATTAAATTTCAAATCTTGGCGTTGTTGCATAGCACCATTATGTTCTTAGTTGTCACTTTCCTCCTTTAGGACTGAGTTTAGTCATCTGTAAAATTAGGGAGTTGGACTAGATGTCCTTTAAGTTTTTTTTCAATGCTTATCTCAGCTACCATAAATTCCATGAAGTCTTCCATGATTTATCCAACCAAAAAGGACAGCTATGTTTCATATTCCTTATAGAACTTTGACTAGAACTTTCTTTTGCCTTTGCCATTGTCTACCTTATTCCATATTATCAACTATTTGAACTGATTTATAATAGGATCACAGATTCAGATGGAAATTTAGAAGCTAGTTAGGAGCCTATTACAATAGTCTAGAGGTAATGCCTATCTGAAATAGGAAGATAATTGAAAAGAGAGCAAGTGGTTAATGCAAGAAATATTGTAGAGTTAGGATACCAGACTTGTTAACTAATCGAATATAGGGAAAAGAGAAATAGAAAAGTAAAAGATGACTCCAACATAAAAATAATGATCATGATATCAAACATATTTGGGAAGTAAGGAAGAGGGGGGTATTTAAATAAGAAGATGAATTCAGTTTAAACAGTTCAGCTTGACAATCTGGCAGAACATCCAGGTAGAGATAATAACTCCAATTTAGTTTCTCTGATATATGATGTGAAAACTAGACAGTGTATTGTGCACCCAGAATTTGGGAATAGAGAATTTCAAAGAGTTTCAGAAAGTATGGATAGTATGATGACTAAAACTAACTTGGGGGTGATAGTCTAAAATGAATGAGAAGTTCCTGAGTATGAAATTCTGATGATAGAAACAAAAATGATTCTGATGAAAAGAGAGAGGAAACTATCTGAAGTGAGCAATTTAGACTCACAAGAGACTTATCAACCAACTAAGATTTTGTTGAAAGACATGAATAAATGAAAGAAACAAAGGGAGGTAATTGGAGATAAAAACAAAAGAGTGGCAGGTGACCAATAACAATAATGTCAATCATACTAGCCCTAAAGAAAACAAAAATGTGTTTTGAGCCCTATTTGGAGTCGAGTGGTGAGGTAGTAGGTTGAGACCGCTAGTTGGCATGGGTGATTATGATAGAGGCAAAGAGAAAGCAGAATATCTTCTACCTCTTATTCCTCCTTTGTCTAAATTAGGTTTTTTTTCCCTCCTCCTCTTTCTTCTCCTTCCTTCAAATTGGGAAGAGAAAAATAAAAATGTTTAAGATGAAGATGAAAAGTACAAGTAAGAATATGCTAAGAGAATACTTTTCTGTCCTCAAAGAGTTCAAGTCACCAAATCTGGAGGAACTCCACTGCTCAGTACTAAAAATGACATATGAGATTATTGATCTGTCATCAATGATTTTTGAAAAAAAAATTCTGAAGAAAAGGAAGAACCACGTAATGGAATGAATTCAATGTTCCAATTTTAAAAGAAGGAAACAGTAAAATTTGTGAATTATAGGCTGATAAACTGAACTTTAGTTCCTGCCAAAATTCTACAACATGGTGTTAAAGGAAGAAAGGAAGGAAGGAAGGAAGGAAGGAAGGAAGGAAGGAAGGAAGGAAGGAAGGAAGGAAGGAAGGAAGGAAGGAAGGAAGGAAGAAAAAATCAAACCAAATCAATTTGTTAATTCACATGGCATTGGGTAGTTGTAGTAAGTGGCAAACTCTTTAGTTCCTATATTGACTGTTTTGATGCATTAGGTCAAAATGTGTTCCCTTGTCAAAAATTTAATTGAGATAAAGTTGACCTTCAGCATGGTATTTCCCCCACTTTTGTATCCCCCAGAAACAGGGGACTTGGTGTGAACTAAGAAATAAAATTTCCTGCCATTCCCTCAAAACCAAACTCCTACCTGGTAATGTCATACATGTTACCAGGGGAATCAATGCTGTGCTACCAAAGGCTACTGTTATCTTGGTACAACTGGATGTTGATGGCATTAATTTACTCTTCTGAGCATCATCAAAGGCAACTTGAATGTTATTGGTGTTATCTTAAATGAACAGGGATCCCTAGAGAGGAGCAGCAAAGAGCAACTAGACAGACGTGGTCTCAGATGCTACTTGGGCTTTGGACTTTACTAAAACTTTACTATTATTTGCATTTCAAACTGGATACTACCAGGCTTTACTTCTGTTTAAGTGAGGGACTGTAAGACCAGACAGCATGATTTTTTTTTT
Source organism: Petaurus breviceps papuanus (assembly GCF_028583685.1). Classification (NCBI taxonomy): domain Eukaryota; kingdom Metazoa; phylum Chordata; class Mammalia; order Diprotodontia; family Petauridae; genus Petaurus; species Petaurus breviceps. The sequence goes on from NW_027187336.1 coordinate 3,620,568, forward strand.
ACTTAATTGCATGAATAAATTATTCAAGTCCAAGTTAAACAGAGGATTCCAAATGGTTACATTATACAAGCTGTGAGGTTTAAAAAATTGTGACAAGGGACAGAAGGGAATTTTTCTACTCATTGCAAGGAAATCCTTATTTAACCTTCAGTGAGCCACAAACACTTACAACCCATGAACCTTCAGCTGGTCATCCTTTAGTCAGTTCAATCTCAAGGAGGTCCTGGCATATGTTCTTGCCGTGGTCACCTGTAGCTGAATCACTTCTCTATATTCTGAATGCTCAACTACAGTATCATCACATGCAAATTTCTATTTGAATGCCTTTATTATTTTCTTTCTTTTTTTTATAACCAGCAGAGATGTCCTGTACAATAGTGAGGAAATTCCTGCTATTTCTCTTTTGAATTCTTATATGGATATAATCCAGTATATAATAAATATTCTGGATGGTGGTCATAAGATTGTATTCCTGTTCCTCTATCGAAATGGTCTGAGGCAGGTCAGTGTGATGATGGAGACAGAGGTAGGGGTGGGAATGGAAGTGGGGCATAGGAAGTGAAGGATCAGGGGGAGAGAGGTTGCTAAGTTCTGGGTGGCTCAGTGACTAGGCCTATTTTAGTATTTTAGCAGATTGCAGGCTCAAAATGTGGCAATGGTCTGACATGCCAGGGGATAAAAGGTAATGGGAAGAAAATTCAGACAACATCAGTTGAAGCACAGAATCAAGAATTAGAGACATGAGAGTTTTACCCTACTTTGCCCTAGTCAGACAATATCTGGAATTCTGGGCACCGCACTTTAGGAAGGGCATTTTCCAACTGTCTAGAAGAGAGCATCCAGAATTGTGATAGCTCATGCCAATACAGAAGCATTTCAATGAACTGGGGATGTTTAGCCTAGAGAAGACAAATCTTGGAGAGGCAAGGCATGGAAACTTCAAGTATTTGGCAGGGTATTTGTCATGTGGAAAAGGGATTAGATTTACTTTTCTTGGTCTCAGAAGTCAGAATTAAGAACAGTGTATGGAAGATAAAGAGAAGCAGTTTTTTCTTTTTTTTTTTTTGAGGGGGGAAGGTAGGGCAGTTAGGGTTAAGTGGCTTGCCCAAGGTCACACGGCTAGTAAGTGTTAAGTGTCTGAGGCCGGATTTGAACTCAGGTTGTCCTGACTCCAGGGCCAGTGCTCTATTGACTGTGCCATGTAGTGGCTCCAAGAGAGGCAGTTTTTGGTTCCAAATAAAGAAAAAAACAGCAAAGTATCCAAAAGTGAAAGGAGCTATTTCAGGTGGCGGTGGATACTATCTGCTTAGAACTCACCTTCAAAAGTGATGTGAAGACCATTTGTCTAAAATATTGCAAGGGCACTAATTATCAGAAACAGTTTGAAAGAGGTGAGCACTGAGAATGACTTCACTTCTGCCATTCTGTGATTCTAATGATGGATTTAGCCATCAGACAGAACTGTAGTAACTGGATATATAGATTCAGCAGGTGATGTTAATTGATGCCACAGGAATGAATTAAATAAACAAGGAAGAACATGCCAACAGGTATGTAGATCTTTGGTTTATTTGCTCTGTGTGTGTGTGACATCAACACTTGCAAGGTTCAGAAAAAATGTGAGCTTCTGAGGGAGTCTGATTAGGAGAAATAATATAGGTAAGAGGACCAGAAGAGAGAAGAGAGCATGATCAGTTGAGAATAGTTCTAGAAAAATTGTAGATGATGAAATCAAAGGCATCAGAGGAGGAATTAGCCATGAAAATGAGGTACTCTGCATCCTTTAAGGCCATTGGGAAGGATGAAAGAGAAACCCCCAAAATCAGAAAATCAGGACAGGACATCTCAGTAAACAGCCAACCCCAGTGTGCTCAGCTCCTCTTACTTGCAGGGGAGTTCAACATGTGCTAGAGGAAGTTAATAGCAGATAGTTGATAAAATTAAAAAAAAAAACCTTAGCTTTTCCTAAGACTTTTTTTTAAAGTACTTGAATAACTAACACTCTAGTGTATTCTTTCTGCAAACATTTTAAAAAATGTTATCCAACAATGAAAACTAATTTCTTTTTCTTTGCAAACGAGGCAAAAAAGTTCAGAAATCAACCTGATTTACTCAAGATGCTGGTGATATGGAGGTAACAACTTTCCTCATAATACAAATGGAACATTTTATCTTTTCAGTTCTTACAACCAGACCAACAAGAAGTTATTGGAAGATGTCACTTTTGTAGGTATCATTGAGAAGTATATACAGGGCTATAAGAAAAATTCTCCTTAATGGATCAAATTATGAAGGATTTTAAATGACAATTAAATGTTCAGTTTCTATTTTCTCAAAGATACTGTCATGCACTGTGATCATAGCACATTTTCATTTGTTATCAGAAATGAGGGAAATACTCTAGGAAATGAGGAAGGGCAACCAAGCAAATTATCTCATTTATTTTTTAATAGAGATGAAGCATAATGGGGTGAATTCTCAAAGAGATAACAAAGACAGAAATGCCATCAGAGGTGTTTGTTTGCTGCCTGTTTTTACCAGTCTGTCTACCCAGACTACTCTAGAATGTTGTCCCCTCAGGGTTTCTTTATTTCAACCCTTAAGGTTCAGAAAAACCTAAGGCATAATTGGGGTCAAGCACTATGGGTGTTTTTGGTCTTGAGAAAAGTTTTACCCACTTAAGGTCAAATAATTATATTATCTCACCACTGTGTTTATTCTTACCTCCCTAGCCTTGTTTATCTTACCTGAAAGACATCTCTCTGTTTCTGTCTCTCTATGTCTGTCTGTCTCTTTCCCTTTCCCTTTCTCTTTCTCCCCTTCCCTCTGAGTGTTTGCGTGTGTCTTTCTCAGCCTCTTTCCATTCAAGTTCTAGTCAGCCTTCAGTCCTCAATTTTTTTGAGTTAATCTATACTAGATACATTGATGTCTTCCTCCCCTGAACATTTGTTGTATGTTCCACCCATTTTTGCTCTTAACTATCAATGCTTTGATTGTAATGTAATTATTTGATATATACACACCTTGTCTCATCAAATAAATTATTGTAGGCAGTAGTAGAAATAATTGTACTTCATTATTATCCCACTCCAAATGTATCATTATGGCCTGGAGATTATCCTGGGTCCTCAAACCCTGCCATTGCAGGAGAAATTCTATCAGAACTTATCAAAGTAGAAAGGTTTCAAGGAAAGGCCAGTGGTCTTTTGTGAGGATGTTTAGCTAAATTTAGAGGTGCTCGTTATAATAGGAATGATTTTGACCACAATAGTTCATTAAACAGTCTACTAAGGCATGATTGTTGAGATCAGTATTGGGGAAGGAAATAGCCACAAGGATGAAATCATGGATCCTTGAAGGACTGAAGCATAATATTTAATTATAATACTTGACTCCATAAACCTCAAATTTAAATCATTATCTTTTCTCCTCTATCTTTGAGTTTTTACTTTCCTTCACCTCTCACATCAAATAATTTACCAAGTCCTGAAAATTCCAAAATCTCTTGGAGTTTTTTTCTATGTATTATTATCATTGCCCCAACCTTTATTTCCAGGTCTTCATTACCACCTGCCTGAACTGTTGCAATGGTCTTCTATGTCTAATTTCTTTGCCTTCCAATACATTCTTTATATCACTTACAGAATATTTTTTCCTATGTATAAATTCTCTGTGAATAGTGAAATCCTTGTTATTAGATGACACATTGATTTCAAGCCCCAGGTTATTGCAGAATCTTTTGGAAGAAATTAATAATAATTCAAAGGAATTTGGCCTTTCCGTATATATAGGAAAGACCAAATGGATGAAGAATATATGTTTCATCCCATTTCAAATTGATGGATGTCCTATAGTTCAACAGTATGTATATGTGGGATAGCTAATGCAGATGGGCAATGCTCTGATCTGAAAATGACAAGAGTGGTACCAATTGATTTCAAGACATTTTAAAACTCAATTACTGACCCTCAAGCTAAGCAAAAGCTTAGACACTCAACATTAAGAATTTACTGGTGCTTCAGGATGACCTGGGGATCGAATCCAGGCTCCAACACTTGGCACCACACCCAGAAATAACTGGCGGTGTAACCTTGAACAAGTTACTTAACCCTGATTGCTCATAAAAAACAATAATTTACTTGTGCTGCTATAAGGCATTATGATAGGAAACATCTTTTTTAAGAACTAAAGCTGAGTATCACCCATAGAAGTACATGGCTGATGGGAGCAGGCTACCACACATAAATAGTAAGGATCTCTGAAGAAGAAAAGGAATAAAGGACATTGTCCAGGAATTATATAATAGGAAGAGATGGGCTAGTCATGTGACAATTGTGAGGGATGCTTAGATAGTGTTCTCTATTGGTATTCTCCTGATGTCAGGAGAAAGTGAGGAAGATTTTAAAATATTGGGCCATCCTCCTATGGTGATTTACGTTAGAAGATACATACAGGATAGAAAGGAATGGTTGGGTTATGATTTACTTTGTTCAAGGGAAGTCCTTAATAAATAAGATTACATATTCATTTCTTTATTATTTCTTTATTAGAGTTATTATTAGAGTATTAGAATATTTATATGAGTATTAGATATGATCAAATAAATCTTTTTTTGAACAACAAAATAACTTCCATGACTCCTTATTACCTTCTGAATAAGGTTTAACCTCCTTTTCCTGGTCTCCTAACATCATCCTAAAGTTTTAACTAGATTATTTTGATCTCAAATGTGCACTTCAGTCATCAACCCAATCATTCTTTATTAAGTGCGTACTATGTGTTAAACACTGGAAATACAAAGATAAAAAGAAGAAATACTGCCTGAAAGGACTTACATTTATCTGGTGAGGTATCATATATACACATACATCCATTACAAATATAACACACACACACACACACACATATATGTGTAGATGCATATATGCAATGTAAGTGCAATGCACACTTTCTTAGGGAAAGGAAACTAGCAACTGGAGGACTCTGGCAAATTTTGTTATTGTTATTGTGAAAGGTAACACTTGAAAAAAGTTTTGAAGGAAATAAGGGATCCTAGGAAGCAATGGTGAGGTATGAGAGTTTTCCAGGACTTGGTACAGTCAGTACAAAGACACAGAGATAGAAAATGGAGTGCTATGTGTAAGGGAAGCAAGAGAAGACTAATTGGGCTTGAGTGTTGAGCATGGGAAGGAGAGTAATGTATCATAAGTTTGAAAAGGTTGGTTAGAAGCCAGATTGTGAAGAGCTTCAAAAGACGAAAAGAAGAGTTTAAATATTTGATACTAGAGGTATCAGAAGTCATTAGAGTTTATTCAGTAGGGGAGTAACATTTCCTTTTATTTGAGGAAAACAAGTTTAGCAGCTGTGGGCAGAATTAATTGGAAAGGAGAGGTAATGAGACCTGATTTAGGAGGTTATTATTATAGTATGGGTAAGAGGTGATCCTTAAGGGTCTCAACTAGGGTTGTGAGAGAAGGGAGATATGACAGATTTTGCAGAAAAAGCAAGGACAAGATTTAAAAATTGATTGGTTAAGAGAGTGAGGAGTCAAGGACAATGCTGAGGTTGTGAACCTGGATAACAGGAAAGATTGGGGGTACCCAGACAGAAAAAGATAAATTTTGAAGTGAGGTAAGTCTTGTGGAAGGTTAAAGAGTTCTATTCTGGTCATTTTAAGGTTGAGATGCCTACAAGGTATCCAGTCTAAAATATCCAATAGGCAGTAAGAAATGCATGATTATAGAGTTCAAGGAAGAGACTAGGCCTACATGTATTGATTTAGTAGTCATGAGAATAGACATGATAATTAAAAATATGGAGATTAGTGACATCACATACCGACAGTGTAGAGAGAAGTGGCTTTTGTTAAAGCTGCTTTTTATGCCCAAAATGACCTTCCTTATTGAATCTTTACCTACTGAAAAACCTTTACCTATTAAAGGTAGGACCTTTACCGTAGGTTGTTTACCTATTCAAATCCTATCTATCCTTTAAAATCCAGGCTAAAAAATCTTTTTTCAGTAATGACCTTCCTCTACACTTTGTAACATTGAAATGTTTTTATGTAATATTGTGCCATTGTTGGTGTAAAACATCAGTAAATCTAAGACCATTATAAAGTTTAATCCTTTATTAGACTATCACCTCCATGAAGACAGGGCCTTGGACTTATCTATTTTTTGTCTTCAATGCCTAGTTTAGTGCTCTATATACAATAGGAGTTAACAAAAGTTTGTTGATCATTGTTTCTTGTCTCCATGACTGATGGAGAAAAAGAGGAAAAAGAAAAATACAGTTAAATGTATTTGGGACCCATTTCTGCATTCTTACCTTTGCAGTCTTGGAAACAACAGCTTTATAGATACAAACTAGTCTACCTCTCCAAAATGGATTTGGGTATAGCATAGCAGATTTCAAAGAGAAAGAAAAGAATTAGCCAACAATGGCTTTTATGGTCCTATCTCTCAAGTTCTATGGCATTGCTCAATGACCTCCATTATCTGAGGCTCAATTTTCTTGAATCCATGTTAGGAGAAAAGTCTATGAAAGCAGAAAATGATTGGTTATGTTAACAAAAAAGAAGATGCAGATTCTATGAAGCCAAAATCATGAATTATTGATTCTGTATTCAGAACTTCTAGTCAGAGGATACTTTATGACAAATCACCCAGCATTCTCTGACTCTGGAGAGATAGTTTTTGGTTTTTTAAATAATAACGATAATAAAAAGAGCTCCAGTCTTATTTGTTGCCCAAGGCATGTTCCTATTGTTTTGTTCCATCCATTTCAGTTATTTGCAGCTCAGTTTTAATAATTTATTTAGTTGAACTAAAATGTGGGGAAGGTAAAGAGCTGTACAAAGCAAACAAAAGTTTTGCTTCTATGATTTGTAACTAGTGTTTTTAGTGTATGACCAGAAATGGATTTTCCTTCCTGTTTCTCCTCTAATATGACTTCTTGGCATAAAATGAGTTTTTTTTTCTTCATAGAACCATAGAGATATCAGTATATGCATAGGTTATCTTTTCCAACCTCCTTCCCAGTTCAGGATTATCTGACAGATAGCCACTAGGGTAACATTGCTCCTGAATCTTCTGCATGTGGGAATCTAGTTAGTACTACTCAAGTGACCAGGGAATGAATAAGACTCCCCAAGTGACTAATTTATTTCCTGGGAATGGCTTAGGCCCTGGGGAGGAAAGTGCCAGGTTGCTCTCCATTTATCATATTTTGGTGTATTACCAATAATTCCCATCTTTTACACAAAAGAAAAGTTGAGAAAACTGTCAACTGTTATAAATTCTATGCTAATTAAAAAAACACTTTGGAGTTAAACAATTTATTGGAATAAATTATGTTCATGCTTATGCATGTATATATAGATTCATATATACACACATATGTTGGAAATTGAGATAGCAGCAAATAGATCATCTATATTTTAGTGAAAGATTAAGGAGTACAATTGTAAATTGTGGTGAGATCACTGAAAATTACATTAATTCACCTTTCAGAAAAAGATTATCATAGAATGAAATAAATCCAATTCAGCAAATATTTATTAGATTACTACTATGCATGAAGCCCTGTGTTACCATAGATGTGGATGGAAATACAAAAATCATTACTGATAATAATAGAAATAATCCATATACTATTTTAAAGTTTGTAAAGTGCTTTAGATATACTATCACATTGGACAATATGAAGTCTTTATTTCCAAGGAATCTATGATTTAATGGGGAAATAAGAGATGATGAAAATTTGAATGAAGATAAACTTTAGTTTTAACTCATCTAATATTTATTAAGGAGAAACTACCATTTATGAAAGTATTATGATAGTTCACAGGATGTAGGAACCATTTCTAGTTGCATTTAGTTCATAGGAATGGCTTCTTGAAGGGCTTGGATATTGCCTATATCCATGGAAATCACAGCAAAGGAATTTATGAGAATGTAGAAAATAGGCCTTTCATTATCTGGGCCTGGGATCTCCCTGACCAAATGTGAAACTTAACCTAATTAGGAAAAAAAATTTATATATATATATATATCATTTAATGATTTCTATTTGGAAATTACTTGGATAAGAGAAATAATTTTTTATACCCCTTCAGATATGTGACCCTATCAGGGACATATAACACTAGGAGAGATCGGCCTGATACAGCATTTCTTATGTTCTTATCATTCAGCAATAGGAGATTAGTCGTTCTTCTGGACACTGAGTTAATGGGGACTGAGACTGATAGAACAGATAATGTAAAGCCCAATTAAGGTGACTCCAAATTTTGTAAATTCCTAATCAGGATATGGTGTGGCAATTATTTTGTTTGTTAATTAACATCTATGAAAAACATGTGTAGCAAATAGAATTAATTTATGAATTTGACCAACTGAATTCACTGAAAGCAACTTTGAAATCCAGGCAAAATAATACTGTACATTATTGCTTAGAAATACTCACTGTCATTATCAATCTTCTGTTGCAGTCAATCAACTTCTTGCCCCCACAAACACCCAGGATTTTACATTGTCACATGCAGTGCTGTGTTCTCAGGCTTTACAACAAGAAATATCTCAGCCATTTTTTTTTCTGCTACAGCATTTTCTGTGGTGCACCCCCTGTGCCAGACAAATCATGTGCATGCAGACAGCCTATAATGTGTGTAGCTATTGATGTGCGTAATACAGGTTACTCTAGGCACATTTTCATAAATAATTGATAACTTTCTCTAGTCAGTGATGTCCCACCTTTTCTGGCTCATGATCTTTTTAGTATATCATTGTATTGAGAAGCTTACTGACTTAATTCATTCAGCTTTTTGTTTAAAAGATAAGAATTTTGTAACTGATCCAAGATCTCAAAACAGAATTACTAACGCTAGCTGTCAGGCCTGCCTTTCCTAAAAATAGTTTTTGTTTAATATATTTGTGCGTATTATAAATATATACATATCTGTGTGTGCGCACATATATTCAATATAACCTATATATATTCATTGCTCTCAAATTGTTTTACATATAAGTATATATATGAGTATGTATATATGCATACATATACATATGTATGTATACAATATATGTATGCATTTATACATAGACAGATATACACACATGTGTCCTTCACTCTTATCTGCCCAAATAAAATAGAAAATCCTTAAAAGCAGGGTTTATTTATTTATTTATTTTTACTTAAATATCTCTAGTACTTATGCCCTGACACATAGTAGGAGCACAATGCATGTTTATTGAATTGAGCTGAATTTAAAGAAAGAGGTTTGTAAGGTATACATGATGGCATTTTATATTTGGACTGATAGTATCATTATTCACCCATCAATATTTTACCTTTTCCTTTTATATTTTCTCCTCCTCTTTCTTTACTCCTTTTTTCCTAGGTCTCCCTATCCCTTTTTTCCTCCTGGGCAAGACGTGCAGCGGGTGTTTCCCACTGAACCCTGTTACTTATTTGCAGGGAAACTTTGTCCTCTTCCATTTCCGACCTTGAGCCAGTCTTCCCCCTTTTAAGCAGCTTAGTTGCCTTACACTTCCAGGGACCGACCATATTGCTACAGATACCCAACTGACTTCAACTTTACAAAAGCTCAGAAGTCCAGAAGTAAAATGATTCTCTATCTGCTGTCTCCCCAGTAGTAGAGGCTATAGAAATTAACTACCATCTCAGCATCCTCAGTATGACTTTCTTAAATGATTTATTGTAATCAACATCTAACATCAGTATGATGGGCTGTACTTGCTTTGCAATCATTTCTTTGTAAGTAAACTAATTTCATTTGCTTATAAGATAATACCCTTTCAATTCTATCACTTCTTATCTAACCCATTCTTGGGGGTGGGGGAGGGAAAGCGCTTTCAGTTGAAATAAATATATTTTCCTGAGGAAGGACATAGTTAAAGAGAAGTAAGGCAAGAATGGTCTCTAGATTTCTTTTGCTCCTTCTGATCATTCACTAGCATAACTGACCAGGAAGTCCTTTTGCAAATGCTAAATTTTTAATTGTCTCATTGTAGACTTGGATGTTTAGGGAGTTTCTCATATGCCTCCATTATGGCTCTTCCGTGTAATTAATGAGCACTTATTATTGACTCATCTGGTTTCCTTGGTTGAATGATAAGGACCTTAAATATCCTTTCTGTTCTACTGTAGAAATCAGCAGCTAAGTATTTAAGGATGATTGGGGAAAAATGCCATAAAAATGCATGGATCACTGAGAAAGTTGATAGTGAATGTTAAGTGCAGAAGAAAACATTGGAAATTTATAAGTGGCGAAAAATTACTTGGAGTAATAAGGTAATAATACAGTTAGATGTTAGCCACTTATAAGAAGCAAATGCCCTGAAGTCTTGCCTGAAGATTATCTTGATGTCTATGTTTCCTGGGTGGGGGGGGTCTATTTTAGAATTTATAGGTCAACTTAAGGTTATAAAGCACTTTACATGTGTTATTTCATTAGATTCACATTTGGTTCTCTGAAGTAGATAATACTGACTTTTGCCCATGGTCATAATTAATAAGTGGCAGAGACAGGAATCAAATTCGTGTTGTCTGACTCTGAACTTGATACTCTTTCCATGATGTCAGATCAGCCTATATCCCAATCAGGTGCTTCTGGTACTTCAGGAACTAAATATCTTTGGATGGGATCCATAATGAATTCACTTGATGATAAATTTTACTCTTTAGTGAATACGGATACAGTTTATACCCCATTATTTTCTCAGGGGACAGATGGGTTTTACATTGTTAATCCTAAGTATGAGTATATTTTTAGAGCTGCTGCTTTAGGGCATTTATGTCATCACACTGAGATATAAATAGGAATTTTTGTGCCCTGGGCAAATATTTCATATTTCATCTGACGCAAGTAGCACAGAACATGTCTGAACAGAAGGGAAAGGGTAGGCCATTGCCCTGTAGATGGTTGGATAATTTCTAGGACAATAGTAAAAAGCTGTTCCTGAGGTAGCTGGTCTCTGTCTCAGTGTCTTTGTCTCTGTCCATCTCTCTGTCTCTGAAGCAGGACAGGTTAAGGTAGGAGAACACTTCAGCATACCAACGGAAAGCTTCCTATTTTAACTATTAGTACTAACTTGATGCTTAGCTCTATTATTTTTGCCTTTTCATACAGAAGTACTATCAGTTTACCATAAATTTTGTGCCTTGGGGAAAATCCTCAGTTGCCCTGCCCTACTTCTGCCTCTGATAATTTGCCAAAAGACTTTTCTGAGGGAAATGTAAGAATATAATTCTAGTATTTCTGTCAGAATTACTAATATCCTTGATCCATTTTTCACAAGCCCTCTTGAGGTAAGACTCATTTCTGACTTTTGATGTGCTTTGTTGTCTCACAACATTTTAATTTTTGATTATGGCATTATTGAACTATTCAGAATACTTTTTATTCTCCTGAAATATTTTGAAGTTCCACATTTTTCCTCAAATTTCAGGAAAATGTAATGTTCACTTCTGCACATCTTAGAAAACAGTTTTAAAAAGCTAAAATCAAGCTTCCTTATTTTCCCCTCATCTACTGGGATTGCTGCCTAGAAAGACAAATGCAATTGATACATAGAATTTAGGAAATGCTCATTTGAAATATGGTATTTAATTACAAGTCAGTATAACTTATATCAATAACTCATCCAGGCATAAATTATTCTTGGAGATAAAGACAGATCAAATGAAATAATGAAATAAAATTTGAGTTAGGAAAAAAAAGAGCTTTTTGTTTTAAATGTTCATTTATATAACAACTTGAACCAGTCTAACCATGTGATAGTAAGATGGTTCTTAAGCAAATTGCTTTAATAAACAGATAACGATTCTTTTAATTAGAATATCAACTCTATATAACTAGATTTGGTAGAAAAAAAATTTCCCCCTTAAGTAATTGGAACATTATTCCCTACCATCTTATGTATACCAAGCATTTGCCTAGAAGTTCCTTTGAACATTAAAAAGTTCCTAGCCACTTTAAAAATAACAACAAAACCTAAAATAATGTAGTTTATATGAATGAAGATTTAGTAGAATTGCAAAAGAAGTGATTCTTTGGTCCTGTGTACCATGTAGCCATTTTACATATCACTTGAGCAGACAATGTAATCCAAGGATTTTGCTACCTGGGGCATTGTGACCTTTTAATCTACTTCTCCTGAGCATTTTTGACAACATTTCATTAAGGAGATGGGCTGAGAGCCATATTCACATCTATTTATTTTCACTGACAAGGGAAAGAATAATCAAATTCACCAGCTCCTTGCAACTCTCTCCCATCACTCTAATGGATCCAACAGAGTGAGAGACCAGTAAATCACCACATCGTTCATGAAATGAAATGGACCAAAAGGATAAGGCTTTCTACTGAATTACCAGCTCAAGAATTTCACCCCTTACTCATTAGACCTGAGGATAATACCCATTTCCTTGAAACAAAGAACTATTCCATCAAAACTATAAGTTTGAAAAATAAGGAAAGATAGATACCCCCTAGTTCTTCTGACTAGGGTTACCTGGATAATATTCTTCCTTGGAGTATTCTGGATTTAATCACAGTTTTACTGCTTCCCAGACATGTGATTTCAATTTCAACCTCCTTATCTTCCCAAGAGGGATAATAAACCCTAGCATGCTTACCTTTCTGTTTTTGTAAGGATTGATGAAATAAAGGATGTGAGTACACATAAAAAGTCTTTATAGTACTTTACAAATAAAAGAATATATTGTTATTTTTAAAAACAACAACAACATTATTATTATTATTATTACATAGATATATCTTTTTCATGGAGTGCCTATTCTCATGTACTTTCTTCACAGAATTTGTCCCCAGATGGACTCGTGGCTCACTTTCTCTCATTGACTAGTTTTCTCTGAGTGACAAGATTCTTAAAATATCCATTGGCTTAAACTGACCTTAGAATATCATATTCTGTTTCTTTTCATGGAAAATGTGCTCCAAATATACATATCTACTTAAGGATCTATGGACTTTATAAAGGCATACTGTTTGCTTACCAAGTCTGTAATTTTGAAGATATTTACTTTCATTCTATGCTCACAAATGTGTGTCAAAACAATGGAGAGAGCATGGAATAATAGGGGAAAAAAGCATTGACTTTGGGGTCCAACAACACTGATTCCAAGCTTTTTTATTTTTAATGCCATTTGTTACTTGTGTCATTTCAACTAAGTCACTTTAATCTTCTTGGATCTCAATTGATAATGACATCTTTCGATTGAGCAATTTATAAGTCTAAACTTATGTTAAGGCACCTATGAAGATTCAAATATTGCTTGTGTCAAAGAAGGTCATTATACCACAGCACCTTCATCATCTCAAAACCACTTTCTATGGACAAGAAATAGAGATTTTTCTTTTTATCCCATGAAGTGTGGTACATTGGAAAAGAGAGATTGCTATGGAATGAGAAGATAAGTTCAAATTTCTCCTATAACTATTACTACCTGTTTCTCCTTAGGTAAGTCACTTAATCTTTTTAGGTCTCTGATTCTTATCTTTAAAATGATGAGGTTGGACTAAATGTTTTCCCATGTCTCTTGTAACTCTAGATCTATGATTCCAGGATCAAAAAAAGATACTTTTTAAAATTGATATCAATGAATGAAAATTGTAGGATAATTTGGCTACTCCTTAAACTAGAGTATTCAATTCTATTATGAAAAAAACAACAACAACAAAATCATAGTGTATGTGATTCAAGGAAAATAACCCAAATAGTGCTAGCTGAAAAGAATTGGTTGGTTGGCTGGCTACTATCCTACATTCTTAAAGAGGACTAAAATGACATCATTATGTTGGGGTCAAGGTACAGTATGTCTGACGGTGGCTTATCAAACCAATATGAGCTTGGAAGACTCTACTACAAATCAGACACAAATAGTCCATATGAACATTTGGAGTGATGTCTCCAAATTAAAAAAAAATAACATTTCTTTTGAGCTTTTTTTGCTTTGCTCACAGAACATTGTGCCTTCTTTGATGTTGTAATGCCAATCACAGCAACACACCTGAGGATTGCTGCTATGAATAATTTTAAGAGTCTAATTGCATAGTATAATGAACTCTCTATTCATAACTAACCATTGTTCAATAAAGTAAAGCATAACATTCATAGCAATATCCTTAAGCAAAACTTATCATTCTCTCTCTCTCTCTCTGTATATATATATATATATATATATATATATATATATATATATATATATGCACACACACATACATAGACATACATATATGCATATATATTATATCTATCTATATCATAGGACCCAGAATGTCATATGGCATATAGCATATATCATTGCATCTAGTAGCATTCCCCAAAATACTTGTTTACAGATTCGGGGGTCCCAGGTTATTGTCTTCCCCAGCACAACACATCCTGATGGGATAGCAGAAAATGCAAACACAATCCACCCCTAGGTCAGAGTAAGTCACAATCTTTTCAATCAATACACAGTGTCCAAGTAAAGTCCCCTCTTATCTTGACTTGATGCTGACTTCCAGATCCCATGTCTCTTCCTCTGTGTGCTGACCACTCCTTACTCTTGTCTGAATTCACATATAGACAGCTCTCCACTCCTGCTCCATGTCTTAGTGTATGGGGGACTGCTCCACTCCAAGCTTCTGCCTGACAGAAGGCTCCAGGAGCTCCTGCCTGCAGCTTCTGTTTCTAGGAAAACAAAGTTTAAAAGGGCTACAACAATCTTTATGCACTTTATCAGCACCATCATCTCAATTCTGTTTAACAGTTCTTAAAAGGGACTTAAGCTAAGCCTAATTCCCGTGAGTGTATTTCCACTCTTCAGCTCAATTCACTCATAAAGACCAACAGACAGGGCTTCTGTATGATAAATAAACACAGATCAACAGATAGGACTTCTGCATGAGGAATTAACACAGAACAACAGAGGGAACACCAACATCACAAACATTCTTTCTGTTAGACCTCCCCACAAGCAAGCTCCCCTAGCCTGCTCATGCTTGCTTCTCTCTCTTAGCTCTCCTTCTCTTTCTACTCTGTCCTCTCCCTCCAAGCAATGTTTCCAATCAAAGACTCCTTATTCAGTCAAAGGCAAAATTCAATCAAAGGTACTTGGTTATCTAAAACGCAATCCAGAAAAACAGCAAAAAATACTACTTTGCTTGCCATTGCAGAAGTGGGCACACCATTATATATTATGTCTCCCATGTGTCACAGTCAATTCCAAAATTCTTTTTTTTCAAATGCTTTATTAACTTCTGATTTACATCATTAATTTCCACCAGATTTTGAGTTACAGATTTTCTCCCTGTTTTTCCCCTACCCAGAATAGCAGTGCCACAGGCTATCCCTCCAATCTGCTCTCTCCCATATCTTTTCCCATATGCCCTTAGACTTTTTCAGTAGGGCATGGTGGATCTCTATGCCTCAGTACCTGTATATCTTCTTTCCCAATTACATGTAAGATAGTATTAATAATAATAATTATATATGTATATATATATATATATAATTTTAAATATTTGTTTTTAAAACTTTGAATTCCGGATTCATTCCCTTCCTCCCTTGTAACCCACCCTTACTGGGAAGATAAGCAGTTCAGTATAGGTTGTACATGTGTAGTTAATGCAAAACATTAACACAGAAGATATATTGAAGCTTTAGGTGCAGGAGTTCTGATTTCACTATCTTCCTCCTGTTCCATGCTTAGCTCCTTTTCGTCCCCAAAATAGGAGTGTAATGTTGGAGTCTTCTGTTTGTTTTGTTTCCTTTGCCTGGTCATGTTGCCCCTCAGTCACTTGACCCCTGGGCTTTTTGCCACAGTAGGACTCTGCCACCAGACAGGGGAGCTTTTGTCCCAATGCTGGGGTTTTCTCAGCTGCCAGAGGTATTAGTTGGGTGTCTTCTCTGGGGCCTCCACATGCTCTGGCAAGCTGGTCACGAACCCCAGAACCTCCACCCTAGACTGCAATCCAGATCCAAGCAGGTTAAAGCAAGAGAATTTACCCCTCAGACTGGTTGTTTGGTCCCCCTACAGTCTGCAGGCCAGGAGCTGAAGCTGCCACATGGCGCTGGCTGTGCCAGGCGAGAAGCTGATGCACTCCCGACTACTGGTCCCAAAGTCCACACTGCACTGACCTCTCACTTTGTCCTTAGCATCTTTGTGTTGATAAATCTGGAAACCACCACAGCTGTTGCTGATCTGGAGTCCCTCAGGCTGGTGGCTGGTCAGGCCCACCCTGGGGCTAAAACCTCTTGCTCAAGCAGGCCTGAGCTTGGCTCCCAGAGTACTGTGCTGGATGATTCCTGCCGGCCTGCCAGGGTGTCCTCAGAAGCAGGTTAGCTTCTCTAGTCATTTTGTGGGTTCTGAATTTGCAAAGTTTGTTTAGAGCCTTCTTTTTATATGCATTGGGGAAGGTGGAAGCTGGGGCCGGTTGGAGGTCCTGCTTCTACTCCGCTATCTTGACTCTGCCCCTCAAATGTCTCTCCCAAAATTCTTCAGAGAGACCTTAAAAGTGTCCTTATTTTGACCTCTATGTGAACACTTACCTTGTGTGACTTCTCTGTAAAATTGTCTTTTAGGGAAATAAAGGTTGGTCATTCAAACAACATAGTCAGTCAATAGGAGCAGTAGAATTTGAATGCTTTGCAGTTCCGCTCAAGAGAGGAACTCAGTTTCTAGTACCTGTTTTTCCAGATGATCTTCAGATCTTTCTCAGACAATTTAAAAGGAAGCACTTAATTTTCCTGGCATGGCATTGATTTCACAGACATACAATAATGAATTCAGACTCTATAGACCTTCAGTTTGGTAGTCAGCTTGAATCTTCTCCCCCAAACACTAAGCTAGGTCTTACAATGCATGCATCAACCTCATCATCTATGTTTACATTCTTTTTTTTTAAAGCAATCAAGGTTAAGTAACTTGCTCAAGATTACACAGCCAGTTATTTCTGGCTGTGGTGCTGAGTATCTGAGCCCAGATTTGATCCCCAGGTCATCCCGACACTGGAGCCGGTGCTCTTACTTGCTGAGCCACCTGGCCACTCCTTATGTTTACATTCTTGGAAAGGATACTATCAAGGTAAGTGAACTTATCCATGGCATTCAAAATTTCTCCATTTGCTATAACCAATGGTTCCATGTATGGATAATGCAATTCTGGCTGGTGGAGAAACTTTGTTTACTTGGTGTTGATTGTCAGCTCAAAATTAGCACAAGCATCAGGGAATCAATCCATACTCTTTTGAATTTCATCCTCAGATGCTGCATTGAGTGAACAATCATGCATGAATAAAAGGTTGTGCACCAGCTCTTCCTGTACTTTAGTCTTTGCTTATAGCCTTTTAAAAATATTTTTAATTATGGAATAAAATTCATATTTATATAACATACTATAATTTAAAAAGATGATTGAGCATGAAACTTAAAGTCTAATGTGTAGTGTTTTCAAATTAAATAATTTACCATCAGTGTAGAAGTTCACTTCAATGCTGTTTTTGGTCTTGTTGAAGGCATCTGACTATATTACAGAAAACATCAAGCTAAAAATCATGGGAACAAGCACACAGCCCTGCTTTATTGGTCACTGGAAAAGAGTGAGAGCATCACCCATATCCAAGCATGCTGTCATGGAACTGGCATACAATATTGATGAACTTCTCCTAGTCATCAAATCTGGTGATGATCTTTCACAAGTCCTAGTGACTGACAGTATCAAAGGCCTTGACCATGTTGGCAAACATACTGTTGTAATGTTAGTGGGATTTGAAGATCTCCCATGCCTTTGATTGGCAAGTAAATAGGTACTTAGCATTTAGTTTCAAGTTAATTATATCAAGCCTCTGTTAAAGAAACAGAAGGTATGAACTCCTATTGCTGATGTAACAGTAAGGCATGGAACAGGGAGGAGCTAATACCATATATAGGGAAGAGCACAAGCTGGACAGTCAGAGCTTCTTGTGGAACTTGTTGAAGAACTTCTTGGAGCAAGTCGCATGGAGGATGGAGAAAGTGATATTGATTTTGAGAATGGAGCTTCTGCTAAGACCTTTCTTCTGTGAACTTCTGCTGAGAGCTTCTGAGAACCAGGCTAGGGAGTTATCATGATTGAGAGGAGAATCCCTGCTTGAAGGAAACTGTTCTGTTGTGAATGCTTGGGAATGTGGTTGTTCGCTGCATTAATCATGTGTACCAACATTGTGGTTATTGTAATGACTTTTACTTTCTGGTTCTAGGACTTGGTATTCTGGTATTTGAATAAAAGCTTTGGTTCTGTCCTCCATGTGGAGATCCTGTTACATTTTGTGATTCGCAACTATACCAGTATATTCATAACCATTGTGGGCATTGTGAATATTGCATTATTATTACATGTGTACAGATTTCTGTACATGGCATTTTTCATGGAGTTGTCAAGCAGCAAATACCATAACAATCATTTTCTTGCCATTTCTGAAGACACACTGGTTCCCAGGTAGATGACTATCATCAAGTTAAAGGATCAGTGCATTAGGAATGACTCTGTCAAGAATTTTGCCAACAAAAACTAAGATGGAGACCTTCTTATGATTTTCATATGACAACCTTTTTCCTTTTCCTTTATAGAGATGAACAATGGAGGTATCCTTGAACCCCTGGGGGACAATCTCCTTTTACCATATAAACATTAAGAAACAAAATGAATGACATCAAGATGTACATATATTACAAGAGTACTAAAACAAATATTGCTTGCTGGAAGGAATTAAAATATTTGTGAAGAACTGTGCCCTGGAACAAATAATTAAAATCTAAGTATGGCAGAAAGGCTTGAAATTTCAAGACATCCTTATTAAATACAGTCTATTATAATTTCTAAAAAACAACAACAAACTTATTGTATGAGATGGGGATTGTGGCAGAGAGATTTCATAAAGATTTTCTAAGGAATTGTGATATAAAAACGTCTATATATGTAGAATGATGACTTCTGATTCAAACATTTGAGGATATTGGCAAAAAATTATTGAAGTTTGAAAGGAGATGGAAATTCAAATGAATAATGTATCTAAAGTTGCTGATTTGATTATCACAAAGTGAATATTGTGTATTGAATCATGTTTCATCAAAAATATTTATTATTATTTTATTACTTGTATCATGTATATTCCTAATTGCAATTCTCCCCTTCCAACCCCATCTAAGAGATATCCCTTAAAATAAGAGATAAAAAGAGAAAAATTAAGATATCTTTTCATAGCCCTTCTCTGGGGTCATCATACTTTTGTATCATTTAGTTTCTATTTTTTTTTGTTTTTTTTATTCATTTATGTTGTAAAAAAAGTCAGGAAAACAGTATTCATGAATGATTAGAGTAGCCATGTATTTCTGACTGGATATTTTGGGGTCTGAATTTCTTTGTCCACATGTTTGTTAAAGCAAGAATTCCTTTGCTTTTAAAAAAATGAATACAAGACGCAGAGGCAGGCCTGGAAGTCATGGCCGGCAAACACAGAGGCAGGCCCGGAAGGGGCCTGATCAATTTGGAGAGCAAGTCATCCCACCAACCACAAGGGCCACTACCAGGACTATCACCAAAGGGCTGGGACTGGAAAGAGCAAGGTAAGAACCAAATATAGGGGCCCCTGTCCTGAACAGAAATACTCCTGGGGCTACCACTTCATAGCCCAGAAATTATAAAAAAAAAAAAAAGCCCCTATCAGGACCTCCAAAGACCAGGATGACAGAGTGAACCTCACTTGCTCCAATCCCCCCACCCCAACTCCATCTGACCCTGAAAACATAGTAACTATTGCCCCAGGGCAAAACCCTCTACAGTAAAGGCTTGGGATGCCTAGAGGAAGGGTATGGCTAGGGCCCTGCCTCAAAATGGGTAGAAAGCAGACTACCGAGACAAAGACTCTGGAGTCCTACTATCCTCAGAAGGAGGAACCAAACTCAGAGGGAGACAACAATGGACTCCACACCCACAGCTGAAACATCAACAGGGAATGGGTCCCAAGCACAGAAAACTCTCCTAGATGAGATCAAAAGGAACTTTGAAAACCAAATGAGAGAGACAGAAGACAAAATGAATAATTCTCTCAAAACCAAAATTGCAGAATTAGAAAGACATTATAATGAAGAAAACATCCCTCCAAAAAGAAAAGGGTATGATATGGAATAGGAGCTCCAAAAATTAATCAAGGAAAATGACTGGCTAAAAACTGGAATCAACCAAATTGAAACAAATAACTATGAGGAGCCAAGAATTAGTCAAACAAAACTGAAAAACAAACAACTCAAAGAAAACAAAAAAATTAGTCAAACAAGAATGAAAAATTAGAAAAAGAGGTAAAATACCTCAATGGAAAAATAACTGACCTGGAAAAAAGATCCAGGAGAGAGAATCTGAGAATCATAGGCCTACCAGAAAATCATGCTGAAAAAATGAGCCTGGACAACATTCTCCAAGAGCTCATTAAGGAAAACCGCCCTAAAATACAAGAACCTGAGGGTAAAATAGAAATCGAGAGAAACCACCAGATACCTGCTGAAAGAGATGCCAAACTGAAAAGTCCTCAAAATGTTGTGGCCAAACTCCAGAACTAACAGATAAAAGAGAAATTGCTTCAAGTGGCCAGAAAGAAATGATTCAAATATCGAGGGTCCACAGTGAGGATCGCACAGGATTTGATAGCCTCTACAATGAAAGTTTGCAGGCAGTGGAATACAATTTTCCGGAAGGCAAAAGAGCTCAGGTTACAACCAAGGATCACATACCCAGCGAGACTGAGCATATTCTTCCAGGCAAAGAGATGGTCATTCAATGATATAACAGAGTTCCAGACCTTCCTGATAAAAAAGCCAGAACTCAATGGAAAATTCAACCTCCAATTACAAGATGCAACAGTGACATAGAAAGGTAAACAAGGAAAACATACACATACCCTGCTATTTGATAGGAGAAAATTGGTTACAGACAAGTAGAAGGTATGAGTATAAAATACACAAAATGATGATTTAAAAAATCTTATTAAGGGCTAGAAAGGGACTGCAATGGAAGAAAGGGAATGAATGAAGTGGAAAAGGGCAAATTATGCCACAAAAAGAGGCATACAAACTGTATAGCAGAGGAAAAGAAGGGAGGGAGATGGGAATCATATGAGCTTTTCCCTCATTGCTTCTGGTGCAAGGAGGGAATAACAACCATTTAAACATGGGGAAGAAATGCAAAAATGATCATTTTAGAGGGAAAGAGGGGAGGTAGAGGAGCTTTGCATGAGATTTGTTCCTGTCACTCTTGGTGCGAAGAAGAGATAACATAGTTCATTAAGTATAAAAATATCCTACAAACAGTAGGAGGGGGAAAGGGCTACGAAAGGGGGGTGGGTGGTTAGTAGGGAGGGAAGAAGTAAGGGGAAAGGGGAGGAAAAGGGAGGGGGGCTGATAAGGGAATACTTAGGGAGGCAATGGTCAAAAGGAAAACTATTAAGGGGGGAAGGGAGAAGTGGGGGGAATATGAACATTAACAGGGGAGGGAATAGGACGGAGGGAAAGAAACAGTTAACAATCATAACTATAAATGTGAATGGAATGAACTCTCCCATAAAACAGAGACGGATAGGAGAATGGATTAGAAATCACAATCCTACAATAAGTTGTTTTGTAATAAGAATGTAAATTTTAAAGATCTTCCCTGCCCCTTGGCTAATGTGCACCTGAAGCCTGGGGTGGGAGGCTTGTTTTTCAGTAGATACTTCTTGATTGGCAAGTGAGTCAATAAGGTTGTTACATTTTCTGAGCCAGGAGAAGGCTATATAAGCCCTGATGTGTAGCTTTGTTTTGGGACTCACTTTGAGAAGTGTTCTGTGATTTGATCTGAATTCTGGGAAGCCGTTGTTGAGAGTCCCCCGGCTTTGAAAAACCCAGATGTGGAAACCCAGATGTTGACTGGGTATGGATGTAATGGTTGGACAGTTTGGAAATCTGTCTACTTGATCTGTTTCTGTCTTGATAATTCTGCCTGTATGCTTTGAAGTTCGGGGTGCTGACCTTTTTCCCCTGAACAAGGTAAACGATATATGTCTGATTGATTAAAGTAAGCTTGTTAACCCATTTTGAGTTGCTTTCCTTTATCAAAGCAGATCCAAGAACCTGTGGTGGTGGCAAACCCTGAGGACGCTTGGGGTGCTTGCTGCTACATGTTTCCAAGAAACACATCTGAAACAGAGGGATACACACAGGGTGTAGGTAAAAGGCTGGAGTAAAATATATCATGCCTCAGCAAAGGAAAAAAAAAGCAGGGGTAGTAATCCTTATCTCAGATAAAGCAAAAGCAAAAATTCACCTAACTAAAAGAGATAAGGAAGGAAACTATATCCTGTTAAAGGCACCATCGAGAATGAAGCAATATCATTACTTAACATATATGCACCAAGTGGAATAGCATGCAAATTCCTAGAGGAGAAGGAAAGGAATTAGAGGAAGAAATACATAGCAAAACTATACTAGAAGGAAACCTTAATCTCCATCTCACTGAACTTGATAAATCTAAACTCAAAATAAACAAGAAAGAAGTTAAGGAGGTACACAGGATTTTAGAGAGGATAGGTATGATAGATCTCTGGAGAAAACTGAGTGGGGATAAAAAGGAATATACTTTCTTCTCAGCCGTTCATGGCACATACTCAAAAATTGACCATGTTCTAAGACATAAAAACATTATAATTCTATGCAGTAAGGCAGAAATATTAAATGCATCATTTTCAGATCATGATGCAATAAAAATTATATGCAATAAACGGCCATGGAAAGACAGACTAAAAACTAATTGGAAATTAAACAATTTAATCCTAAAGAATGAGTGGGTCAAAAAAGAAATTATAGAAACAATCAGTAATTCCATCCAAGAGAATGATAATAATGAGACAACATACCAAAATTTATGGGATGCATAAAAGGCAGTTTTGGGGGGAAGTTTTATATCCTTGAGTGTATACATGATTAGATTATAATAAAGGGAGGTCAAGGAATTCGGCATACAATTGAAAAACCTAGAAAAAAACAAATTCAAATTCCCCAATTAAATACGATATTAGAAATATTGAAAACCAAAGGAGAGATTAATACAATTGAAATTAAGAAAACTATTGAATTAATAAATAAAACTAAGAGCTCGTGTTATGAAAAAACCAACAAAATTAATAGACCCTTAGTCACTATGATAAAAAAAAGATAGAATAAAACCAAATTATGCATATCAAAAAGGAAAAGGGTGAATCTACTTCCAGTGAAGAGGAAATCAAAACAATAATTAGGAATTATTTTTCCCAATTGTATGCACATAAATTTGACAATCTTAGGGAAATGGATGAATATTTATAAAAATACAAGTTGCCCAGATTAATTGACGATGAAATAAATTACTTACATAACCCCATCTCAGAAAAAGAAATTGAACAAGCTATCAGTCAAGTCCCTAGGAAAAAAATCTCCATGGCCAGATGAATTTACTAGTGAATTCTGTCAAACCTCTAAAGAACAATTGATTCCAATACTCCACAAACTATTTGGGAAAATTAGTGAAGAAGGAGTCCTACCAAATTCTTTTTATGACACAAATATGGTATTGATACCTAAATGAGGAAGAGATAAAACAGAGAAAGAAAATTATAGACCAATATCCCTCATGCATATAGATGCAAAAATTTCAAATAAAATACTAGCAAAAAGATTACAGCAACTTATCTCAATAATAATACACTTTGATCAGGTAGGATTTATTCCAGGAATGCAAGTATGGTTCAATATTAGGAAAACCATCAGTACAATTGATCATATCAAAAAAAAAAGTCCCAGAAACCACATGATCATCTCAATAGATGCAGAAAAGGCTTTTGAGAAAAAACAACATTCATTCCTATTAAAAACATTAGAAAGTATAGAAATAAATGGAGCATCCCTTAAAATAATAGGTAGCATCTGTTTAAAGCCATCAGCAAATATTATATGTAATGGGGAGAAGTTAGAAGCATTTCCCATAAGATCAGGGGTGAAACAAAGGTGTCCACTATAACCCCTCTTATTCAATCTGGTACTAGAAATGTTAGCAGTAGCAATTAGAGAAGAAAAAATAATCAAAGGTATCAAATTAGGCAAAGAAGAGACCAAGCTATCACTCTTTGCAGATGATATGATGATATACTTAGAGAATCCTAGAGAATCAAGTAAAAAACTACTTGAGGCAATAAATAAATTTGGCAAAGTTGCAGGATATAAAATAAACCCACAGAAATCCTAGGCATTCCTATATATTTCCAAGGAAATTCAACAGCAAGAAATAGAAAGATAAATCCCATTTAAAGTTATTGTAGACATTATAAAATATTTGGGAATCTACCTGCCAAAACAAACCCAGGACCTATATGACCACAACTACAAAACACTTTTCACACAAATAAAGTCATATCTAACTAATTGGAAAAATATCAATTGCTCGTGGCTGGGTCGAGGTAATATAATAAAATGACAACCTTACTTAAATTAAATTATATATTTAGTACCATACCAATTAATTTACAAAAAAAACTACTTTATAGAGCTAGAAAAAATAGTAACAAAATTCATTTGGAAGAATAAACAGTCCAGAATGTCAAGGGAATTATTGAAAAGAAATGCTAGGGAAGGTGGACTAGCTATACCAGATTTCAATCTGTACTATAAAGCAGCAGTCATCAAAACTACTTGGTACTGGCTGAGGAATAGAGGAGTGGATCAATGGAATAGATTAGGCACACGAGATTCAGAAGTCAACTACTACAGTAATCTATTGTTTGATAAACCCCAAGACCCTGGTTTTGGGGATAAGAACTTACTATTTGAGAAAAACTGCTGGGAAAACTGGAATATAGTATGGCAGGAACTGGGCATAGACCATTATCTAACACCATATACCAAAATCAAGTCTAAATGAGTGCATGATCTAGGTAAGGTTGATATTGGAATCAGTCTCGTAAAACAAGGAATAGTTTACCTGTCAGATTTGTGGAGAGGGAAAGACTTTATGATTAAACAAGAATTAGAGAACATTATAAAATATAAAATGATGATTTTGACTACATAAAATTGAAAAGCTTCTGTAGAAACAAAGCCAATGTAACCAAGATTAAGAGGGAGGTGGGAAATTGGGAAAGAATCTTTACAACCTATGTCTCTGACAAAGGACTCATTTCTAAAATATACAGAGAATTGCATCAAATTTGTAAGAATACAAGTCATTCCCCAATTGATAAATGGTCAAAGGATATGAACAGGCAATTTTTAGAGAAAGAAATTAAAGATATCTATAATCACATGAAGAAATGCTCTAAATCACTATTGATTAGAGAAATGCAAATCAAAACAACTCTGAGGTACCACATCTCACCAGTCAGAGTTGCTAAGATGACAAAACAGGAAAATGACAATTGCTGTAGAAGATGTGGGCAAATTGGAACACTAATGCATTGCTGGTGGAGTTGTGAACTGATCCAGTTTTTCTGAAGATCAATCTGGAATTATGCCCAAAGGGCTATAAATACTTTCATATCCTTTGACCCAGCAATACCACTCCTAGGTTTATATCCCAAAGAGATCATAGAACTGGGAGGAAGAACCATATCTACAAAAATGTTTATAACAGCTCTCTTTGCGGTGGCAAAAAATTGTAAATTAAGGGGGTGCCCATCAATTGGGGAATGGCTGAACAAGTTGTGGTATATGCATATTATGGAATACTATTTTGCTATAAGAAATGAGGAGCAGACGGTCTTCATATTTACCTGGAGAGGCTTATATGAACTGATGCTGAGTGAGAAGAGTAGAACCAGGAGAAATTTGTACACAATTACAGACACAATGTATGTGTGATGACCAACTTTGATAGACTGGACTCTTCAGCAATGCAGTGATATAAGTCAATCCCCAAAGTCTCAAGATGGAGACAAATGTGTGCATCCAGAGAAGGAACTAGAAAGAACTGAGTTTATATCCAGACGGAAGCAAAATACATGATTTTAGTTCCTTTTCTTGTTTGGTTTTATGTCCTCTTTACCATTTTTCATTCCATCTGATACATTCCGTCTTTATAACCTGACTAATGTATAATATGAAAGTATTTACAGATCCTGTACTTGACTATATGCCTCCATGGGGGAGAAGGGGGAGGGGCACAAAATGTGAAACTCAAGGAATTGTGGAATTGAATCCTGTAAACTAAAAGGAAACAAACAATTAATAAAAAAAATGAATACAAATGAATGTAATAAAAATAACTATGTGCTTTTGGTTAGCAGAAATTAATTTACAAATTGAATAAATACCTTAAAGAAAACTTCTTGACCAGTATCACCAAACCAATAAATAATTTAAGTGTCCATTATGTTAAGGATTAAGAGAAAAGCAGAGTCACCAATTTTATCATTAAAAATATTTTTATCGGGGTGGCTAGGTGGTGCAGTGAATAAAGCACTGGCCTCGAAGTTAGGAGGACCCAAGTTCAAATGTGGCCTCAGACACTTAACACTTACTAGCCATGTGAACGTGGGCAAGTCATTTAATTCCAATTGCCCTGCCTTCCTCCAAAAAAAGAAAAAAAATTTTTTTTCACTTCATTTTAAATAGTGACCAAGACTGATCATTTCTCACTGCCTGTGCCTAGTTGCTGAATAGCTTCTGCTAATATCTAAATGACAAAATCAACATCATCTGAAAAATCAAGATATAGTTCTATGCAGTCAAAATTTCACCTTTTGACAAATTATCTTATGACAACATCAGGGTACACAGGTTTTCTTAATGGGAACTAATCATATATTATATATCCCTTTCATTCAAGGAACTTATATTTTCAAGTTTAGCTTGAGTTTTGAAAAGTGACTATACAGTTTGAGAAAAACATACTAGAATCTCAAATAACTCTTGAAGACTACAAAAATTCCTTTTCTTTCGTGAATTTGGTAATTCTTTTTATAAAGAGTTATTTAAAAATTTTGTTTTTAACTTATATCTTCTTGACTAATGCTATATTTCTCGAAACATAAGAATTTTTGCATTTTATTTAAACAAATTTCTATGTTTCAGAACGTCAGTCCATATTTTACAAAATAAGTTTTATGAGTTTCCATCAGTTTAGTATTGTGATTTTTCTATAGGCTATTGTAATGTTTTAAAGCCCACTGATAGAGCTTTGAAATATGATGTTGACCCCAGTTCTAAAGCTGCGAAAGAATCATGATGGTCCTGAATCCATCCTAAACACTAACTGCATATTAATCTTTTGAGGATATGAAAGAGTTTCAAAAGAGAAAGCTCCAATTGTAAGAATAACTTGAAAAAACATCACTCTCAGTAATAATTAAAGTGATATAAATTGAAACACTTTAAACTTCCAACTCACACCAATGATATTGGCCAAAAATATTTAAAAGAAATGAAACAGTGATGGAGAAGTTATAGAAAAAAAGCAGACATTTATTGTCAGTGGAATTACAAACACATAGGATTTATTTTTGAAGAGTAAATTGGAAAACCAAGTTACAGAGATAATTATACCCTTTGACTCAATAATTTTATAACTGAGAATATAGCTTAATAGTGGTATTAAACCAATAAAAAAGGAGCTATCCTTCAAATATTTTCACCACAGCAAAATTTCTATTTACAAAACAATACAGAACAAAATCTTATAAGTAACTTAAATGTTTGGTATTTGAGAAGGTGAAGAAATGGTAATAATATTTATGTGATGGAAAAACATAATGATTATAAAACTAATATGGAGCATATGTAGAAATCTAGACAAATCCTTTCAAAAAGATGAAAGGCAAAAACAAACAGAAAACCCAGGGAAAAGAATCAGAAGAACTATGCACATAATAATTAGTTTAATTATATAGAAGGAAAGTGGGTGGGAATAAATGGACAAAAGACTCCTAATGGAAACAGATGGAGTGGCTAATTTTTGTTATACTTTTACAAGTAGAAATTAGTGAATTGGTATGTACATAGTTAAAGGCAAGTTAACTAATTGTATTGATGCTCAATAATCTATAATACTACTTTTTTTCAAACAAAAATGAACAACTAAATTCATGGATTCCCTATGCATCCATATCAGTCTCTTTAAACAAATTCTCATTTTCCTCTTGATTTGAATTGTTTCTTGAAATTTCATTCTCGAGAGTTTACTTTCATCCCATCTGGTCTGATTACTATGGGAGAATTTGGTCTGTGTAATTCTATTTATCCTTTTTCTTGACCTCCTCAAATCTTGTCTCTGAGCAAATGGCACTCACAGTAAAAGTTAAAAAGATAGCTATATCATTTGACCTCAAAATTATCTTGTGAAGATACATCAGATACACTTTTAGAACAACACCAACAAAGAACCATTCAGCATATTATGTAGAAGCATTACTTTCAATTGCAAAAATCTTTAAACAACCTATAAGACTAAAAATAGAGGAATGAACTTCTCTAACATTTAAGTCCTTAATGACCTGGCTCTGACTTACTTTTCAGTATTATCAGTCAATCGATAGATGTTTATCAAGTGCCTCCTATGTTCTAGGCACTGCATTAAGGATGAATATTGAGACTACAAAAAAAGAGGCAAAAGCCATTCCATTTGCTCAAGGACCTTGCAAGCTAATTAGAGGGAAAACATGCAAACAAATATATACAAAGCAAGCTACATTCATGATAAGTAGGAAATAACCAATAGAAGGAAGACATTAAATTTAAGAGTTGGGAAATGTTTCTAGGAAAAGGTTGTATTTTATTTGAAAGTTAAAGGATTCTAGAGAGTTGAGTAGTAGGTGTAGAAGAGGAAGAGCATTCCTAGCAAGAGAAACAGCCAGAGAAAACACCCAGTTGTGGGATAGACCATTGTAACTGGATTGAGAATAGGTGTTAGAAAGTAAGGTATAAGAAGGCTAGAAATGTAAGAGGATGGCTAGGTCATGAAGGTTTTTTTTTTCCTTCTCTTTTATATGTATTTGTTCATACACATATTAATTTACATTTTATTTTTTTTTGTTAAATTTTGAGTTTTTAGTTGTCTTCATCTCTTTCTCTCAAACACACATTAGCAAAGCCTAAAATTTGATATAGGTATATATGTAGAACTATAAAATACATACTTCCATAAATTAATTCCTTTTCTGGATATGGATAGCTTTTTCCTTGATAAGTCCTTCATAGTTTATTTGAATATTACTCAAAATAGTTTAGTCACTCACAATTACTCTTTGCACACATTGCTGTTACTGCATACAATGTTCTTTTGCTTTAGCTCATTTCATTCTGCATTTTTTTCATGCAAGTCTTTCCATGTTTTTCTAAAATCAACCTGTTCATCATTTCTTATAGCATAGTAGTATTGCATTACAATTACATACCATAACTTGTTCAGTCATTCCCAAATTGATGAGCAGCCCCTCACTTTCCAGTTCTTTGCCACCACAAAAAGAGTTGTTATGTTGTTGCAGCAAGTACCCCAGCACCCCCAGGGTGGCTGCCAACACAGGTTCTTAGATCTGCTTTTCTAAAGGAAAGCAACTCAAAATGGGTTAACAATCTCGCTTTAATCAAACATATCATTTACCTAGTTCAGGGGAAAAAGTCAGCACCCCAAACTTCAGAGCATACAGACAGAAGTTACAAGAAAACAGAAAAACATATCAAGCAGACAGGCCTCCAACACTCTTGACCATTACATCCATACTTAGTCAGTTACCAGAGAGGGAAGCATCAACATCTGGGTTTTCTTTTTTTTGCCTTTTGGAGGGCAATTGGGGTTAAGTAACTTGCCCAAGGTTAGATGGCTAGGTTTTTTTTTTTGTTGTTGTTGTTGTTGTGTGTGTGTGTGTGTGTGTGTGCGTGTGTGTGCACATATGTGTGTGTGTTAAGTGTCTGAGGCTGGATCTGAACCCAGGTCCTCATTACTCCAGGGCTGGTGCTTTACTCACTGTGCCACCTAGCTGCCCCCAACATCTGGGTTTTCAAAGGCGGGGGGCTCTCAAATTTGACCAGAGTCTTGTCTGGTCAAATTACACAGCACTTCTCAAAGTGAGCCCCAAAGCAAAGCCTCACATCAAGGTTTTATATAGCCTTCCTCTGGCTCAGAGAATGTAACAACCCTCTTGACCCACTGCCCAATCACAAAGAATCTCCTGAAAACAAGCCTCCCAACACAGGCTCCAGGTGCAATTAAGGCTAGGCCTAGGGTCCAGGAAGATCTTAAATTTACATTCCCTTTACATATGTACATTTTGAAATAGATTCTTTTCCTTTTACCCTGATCACCTTGAGAAATAGCAAGAATAGTGATATTCCTGAGTCAAAGGGTATATATAGTTTTATAACACTTTGGGCATAATTCCAAATTGTTCTCCAAAAAAAGGTTGGATCAGTTCACAATTCCAACAGTGTATTAGTGTCTCCAATTTCTAAATCACTTCCAATATTTGTTATTTCTCCCAGTCTGCTTTCCAGTTTTCTCAGTAATTTTTACCAAATTATGAGTGCTTATCCTAAAAGCTTAGATCTTAATATTTATGAAACACAAGGTTACTATCATCATTTATTACTATTTATTTTATGTCTATTCTATTCCACTGATCTACCATTCTATTTCTTAGCTAGTGTCAGATAATTTTGATAAGTGTCACCTTATAATATAATTTAAGTAAGCATTTTCTTACACACACACACACACACACACACACACACACATATATATATATACTTCTAGATCTCCTTTTTAAAACTTTTTCAAATTAATTCTTTTCATATACTTGACCTTTTATTCTTGCAAACAAATTTTGCTATTATTCAATTTTTTGGTACTTTGAATGGGATGGCAATGAATAAGTAGATTAGGTAGAAATGTATTTTTATTACTTTGTTTTATGAAGAATTAATATTTCTCTAATTATTTAAATCTGACCTTATTTTTATAAAAATAATGTTTTATAATCATTTCCATATAGTTCCTTGTTTGTCTTGCCAGTAATACTTCCAGGTATTTTATTTTGCCTATTGTCATTTTAACTGAAATATTTCTTGTTATATCTTGCAAAGCTTTTTTGGTGATACATAGAAATGCTTATGATTTATGTGGGTTTATTTTATATCCTGCAACTTTGCTAAAATTACTGTTTCAACTAATTATTTTTAGTTGAACCTCTAGGATTTTCAAAGCATGTTATCATATCATCTGAAAAAAGAGATAGTTTTATTTCATCATTGCCCATTCTGGTTCTTTCAAATTATTTTTCTTCTCTTATTGTTATTGCTAGCATTTCTAGTATAATATTGAATGACATTGGTAATGATGGGCATTGGTGTTTCACTACTGATCTTCTTGGGAAAACTGCTAGCTTATCTTGGTACAGATAATGCTTGCTAATGATTTTAAGTATATGCTTGTTATCATTTTAAGGAAAAATCCACTTATGCTTTCAAGTGTTTTAAATAGGAATGGGTTCTATTAAAAAGCTTGTTCTGCATCTGAGATAACCATATAATTTTTGTTGGTTTTCTTATTGATATATTCAGTTGTGTTAGTGGTTTTCCTTATATTGAACCAGTGCTACATTCCTGGAATAAATCCCAAGGGTATGGAAATTCAAACAGACCATTTTGTATTTTATCCTGTAGGCAATAGAGAACCATTGGAGTTTATTGAGTAGGGGATTTATATGGTTGAACTTCCCCTTAAAAATCATTTTAGTGCCTGAATAGTTGATAGATTGGAATGCAAGTAGGTAGAGACTAGAGGCAGACATACCTACCAGCAGGTTATTGCAAAAGTCCAGGTGAGAGGTAATGAGGGCCTGCAAGTATTGGCAATGTTAGTGCCATACATTACTCTAGTTCATGTACATTTGAGTCAGCCTCAGCTGGCCTCTTGCTCCTCTTTCTCACACATGCATTTCTTCTTCCCACACAGGTGTTTTCCTTGCCAGAATGCACTTCCTTTTCACCTCAGGCTCCTAGAACTCCCAGGCTTTTCAAAAGTCAGATAAAATATAACATGTTACAAGAGGCCTTTTATTCCTTCAGGTGCTAGTGCCTCTCCCCTATCTCAGAATAAAATATGACATTTAAAGCATATGTTCTAATTAATGATGAGTTTGAAGACTATAAATCAATCTGGACAGTTCTTTATGAAACAGTACAAGTGAAATGAGGAGGAGAAGAATATTATAAATCCTAATCACAACCACATAAAAGAAATAAGTGATAAGAATGAATGGGCACAAAGTCTTCATAAAGATTAAGATAGTGGGAACAAAACGAAGGTGGCTCCCAAAGTCCCTCCAAACAACTTTAAAATAACACCTTGAAATTAATTTTGAGGAGGAAGAATCAACAAAAGGATGGGGTGAAACAATTTCCCAGCCCAAGATAATCTAGAAGCTTGGCAGGAAAAGTCTGTCTCACCAAAGTTAGAGTGAAGAGCACTTCAGTTCAGGCCATATACCAGCAAGCCAGCAGCAGTCTTGGAAGGTGACTGAATTGATGATAGCAGCATCTGGAGTTCTTAGCCCACAGATAGCGAGGGGGTCAGACAACTAGTCAAAAGGAGAATACAGGAGACCCTTTGTTGGCATTGGATGTAGGACTCTCTTGCATTGCCCATACCAGGCTTCAGGTTACAGTCCCAATATGAAGAAGAGCACTTTCACACTAGAGATTGTGGCAGCAATGGAATGGGGACCCTGGTCACCACTCTGGGGTAGAAAAGAGTGGACAGGTGTAATGGGAATGTAAATTTTTAAGATCTTCCCTGCCCCTAGGCTAAAGTGCACCTGGAGCCTGGGGTGGGAGGCTTGTTTTAAAGTAGATACTTTTTGATTGGACAGTGGGTCCAGAAGGTTGTTATATTCTCTGAGCCAGGAGAAGGCTATATAAGCTCTGATTTGAGGCTTGCTTTGGGGGCTCACTTTGAGAAGTGTTCTGTGATTTGATCAGATGAGACTCTGGGAAGCCATTGTTGAGAGACCCCCAACTTTGAAAAACCCAGATGTTTATTTGGTATGGATGTAATGGTTGGACAGTTTGGAAACCTGTCTACTTGATCTGTTTCTCTGTTGATAATTCTGTCTGTATACTCTGAAGTTCGGGGTGCTGACCTTTTTCCCCTGAACTAGGTAAATGATACATATTTGACTGATTAAAATAAGCTTGTTAACCCATTTTGAGTTGCTTTCCTTTAACAAAGCAGATCTAAGAACCTGTGTTGGCAGCCACCCTGGGGACACTGGGGTGCTTGCTGCTACAACAGGTCAGGAGAACAATGAGCACACCTCTCTTTTGATTATACCACTGGTAGAACTAACAATGTAGAGAACATTGGAACTAACTCTCAAAACAACAAAACAAAAATGAAGTTTAAGACAGGATCTTTCTCTACACAGGGAGCAGAGTCTAACTTTGGCCTGAAGCTAATCAAGAAATAGACTGAAAAAATGAGCAAACAACAAAAATGAGAACCTGACAATTGAAAATTACTATGTTGACAGAAAAGATCATAACAAACTCAGAAAGAGAAAACAAAGTCAAAACAGTTATATCCAAAACTTCAAAAAAAAATGAGGATTGATTTCAGACCCAAAAAGAATTCATGGAAGACCCCCCCCAAAAGGATTTTAAAATTAAATGAGAGAGGTGGAGGGAAAATTTAGAGAAGAAATGAGAGTGTTGCCAGAAAATTATGAAAAAATTCAACAGTTTAGAAAAGAAGGCACAAAAAATACTGAAGAAAATAACACCCTAAGGAAACAGAATAGGCCAAATAGTAAAGATGGCACAAAAAGTTCAATGGAGAGAGCACCTTTAATAAAAGAATTGGCCAAATGAAAAATAGGGTGCAAAAATTCACTGAAGAAAAAAACTCCTTAAAAAGTAGAATTGGCCAAATGGAAAGGAAGGCACAAAGTTTTCTGAAGAAAATAATTCCTTAAAAATTAGACTAGAGCAAGCAGAAGCTAAAGACTTCATGATACATCAAAAAACAACACTCCACCAACCAAAAAAAATTAAAGAAAAATAAAAGAAAATGTTAACTATATCATTGGAAAAAACAACTGACCTGGAAAATAGATCCAGGAGAGATACTTTAAAAATCATTGGGCTACCTGAAAACACATATTAAAAAAAAAGCAAATAGACATCATATTTCAAGAAATGACCAAGGAAAATTGTCCTTATATCCTAGAACTAGAGAGTAATATAGAAATTGAAAAAAATACACTGATCACTTCCTGAAAGAGATCCTGAAATGAAAACTCCCAGGAATATTATAGCTAAATTCTAGGTTCATCAGATTAAGGAGAAAACATTACAAGCAAGTCAGAAATAAAGAATTCAAATATTTGCAGTCAGTATAACACAAAATGGCTTTTTCATTCAAGAATCACAGGGCTTGGAATATACTATTCTGGAGGATAAAGGAGCCAGGATTATAACTGAGAATCACCTACCCAGCAAAACTGAGAAAAAATGGGATATTTCATGAAATATAAGAATTGCAAACATTCCTTATTTTTTTTTAAGCAATCGGGGTTAAGTAACTTGCTCAAGGTTACATGGCCAGTTATTTCTGGGTGTGGTGCCAAGTATTTGCACCCAGATTTGATCCCTAGGTCATCACAACACTGGAGCTGGTGCTTTTACTCGCTGTGATACCTGGCCACCCCAACATTCCTTATTAATGGACCAAAACAGGTATGAATGGAAAATTTTATTTCCAAACACAAAACTCAAGAAAGGCATAAAAAGGTAAACAGAAAAGAAATCATGACAGATTCAATAAGGCTAAAGAATTTAAATTCCTTCATGGGAAGATGATACCTGTAGTTCTTAAGAACTTTATCATTTATCACAGTTAGAAGGAGCACACATAAATATAGAGCACAGGTCTGAGTTAACTTTGATGGGTTGATATCTTTAAAAAATAAAATTAAGTGGTGAGAAAGAGGGATGGCTATGATGGGATGATACATTAAAAATAGAATTAATGGGTTAGAGATATGAATGTACTGGGAGAAAGGGGAAGGGAAAGTAGAATGAGATACATTATCTCATATGAAAGAGGCATGAAGGAGCTTTTACAGTAGAGGGTGTATTAGTATAATTTAATGAGGTTCGGATCCACTCCTATAAATGACACTCTTCAACACACCAGAAAAAATATAACATAGAAATTTATTTAGAAAAGGCAAGGCACAGATAGCTTAGATTTGCATAGGAAGCATATAATGATAAGAATAATCAATAACACTATACCAATCAAGATAATCGCTAAAGGAAGAGAATACATCACCAATTCAAGGGAACCTCCGAAGTCAATCAATGGCTGGGAGCCCCGTCACAGCCTGCGCAGCTTGAATTGTGTAAAGAGTTTCCTGGGCGAAGCGTCCTTCCCGTGGGTGAGGCTCACCGGGCTTACAGGATGCAAGTTTCTTATACTGTTCTAAACAAAGAAGGCTTGGAGCCAGAAAGTTTCTGGCGCATGCGCCCTTCGTTCAGTACACATCTGGCCCAGTCACGTTCCCATCTTCCTG
>NW_027187336.1:3656206-3677717 GCF_028583685.1 Petaurus breviceps papuanus
GTATGTTAATCCCTCTGTCTAATGCCCACCTGTAAGATGCAAGAGCGCCAAGATGTCCTGCGGTGATATGGACCCATTTTCCTAATTGTTTATCGTTTTCCTCTTGGGGTGTAACCTTTAGAGCCTTTCCTTGAAGTTTGGATAATTCATCATCATGAGCATTATGCTCACGTTCCACAGAATCTTGATTTGCATGGGCATCTATATGAAACACAGATACATTAGTACATTGACACCATTCCCATATTTGTTCCCATAGTTCCTTCCCCCATACATCTTTGTCCCTGATTTTCCATTCATGTTTTTTCCAGATTGGCATCCAAACTGCTAGGCCATTGGCTACGGCCCAGGAATCAGTATATATATGACATTGACCACCTTGTTCCTTTTGAATTACTTGATAGACAGCTACCAATTCGGCCCATTGGCTGCTCTGACCTTCACCAGAGCTTTCCAGAATAGTATTACATGAAGGGTTATAAGCTACAGCCTTCCAACACCTTTTGGATCCTATATGTTTGGCTGACCCATCTGTAAACCAGGCATGATTCTTTTGTTCAGGGGATAGCAAATCATACCTGCTGTTCCAAGAAACGGGCGATTGTTCATGAATTTCTGGTATGCTGATATCATTTGAATGTTTTGGTAATTCTAATACCTTTTCATGTAATGCAGAAACACCTGGCCTACCTGTGTTAACTCTATTTTGCAAACACCACTTCCATTTAATAATTGATGACTCTTGAGCATGTCCTATTTTATGTGAGGCAGGAGTTCCCATTATCCAATTCATAATGGGTATGGCTGGCCTCAACACAACTTCATGGTTTAAGGTTAAGTGTTCTGTCTCTACCAATGCCCAATATGTGGCCAATAATTATTGTTCAAAGGGAGTGTAATTTTGGCCAGCAGGTGGCAGTCTCCGCGACCAAAATCCTAAAGGAACATTCCTGTCCTGTTGTTTTTGCCATAAACTCCAATCAGCATATCCATGCAAAACTGTAACTTGTAATTCCATTGGCCCTGGCTGTACAGGCCAAAGATCTAGGGCAGTTTGAATAGCTATTTTGGCTTCCTCAAAGGCTTTTGATTATGTCTCTCCCCATTCAAATGCATACTTTTTCCGGGTAACTTTATATAACGGCTTTAAGATCTGACCTAAATGAGGAATGTGATTTCTCCAAAAACCAAACAACCCGATGAACTTCTGAGCTTCCCTCTTTTCTCTAGGAGGTGAAAAATCTAATATTTTTTGCTTGGCTTTGGGGAGGATTTCCCTATGACCCTTATTCCAAATTATTCCTAAAAATGTCACACTTTGAACCGGACCTTGAATTTTGTTGGGATTAATTTCCCACCCCTTTTCCTTCATGTGTTTTATTAGTTGAGTTAATCTTTCCTCCACCACTTCTTTATTCTCTGCCTGTATGAGGATATCATCAATATAATGGGTTATTTTCACATCGGGCCATTTCAATTCATCTAAATGTTCAGCTACAATTCGGTGACAAATGGTTGGGCTATGAATATAGCCTTGTGGGAGTCGTGTGAAAGTATATTGCCTGCCTCGCCATGTAAATGCAAACTGATCCCATTGCTTAGGATCTATGGGTATAGTGAAGAAAGCGTTAGCTAGATCTATTACTGCATACCAGAAACCTTGATATGCTTGGATGTTTTCAATTAAGGATATTGTATCTGGTACAGCAGCGTGTAAAGGTGGAGTAAATTTATTAAGTTGCCTGTAATCCACCGTCATTCTCCATGAGCCATCAGATTTTCTGACTGGCCAAACTGGATTATTCCATGCAGTGGTGGTGGGAATCACCACCCCAACCTGTATATATTCCTGTATAGTTTTGTTAATTTCCTCCGTTCCTCCAGGAATTCTATATTGTTTAAGATTTACTATTTGAGATGGAGTAGGAACCACAACAGGAGGTATCATCAATTTTCCTACAGTAACATGTACTTGTAGGGTCCAGATAGCAAATTGGTACTGGCCATCAGGTAAATGTAAAGTCATCCCCTTCAAAATGTCTATCCCCACGATGTATTCCGGGATAGGAACTATGACTACCATATATTCCTTTTTTGGAAAATTCCCTATCTTCATTTCCAATCGAACTTGCTTTGCTGGCATTTCATTGCCTCCCAATCCTGATATGGTTATAGGAATTCCTTTAGATCCATAGATCAAAGTGGCCTCCGCCCCCGTGTCCACTAGGGCATTTGCTCAGGTGGTCGAGCCATTTCTCCAAAAAATAGTTATCAGAACATGAGGCCGGTAATCAGTATGTAAAGCATGGACATGTAGGGTTTGGCCTTTCTCCTATTCCCCTTTAAAATGATCCAATGAAGGGTATAGGGAGGGAGGGGCACTGGGGGTGACGGCATTCAAAGCCAAAATCTGACCAGTGTTCTTCACTTTTCTCTTGTACAGCTGGGCTAATTCGGGAGTGGGAATTCCATCTATCTCCTCCCTGTTCACCCCAGCCTTTAGGAAGGCCAGAAATAATTCTTTCCCGGTTAACCTGTTCTGTGAGCTGGATCGGGGCTTTCCCCAGTCCCGTGAAGCAGTCTCTCCCACATCCCTAAATTCTCCCAGATCTCCTAATTGGGATAGTTTGTCAATTACCTGTCCTAGAGACTCTCCCGTGGCTGCTACTAATAAAGTCAAAATCAGGTATTTATATGTTGGAGGAGCCGTTTTAACCACAGGGGCTCGATGCATAGCCATCACCGGGGTTTCAGTGTATGTATCAGCGTCCCCCACCACAACGGCAGTTTTCATAACTTCTTCCTTTAGCCTCTGTATCCCATCTTTAAGGGCATACCAGGGGCGGGTTGCATGGGGCCACATAGCAGAATCAGGATACTGAGTCCTGAACCCTTGAGCCATTAATTCTAGCATGGATGATTGAGCATTATTTGCATTAATATTTACTTGGCTGTGGTCGCGTATTGCCTGTTGCACAAAGGGGTTGGAGGTCAAGCTCAAAAATTTTAAACAGTCTTTGGGGTCTAGCCACACTCCCCCAGCTCCCCCATCACTTAGTCTCACAAGCCAAGAGATTGCAGGCTCTCCCGAACGTTGTGAAAACCTGCTGAGCAAGTCAGTGATTTGTCTTTGGGAATAATCTTCCATAACCTCAGTCACCCTAGGTGGGTTAGCTCCCTCTTTTTCGGCCCTGCGTCTCATTATTGGCCGAACTTCCTCATTCTTGACATCTGGGATGTCCTCCTCTATCACTTCCTCCCATCTATCATCATCCTCATCCCAAATATCGCCGTCCCAAGTATCAGGGTCCCAATTCATATTTGCTGAGGCGATTACAGCATGCACTTTCTTTTTATTCACTTTTCCTCTCCTGTTCCTGTATTTGTACTGTGCCACTCGGACAGCAGCCTTCTCAGCTACATTTTGGTAATTCCTGGCTTGATCTCCCAATATAAAATTTTGGCACTGTAACATAGACAACCGACCCTGCAATTCAGACATTTCCTTTTCCATTTGTGCCTTCTCTTCATCTTTCCTATCTAATTCCAAGCACACTATACTATATGCAGTCAAGAGAGCCCACCCCCATCTACATACTCCACTCATTTCTTTCCCCTTTTCAATTGGAATATTAGATAAACATGCAGTCAATTGCGCGGGCCTTCCGTTCCTCACCCTGCTTCCCCAATCCTCACTAGGTCCTGTACATTGCGACCATGTTTTTGAAAGCGAGGAAAACGGGGGGTCTTCCCAACCTGAGAACTCTATCGGAGCCCGGGGCTCGACATTTCTTTTAAAAAGAGGCATTTATACAGCAGATCCTGTTCGTGACGCCAATTTTGTATTAGTATAATTTAATGAGGTTCAGATCCACTCCTATAAATGACACTCTTCAACACACCAGAAAAAATATAAAATAGAAATTTATTTAGAAAAGGCAAGGCACAGATAGCTTAGATTTGCATAGGAAGCATATAATGATAAGAATAATCAATAACACTATACCAATCAAGATAATCGCTAAAGGAAGAGAATACATCACCAATTCAAGGGAACCTCCGAAGTCAATCAATGGCTGGGAGCCCCGTCACAGCCTGCGCAGCTTGAATTGTGTAAAGAGTTTCCCGGGTGAAGCGTCCTTCCCGCGGGTGAGGCTCACCGGGCTTACAGGTCGCAAGTTTCTTATACTGTTCTAAACAAAGAAGGCTTGGAGCCAGAAAGTTTCTGGCGCATGCACCCTTCGTTCAGTACACATCTGGCCCAGTCACGTTCCCATCTTCCTGAGGCTTGGTATGTGTTTTTTAACATCACGTTGCACAAGGAGGGGAGCCACCCCTCCAGGTCGACGTGGCCTGGGAATGGCTAGTTCCTGGAATGCTAAACCAAGAACACTCAGGAGTCATGGAGCGGTCATGGCCTGGAGTTGAACTGAACCTGTTTATTTGAGTGATCTTATCAATTTAAAGGGGAATTTCCAATTTCCATTTGTAATGGGAATGCAAATTTGGAAGATCTTCCCTGCCCCTAGGCTAAAATGCACCTGAAGCCTGGGGAGGGAGGCTTGTTTTTCAGTAGATACTTCTTGATTGGCCAGTGAGTCAATAACGTTGTTACATTCTCTGAGCCAGGAGAAGGCTATATAAGCCCTGATGTGTAGCTTTGTTTTGGGACTCACTTTGAGAAATGTTCTGTGATTTGATCTGAATTCTGGGAAGCCGTTGTTGAGAGTCCCCCGGCTTTGAAAAACCCAGAATGTGGAAACCCAGATGTTGACTGGGTATGGATGTAATGGTTGGACAGTTTGGAAATCTGTCTACTTGATGTTTCTGTCTTGATAATTCTTTCTGTGTATTCTGAACTTCGGGGTGTTGACCTTTTCCCCTGAACAAGGTAAATGATATATGTCTGACTGATTAAAGTAAGCTTGTTAACCCATTTTGAGTTGCTTTCCTTTAACAAAGCAGATCCAAGAACCTGTATGGGCAGCAAACCCTGAGGACGCGCTTGGGGTGCTTGCTGCTACAAAATGGCATCACGAACAGGATCTGCAGAGTAAAAGGAAAGTATGGGGGCTGGAATAATCGTTTGTTTCCCAGTTGTTGTAGCTGTGATTCTGTGGAGCCATGGACCAGGAGAGAAGAACGGCCTGCTTGCAGACTTTGCTGAGCTGAGAGCAGGAATGGTGAGCTGCCTGCATCGGGACCTGGGCAGAAGCCAGGAGCGGCTGCCGCCTGAGGGAGAAGAAGGAGCCCAGGAGTTCGGAATTCAGCCACAGGAAAAGATAAGAACTGAGCAGCATAGCAGGGGCACTGTGTGTGTTTCCTGGCTGCTTCCCACAGTTTGGGACCCAGGGGGAGGATGGACTTGTGACTATGGTGGGTGGGATGAAGTGCCTTGGATCCCCAGGGACCCCACCTTGTTGGTTTTGTTGCCCAGCCCCCTCTCTGTGCTTGGAAGCTGGGGCTGGAGCTGTGTGAGGGGAAGGACACTCCCCTCCCCCCAGAACTTTATTTGAACTCTTGTTCTGAATTGAAGTGATAATGCTATGTACTTTGTGTTTGTTTAAGGCCCAGTGGCCACTTTGGTAACTTTAGTTCTGTACTTTGAAAATGTGACCTAAGAAATGTTCAGAGCTAATTCAAAAGTAAATTGTCTATGCTATGGGCATGAAAGATCTTGGGGCCGAATGTAATGGGAATGCAAATTTGGAAGATCTTCCCTGCCCCTAGGCTAAAATGCACCAGAAGCCTGGGGAGGGAGGCTTGTTTTTCAGTAGATACTTCTTGATTGGCCAGTGAGTCAATAAGGTTGTTACATTCTCTGAGCCAGGAGAAGGCTATATAAGCCCTGATGTGTAGCTTTGTTTTGGGACTCACTTTGAGAAATGTTCTGTGATTTGATCTGAATTCTGGGAAGCCGTTGTTGAGAGTCCCCCGGCTTTGAAAAACCCAGAATGTGGAAACCCAGATGTTGACTGGGTATGGATGTAATGGTTGGACAGTTTGGAAATCTGTCTACTTGATGTTTCTGTCTTGATAATTCTTTCTGTGTATTCTGAACTTCGGGGTGTTGACCTTTTCCCCTTAACAAGGTAAATGATATATGTCTGACTGATTAAAGTAAGCTTGTTAACCCATTTTGAGTTGCTTTCCTTTAACAAAGCAGATCCAAGAACCTGTGGTGGCGGCAAACCCTGAGGATGCTTGGGGTCCTTGCCACTACACCATTTCAGAGGGGAAAATGGGTGTGGAGCAAATAATCTCTGAATCTTACTCTCATGGGAATTGTCTCAAAGAGGGAATAACATACATACTTAGTTGCATGTATCATATCATGGAAATCATGAGAAATCTTACCCTATGAGGATGTAAGAGGAAGAAAGTATAAGAAAAGGGAGGTGCAAATAGAGAGGAGACCAGATTAGAAGAAGACCAGAAGCAAAACACTTTTGAGTAGGGAAAGATCGAAAGGAGAGAAGAATGAATGGGGAAAAATAGGTTGGAGGAAAATACACAGTAATCATAACTGTGAAAAAAATTACAAGTTTCTCTGATAAAAGCCTCATTTCTCAAATGCATAAAGAACTGAGTCAAATTTATAAGAATACAAGTCATTTTACAATTGCTGTCTCATCAGAATTATCTTGAAGGATATGAATAGGCAGTTTTCAGATGAAGAAATAAATACTATCTATAGTCAAATAAAATAGTTTAAATCACTATTGATTAGAGAAATGCAAATTAAAATAACTCTGAGCTACTATCTCATACCTCTCACATAAGTAATATGACAGAAAAGGAAAAGGACAAATGTTGGAGTAGATGTGGAAACTAATGCAAGGTTGGTAGAATTCTGTTCTAATCCAACCATTCAGGAAAGCAATTTGGATCTATTCCCAAAGGGCTATAAAACCACACACACTTTTGGCTCAGCAATAATCCTAAGTCTGTATCCCAAAGACATGTTTTTTTTTTTTCCAAGGAAAAGGACCTTTATATACAAAAATATTTATAGCAACTCTTTTTGTGATGAGAAAGAATTGGAAATATATGGCATACTCATCAATTGGGAAATGGTTGAACCAACTGTGGCATATTATTGTGATAGAATATTATTATGTTATATGAAATTGTGACCCAGATGAATTCAGATGAAATATGTAAATATTTACATGAGCTGAAGCAATGTGAAATGAACAGAACCACAGAATAAAGCTTTATTGAATAAATAATAGAATCATAACATACTTAAAATTTGAGAGATATATATTGAATATTACCATCCATGACTTAATCACTAATGAATGGTCAGTTATTATTGGATTAAGTATCTCCACTG
Organism: Petaurus breviceps papuanus; assembly: GCF_028583685.1. Classification (NCBI taxonomy): domain Eukaryota; kingdom Metazoa; phylum Chordata; class Mammalia; order Diprotodontia; family Petauridae; genus Petaurus; species Petaurus breviceps. Next base: position 3,663,546 of record NW_027187336.1, read on the forward strand.
GAAAAATAACACCCACAACAAACAAAATAAAACAAAATAACACCTCACTACCTAAGGAGAAAGCCTATTACATTAACAGATAGTGTAGCAGTGAAAAATTCCAATTCTTTAATCTGTTATTCTAAGACTATCAACAATTTGGCCCTTATCCATCTATATAGACTTATCTTCTATTGTTCCACTATACTAACCCTCTCCTCTACTTATATGGATCTATTTGCTCTCCTCAGGACCTAACTTGGTCATTTGCATATTTGCTCCACCTCTCACAACTTTCAATAACCTTATCTATACCATCTAATCATATTCTACCCATTCAAGGTTCAGGGTAAGTTTGATAATTCTTGTGAAGCTTTCTGTGGTTGACCCAATCCATATCACCATCTTCTGGAATACTAGAACAATTTGCTGCACTATTTATCAGGCACTAAATTTACAGCCTTGCATTTCCATTTGATTTTGTCCGTTTTTACCTCATTTCACACAGTTCAAGATTGTAAACCTCTTGAGGGCAAGGACCATATTTTGTAGTTCTTTATATCTCCCATAGGTTTTCACAAATTGGCTTGTACAGTGTATGCACTTGGTAAAGATTGATTGGTGTACTGATTGATTTTTTTCATCCTACAAACCATTCAGAGAAGAAATGAAAAAGATTCAGAAACAAATTGAATTGCTTTCTGAGTATAAAGAAGGTGTGAAGCTCTAAGTATGAACAACAAAAAAAATGTAATGAATCAGCAGGATTAAAAAATAGCAGGAGAACAGTAGCAGGCTCTCATTCCTGTAGAGTACAACAGGATAATGTAGAAAAAAGAAACAGAGAGAAAAAGATAAGAATATTGTAATCATATTTGACTTCAACTTCATTATATTAATTTAAAAACCCTTGAAGCCTCTGTTCATTAGGAGGCAGAAATGATGGATATGGCAAGTTATTGCTTCCTAAACCAATGTGGGATGTTTCTAGATCTGATCTGTAGCAATGGCCAAAGCGGAAAAAAACAGATTAGTGTTGCCAATGTGAAGCTTCTATCACATAATTACAGTGGATATAACCTAGAAATCGAAACCAATTATTTTTCAAGCACAATTTATAACCCAAGATGGATTGGCACTGAAGAATAGTTTAAATAAAAATGAGAAACATGCATGTGATAAAAGGAGGCACACAGACCAGTTATTTTCAGCAATCAGTATCAATGGACCTTTGGCTGTCTCTCAATTTTCTTCCATTTGAAAAAAAAAGATTTCAAACTCATTAACATTAGATATAATGATACAACTAAATAAGAATTCAGGTTACCATCTTAGATATCTCTTTATTAAGGACAAGGTTCATGACTGGTCATGTAACAAAATTAGCAGATAGCTTCAATGCTCTACTGGTATCCACACAACAAGAAGAGAGCCATGGGATGAAACTCCTGTGAGTGATCAATAAATTAGTCAATCAATAAACACTTATTAACAACATACTTTGTACCAGGATCTGAGGATACAGATACAAAATAACAATAGTCCCTTTCCTGGGGGAGCTTACATTCTATAAAGGAGATCATATATACATGTATAAATATATGCAATGTATACAAAAGATAATTTTAGTGAGGAGAGTATATCAATTGGAGGAATGAGGAAATGCTTCATTTATTTATAATAAAAGGTACACGAGCTGAATTTTAAAGGAAAAGAGAGATTCTAAGATGGGGAGGTAAAGACAGGTAACATTCTAGAAAGGGGGGGGGGCCTAGGCAAATACTGAAGGAGTTTTGAAATTAAGAATCCTGTATGGAGAACAATCAGAAGACTGCCCACATAAATGAGATCAGAGATTCATTAAATAATTGCTGCAGTACAGACATAAGAAATTATTATCCATTTTATTCCATCTATATTTTTCCTTCTGTGTTTAATTCTTAAATTGAGACTGCTATTTGCCTATACCTTATCAATCCTTCAAAACCTAGCTCCTCCAATATTATGCAATTCTTCCCTCACTAGCTACCAGGTTATTCTCTAAGCAAATATCAGTATATTTAAGTAGTGTAAAAAAACATTAATAAATTGATGAATTAGAAATAAAATTAATCTCAACCTTTAGCTTATCATTGTCTCTGCCACTCAGTTATGATCTACTTTTCAGGGGAAATAAGAGGAAACATTTATCTGAGGGATTTATTTATTTTTTAATTATACTTTCAGCTTATATTTACTAGTCAGTGTAATTTAACCTTGTTTCTGGACCCTTTTATTCTTCATATATATCTGATACTACAGAGTATGGATTATCAGAATAGAAAAACCAAAGACAGAAAGATTTAGTAATGCTCATGAAGGCATACAGGTTCAGTAATATGTTATAGAATGTTTTGCAACAATAAAGTTTAAAATTAAAGACATTTTCTGATAAAAAAGGAAAACAATGTGCCAAAATGTCCTGTTAATGAAAACATCCTAGTCAGGTTGTTGTTTGTTTATATTTTTCCCCTATAAAAATTATGGAATCCTAATAAAGCTACCCCCAGCCCCAATATCCTAACTTCATTATAGGCCTGACCCTACTGTGCCTAGACTCACCCCTGCCCCTGCCAATTTCCTAACTTCTTTGTATATGACCCACTGTTCACTGGAACAAAAGGTGTGTCCATGTGATGGGAATGCAGCTACTGCCTCTACCTAGTCACTGCCCCCAGACCCATTCCCACAGAAACATGTATTTCTTTTACTCAACCACAATTACATCATCCATCTAGCTCAAGACAGGACCACAATACCTATCTATTTTGACCAGACAGGACCACAATAGTGAGCCAATTGGAAGGCAGAGTGTCCAAAATGTTTAACCACCAAGCCATAGATGGGACCCCTCCTCCATTGACTAATCCCTTAACGAACCCTTCCTGCTTTTTTAATATTCATGATTTCTGTTATGTAATTGCATATTTTCCCTATAAAAATCCATCTTGCTTTCTCTGAAGTTGCTGGTCCCTCTTGGAATTTAGCTTGCTTCATGAGAGGTGTCAATTTCAATAAATGCCTATGCATACATTGCTGCTTTAGCATATCATATTTCTTTATATATGAATATCATTAGTCAGTTTGTTTTTTTGAGGTCCAGAACTGTCTTTTCTTTACCATATAATGATTTCTACTCCTTGTTTAAAATTTCAGGCAACCCAAAAGGCAATAAGATCTCTTTTTTTTTTGCTTTTTCCTTTTTTTTGGAGGGGGGAAGGTAGGACAATTGGGGTTAAGTGGCTTGCTCAAGGTCACATGGCTAGTTTTTTGTGCTAAGTGTCTGAGGTCATATTTGAACTCATGTCCTCCTGACTCCAGGGCTGGTGCTCTATTCACTGTGCCACCTAGCCACTGCCAATAAGATCTCATATCTCTATGTATGATAGATATATGTAGGTTGCAGTATTAGAAAATATTTATAAGAAATATATTTTAAGGAATGATGACTTGTATTATTAAATTGGGCAAAAACACCCATTTTAATGATTATATGTATGTGTTTATATATGTATGAGTGTGTGTGTATTTAAAAAGCAACATAGCCTGCAACACTCCCAAGTGCCCTAGGAACTAGATGAAAATGTAATTGTTAAATATATATTTTAAAAAGAATAAAAAAGTATAACAAAGCATGTGTTAATGTGTTTTTCTATGTCAATATTTATTCTGTAGGGATCCTTATGTGCAGTTCAATGGCCCCTGTTTCTTTTTGAGTTTTATACCACTGGTATAAAAGATATAGGAGGAAAATGAGATGAATCAGTTATGTAACCAAAGCAAGGCAAAGCTGATAGAGAATCCTAGTGCTAAACTCCTAAGCAAAGAATCCTAAAAGATCTAGAGACATGGTCCCATATACTTGCATGCCTAGATACTCCCATGTAGGATTTATGTTAGGGTATTAAAAAGGATTATCCATTAAAAATTAACCAAGATTTATATAACACTTTAAAGTTTTCCAAATGCTTTGTATATAATCTCATTTGATCCTCACACCAAAGGGAGGGATGTGACTTTGGTGCTATCATTATCTTCATTTTACATATGAGGAAACTGAGGCTGACAGTAGTTAGGACATGAAGGACTTGGATTCAGGTCTTGGCTCTAAATCCAGCATTCTCTCTACTCAGTCAACTAGATACAAGAAGATGAGAAAGTGCAAAAGAGTTAGTTATATAGTGCTTTGCCCATAGTCCTCACAAAATATAGGGTATCCCAAAGTCAATATAGTGTAAAGCAGCTCAAAACTATACTTGGCAACACATTGGATTTCTTGAATCAGAGTGATTTGTAATTTGAACCACTGGAGGAAGGATCCATGTCAATCTAGTCATGATTCATTTAATAAATACTCTATAGAAACTCTGGGCAGCCAGATGGAGCAGTGTATAGAGCATTAGGCCTGGAGTCAGGAAGAACTGATTTCAAATCTAGCATCAGAAATTTAACTATGTGACAATGGGCAAGTCAGTTAAATTCTATTTGCCTCAGTTTCCTCATCTGTAAAGTAGTAATAATAATAACATATCTCCCAGGATTGTTCTAACTATCAAAATGACATAATTATTGTGAAATACTTTGTATAGTGCCTGGCACATAGTAAGCACTATAATGTTAGCTATTGTTGTTAACTGTCTCAGTATCAAGTAAGAATGAAATGCAACATGTCTTAAGTAAAACTTAAAACAGCATATTGATACCAGCTATTATTTTTAGGAAGCATATCATGAAGATAACAGAAGAAAATTCAGAACGAAGAACAGACAAGAAAGACTTGAAAGTAGTATGCTGAATTTATTTAATATGTTCATTATGCAAAAAGCTGTATATATCAAAGATTCATGGTTTCATGTGAAACCATCTTTTTCTGTTCTACTTTCTTTAGGAAATGTTTCTTCTTGTTGGTAGTTAAGTATAGAATGTTTTTTTTTTCTAAAAAGAACCATATTATCTCTTTAATTTTCCATTGAACAAAGAAGGAAACATTAAGCACCTAATATGTGCCAGACCCTTTACAAACATCTCATTTAATCGTCACAATGACCCTGGAAGGTAGGTGTAATTTTTTCACTGTCCTTTCGTTTGAGGAAAGGGAAGTATATAGAGGTTAAGTGACTTGCCCAGAGTCACATGTAATAAGCATCTAACCCAGGCGCCTCAAGGCCACATGTACCCCTATGGTACTCAAGTGTAACCCTTTGACTGAATCCAAATTTCATAGAACAAATCTCCTCAATAAAAGGATTAATAAAAGGTCTTGGGGCCACAGGTACCCCAACCCTGTCTAAACCAAGATTTAAATTTTGATCTATCTGACTCCAGGACAAGTGCTCTATCTACCCTCCTAACTATCTCTAACACTTTTTGCTATCTGTTACTTCTTAAGTACACAAAAATCAAGGAAGGCCTCTAGAATGTTGGTTGGAGTCTTGTGGGGAACTTTTGGAAGGCTATGACCAAGGTTCTCACAGAATGGGTATGTTGGAATGAGTTATGATATGCATTGCTGAAGCAGTTCCTCAACTGATGCTCTCATAGACCCTTTTAAATAGTTTACACAAGGGAAAACTAGAAGAAAGAAGCTTAGATAGACTCTTTACCAGTTTCAAAATAATTTTCTCTAGAATTAATATTGCCTAAAATATGGTTTATTTTTTAAAATGCAAATATTGAGTAGTTTCTGAATATTTCATGGTCAAATTATAGGGATTATCATTTTTTAGCATATGATTAGTCATTATTGCTCATCACAGTTTTTTCTTTGGATCAAGTCATTAGCTTAATAAGAGGGGAGTTGGAATTTAAAGAATATTTTACTTTTCTATTTCTTCTGGGTTTCTAAAATCTCATCACTGACAGAGCTCCGAGTTTCACATAGAGACATGAGGACTTTTTAAACTTAACTTTTCAATATGGTGCCCCAAGTTAATAGCAGAAGCCACATGAAAGAATGATAGAGTTTTTAATCAGAAAACTTGAGAGAGAGAGAGAGAGAGAGAGAGAGAGTAGGCAGCTGTGACTACTCTATCATTATGAGGCAGAAATCAGAAGCAATTTCTCAGGTATTAATAGTTTTTAAAACTTCTGTTCTGACATTAAGGCTATAGGGAGGTTCCACTTTTGAATGAGTTTTTGCCTCCCTCCCACCTTCCCAACAGCAAAGCCTTGATTCACCTAAAACACTGACTTGGCCAGAATATGAAGGTGAAGCAGAAATAACCCAATTCACATAGAATTACCAACCCTAGAAAGCCCCCCTCCTTCCAGGGAGCTATTATGCTCTATATAATTGGCTTGTACTAATTAGCAAGGAATAACTCTTATTAATCTTTAAAATAACTTTTATTGATATATTTTCATTTTAAATCACCTACATTTCCCATTATATCCTTTCCCCTCGAAAGGAGCTACCACTTATAATAAAAGATCAAAAAGAGTAAGGAAACAAATCTGAGATTATGTTTTGTTCTACATTCATAGTCCCTGACTTCTGCAAAGAAGGAAGGAAAGAGGTATTTCCTCATATCTTTTTTCTGTTGTTGTTGTTGTTGTTTCCAAATGTGTTCTATATAGTTTCACAGTATGTGGTTTTAATTTTTTATTGTTCTTTCCATTCTCATTGCTGAAGTCACTGCATATTGTTTCTTCATTCTCCTTTACTTTGTAGAAGTTCATGTCTTCCAGTAATTCTCTGTATTCATAATTTTTACTCCTTCCTATAGCACAGTAATATTCCATTGCATTATAGTATCATAGAATTTAACTACTCCTTAATTGATGGATAGGCATTGTGCTACTATCCGCCCTCCCTCCTCCCAAAAAAGTGTTGCTATAAATATTTTGGTATTATATAGGGCTTTTCTAATACCTGTTTATAAATGGTCTGAATTACTGGTGTTAAACTCAAATAGAAAATGTTCTCTGTGGGCTAGCAACTTGTGTGAAAAACCCAAATTTACGTTATTTTTATTATGTATTTTTATTAAATATTTCTGGCTGCACTGAAAAATGTTTTGGTCACTCATGCGATTTCTGATTGTATGCTTGACAATCCTGGTCTAAGAGAGGGTTGTGAAAATTTGGAAAACCACTAAATCCAACTAAAAGAATGAAAAATTTTATCTCTGTTTACCAAAAGACATCAGTTTGCAATTTTTCCTGATGTGCCACCAGTCTCAAATTCAATAGCATAGTTTCCTATTTGTTTTAGATTTATTGAGGACTGAATCAAGTACAAAGGTAGACATTTAATAATTCTTGAAACCTATACCTTGTGCTATTGCTACCATCAATTGAGAGATGTTGCTGGAAATTGGTTAAATCACATTAGTGAGCAAGATAGGCTGGGGAAGTATAAGTAATTATACACAAAGATATGATAGTCAGGACTATTATTTTTAAAGAAAATTAAATTAAACCTAATATAATCCAAAATTAACTGTGCTACTCATCATCAAACAATATATGCTGATTGCTTTTTCTTTGCATAGATGTATACTCACAGCTCAAATGCCTTCTTTGTCAGTCTTATTTTTACTTATTTAAAATCTTTTTATATTTCATGTTTTTGTTTTAAATTTTGAATTCCAAATTCTCTAGCTCCTTCTTGTCCCTCCACCACCCATTGAGAAGGAAAGTGTACATTTGAAATAATGCAAAGCATATTTCTATGTTAGCCATATTAAAAAAAAAGGCAAGAAAAATAAAGTGAAAAGTATGCTTCAATCTACTCCCAGAGTTCATCACTTCTCTCTCAGGATGTTGATAGCAATTTTAATAATGTATCCTTCAGAATTGTCTTGAATCGATGTCTTGTTTACAGTACTTAAGTTTTTTTCAGCTGGCCACCATTACAATATTACTTTTACTTTATACAATGTTTTCCTGGTAATGCTCACTTTGCTTTGCATCAGTTCATACAAGACTTCCCAGGATTTTCTGATACCATTCTGGTTGTCATTTCTTGTAACACAGCAGTATTTCATAACAATCAGATGCCATGACTTGCTCAGCTATTCCCCAATTGATAGAGGGCATCATCTCAATTTCTAATATTTTGCCACCACAAAAATAGGTATTGGGAATATTTTTGCACAAAGGTTCTTTCCCCCTTTTCTGTCATCTATTTGGGATATGGACTCAGGTGTGGTATTGCTGGGTCAGAAGGTTTGCATAGTTCAATAGATATTTGGACGTAGTTTCAAATTGTTCTCCAGAATGGTTCAACAAGTTAAAAACTCATTAAACAGTGCATTAGTGCTCCTATTTTTCCACATCCCCTCTAGTATTTATAATTTTTCTTTTCTCTCATGTTACCCAATCTGAGAGGCGTGAAATAGTACCCCAGGCTGTTTTAATTTGCATTTCTCTAATCAATTGCCATTTAGAGTATTTATCATGTAACTATTAATGGGTTTGATTTTTTTTAAACTGCCTGTTCATATTTTTTGATCATTTGTCAATTGGGGAATGGCTTTAATTTTTATAAATTTGATTGAGTTTCCCATACATCTGAGAAACAAGGCCTTTATCAGAATAGTGTGTTATAACCCCTCTTTCCCCCAGTTTCCTATTTTACTTCTAAGTTTGGCTGAATTAGTTTTGTTTGTGCAAAACATTTTAAATTTCATGTAAATCAAAATTATCCATTTTATTTCCCATGATCTTCTCTTTAGTCATAAAATATTCCCTTATCAACAGATCTGGCAGGAAAAATTTTACATGCCCCCCTAATTTATTTTTGATTTTACTCTTTATGTCTAAATCACTTACCTGCCAAACTGCTTTCCAGTTTTCTCAGCATTTTTTTGTCAAGTGGTGATTCTTGTCCAAAAGCTTGGGTCTTTGGGTTTATCAGACAGTGAATTATTCTGCTTATTTACTTCTTAGTATTGTGTACCTAACATATTCTAGTGACCTCTATTTCTTAGTCAGTACCAGATTATTTTGATGATTACTGCTTTGATTATAGTCTGAAATTTGGTAAGCTGCTTCCCTTCGCATTTTTTTTCATTTATTCTTTTAATTTTCTTGACATTTCTTCTTCCAGATGAATTGTGTTATCATTTTTCTAGCTTTATAAAATTATTCTTTCATAATCTGATTATCATGGTACTGAATAAATAAATTAATTTAGAGACAATTCCAATTTTTATCATATTAGCTCTGCCTATCCATGGATAATTAGCATTTCTTCATTTGTTTAGATCTGTATTTATTTGTGTGAATAGTATTTTGCAATTGATTTTATATAATTCCTAGGCTTATCTAAGCAGCTAGACTTCTAAGAATTTTTAAAAATTTTCTGCAGTTATTTTAAATGAAAATTTTCTTTTTATCTCTTTATGCTGTGTTTCTTTGGTAACATGTAGAAATGCTATTTATTGTTTGTTTATTTTGTATCTTGGAACATTGCTTAAATTGTTAATTGTTTCAATTAGTTCTTTAATTGATTCTCTGGGTTTCTCTTAAGTGTACTATGATATCATTTGCAGAGTGATAATTCTGTTTCCTCATTGCCTACTTTTTATCCTTCAATTTCTTTTGTGTTACATGATATAGTTAGAATTTCTAATGCAATATTAAATCCTGCAATAGTTGTGATAATATACTTCATTGTTTTTTCCTTGATCTTATTAGAAAGTCTTTTCATCTTTCCCCATTACAGGTAATATTTGCTCCTGGTTTTATATAGATATCACTAATCAGTATAAGAAAAGTTCCTTGCTATAAAACTGTGCATACTCTTTGCTCCCGCAATAACACTACTAGGTCCATATCCCAAAGAGATCATAAAAATTGGAAAAGGATCATCATGTACAAACATATTAATAGTGGCTCTTTTGTGGTGGCAAAGAATTGGAAATTGAGAGTATGCCCATCAGTTGAGGAATGGCTGAACAAGGTGTAGTATATAAATATGATGGAATATCACTGTGCTATAAGAAATCATGAGCAGGCTGATTTAAGAAAAACCTGGGAAGAATTACATGAACTGATGATGAGTGAAGAGAGTAGAACCACATTAATATTATACACAGTAACAGGAATGTTATAGGATGATCAATTGTGAATGACTTAGCTCTTTTCAGAAATACAATGATCTAAGACAACTTCAAAAAACTCATGATGGTAAATGCTGACCTCATCCAAAGAAAGAGCTATGGAATTTGATTGCAGATCAAAGCAAGCTATTTTCTCTCTCTCTTTTTTTTTCTTTCTCATTCCCCACCCCCTTTTGTTCTGATTCTGCTTTCACAACACCACTAATATGGAAATATGTTTAATATGATTATAAATGTATAGCCTATATCAGATTGGGGACTGGGAAAAGCAGAGAAGGAAGAAAAAAATTGTAATTCAAAATACTCAAAACTATCTTTAAATATAATAGAAAAAAAAACATTAAGTTAAAAAAGCTCAATTTTTTCCTATGTATTGTAGTGTTTTTGATAGGAATGGGTGTATTTTGGAAAAAAAAAAAACTTTTTTCCTGCTTTTACTGAAATATTCATATGATTTTTGTTGTTTTTGCTATTTATATGGTCAATTGACCTTATAGTTTTCCTAATAATAAAGTAGCCCTGCATTTTCAGCATAAATGCCACCTAGTCACACTATGTGATATTTGTAATATATTATGGTAATCTCCTAGAATTTTATTTAATTTTTGCATCAATATTAATTAAGGAAATTAGTCTACAGTTTTCTTTCTCCATTTTTGTTCTCCCTGCTTTATGTATTAAAACCAAAATTCTATCATAAGTGGAATTTGGTGTGATTTTAAAAATAGTTTATATGGCATTGAAATTAATTTTTCTTTACATGTTTGGTAACTTTTAAATCTATCTAGTGCTAGAAATTTTTCTTAGGTAACTTTTATAACTAGTTCAATTTCTTATCCTTACATTGGACTATTTAAATATTTTATTTCCTTTTCTGTTAATCTGGGCAGTTTATATTTTTGCAAATATACATCCATTTCATTTAGATTGTTAGATTTATTGGCATATAATTGGGCCAAATAGCCCCTAATAATTGCTTCAATTTCATCTTCTTTGTTGATGCATTCACTTTAAATTTTTTATAATCATAATCTGATATTCTTATTTCCTTAAAAAATAACCAATGGTTTATTCTAATGCATATTTTTCATAAAACCAGATCCTAGTTTTATGTATTAATTCAAAAGAATTTTTTACTTTCAACTTTATTAATCTTTTCTTTGATTTTTAGGATTTCCAATTAGGTTATTTGTAGATTCTTTCAATTTCTATTTTGCATTCTGGTTTTAGGAAGTAGAGGCCATATCCTTTTATAATTTCTTTAAATATTATGCATAAACTATTTTTAATTGTGACTTTTAGGTAGTTGAATCATTCTTGTTATCTCTTTTCAATCTATTTTTCAAGTCAGTTGTTTCTTTGATGAGGTATTTCACATTTTCTTCTATTTTTTCATTCTTTTGATTTTTTTTCTCCATGTTACATGAAGTCATTAACTTCTACTTTCCCAGACCTAATTTTTTAGGAATTCTTTTCTTACATGAGTTTTTGTATTTCCTCTTCCATTTGGTCAATTGGACTTTCAAAAAAGTTCCCTTAAATGAATTTTTAAAAGCATTTTCTTTTTTTCCCCAATTATATATGAAGACAACTTTAGCATTTATTTTTACAAGATTTTGAGTTCCAAATTTTTCTCCCTCCTTTCCTCTCTTCCAAAACTAGTAGGTAATTAGATATAGGTTACGCATACCCTATCATGTAAAACATTTTTTTTCATATTAATCAGGGCTATGAAAGAAGAAACAGATGAAAAGAAAAAGACACATGTAAAAGAATAAAGTGGAAAAAATGCTTCAATCTGCATTCACACTCCATACTTCTTTCTCTGGATGTGGATAGCAATTTTCCTCCCTGAGTCCTTTATACTTGTTTTGAATCATTGCATTCCTGAGAAGAATTGAGTTATTCACAGTTGATCATCACATGATATTACTGATACTCTGTACAATCTTTTCCTGGTTATACTTTGCATCAGTTTATATAACTCTTTCCATGTTTAAAAAAAATTTCCTGAAATCCAACTGTTAATTTCTTATTGCACAATAGTATTCCATTACATTCACATTTCTCAGCTTGTTCAGCCATCCCCAAAGTGATGGATATCCCTTTAATGTCCAGTATTTTGGCACTATGAAAGGGCTGTTATAATATTTTTGCACATGATTTTGCACAAGAATGATTCTTGCAAAAATTGAAAAAAAAATAAGGTTATATGGGTTAAGAGCATATTGGGAACTGATTAAGGGGAAAACGAAAACAAGGGCATCAATAAAATTTTTGGAATAAAAATAGTAACTGGGAATAACATGACATTATGTATTTGCATAGTAGATGTTCAGTTTCATGTGAAATCATCTTTTTTATTGTACTATGTTATGTGAATGCTTGTTTTATTCCATAAATTAAAAACAATATACAATAATCTAAAAATAAATAAATGTCTGGTAGAATTCATTCATGAGCCCATCTGGCCCTATGAATCTTTTTCCTATAGAATTCAAAAATGACTTGTTAAATTTCTTTTTCTAAGATGTGGTTATTTAGGCATTTTGTTTTCTGATTAACTAATTGAGGTAATTTATATTTTTGTAGATATTCATTGATTTTGCTCAGATTATTAGATTTTTTGACATATAAATGGGCAAAATATTTCCTCATGATTACTTTCATTTCTTCTTCATTGGTGGTAATTTCATCCTTTTCATATTTGATGGTATATATCTGGTTTTACTCTTTTAAAAAAAATCAAATTAACCAATGGCTCATCTATCATATTTTATTTTTAATAAAATGAGTTCCTAGGTTTATTTATTACTTCTATAGGTTTTTTTTTCAATCTTATTAATCTCACTTTTGACTTTCAAGATTTACAATTTAGTGCTCAATTGGAAATTTTTAATTTGTTCTTTTCCTAGTCTTTTTTTTTGGATGCATGCCCAACTCATTGATCCATTGTCTCCCCTCCCAGTTCCCCCATTTTGTTGATGTAAGAATTTAGAGAATAAAATTTCTCCTAACTTTTCCACTTCGGCTTAATCTCATAAATTTTGAATTGCTGTCTCATTTTTGTTATTCTCTTTAATGAAATTATTGATTATTTCTATGCCTTGCTCTTTGACCCACTTATTCTTTTTTGCTTTTCATAGGGGCAATAGGGGTTAAGTGACTTTCCCAAGGTCACATGGCTAGAAAGTGTTAAGTATCTCAGGCCAGATTTGAACTCAGGTCCTCCTGATTCCAGGGCTGGTGCTCTATTCACTGAGCCACCTAGCTGCACCCTATTATCCACTTATTCTTTAGGATTAGATTATTTAGTTTCAAATTAAGTTTTTCATCTGGCTTTCCACTGCCCTTTGTTGAATGAAATTTTTGTTACATTATGATCAAAAAAGACTTTATTTAATATTTCTTCCTTTCTACATTTGATTTTGAGATTGTTATGCCCTATTACATGATCACTTTTTCTGTAGTTGCCATGTGCTGCTGAGAATATATGTGTTCTTTTTTGTTCCCATTAAGTTTTCTCTAAAGGTCTGTCATATCTAATTTTTTAATACTCTATTTCCCTCCCTTAGTTTCTTTCTTATTTATTTTTGTTTGTATTTATTGAGAGAGAGGATTGTTGAGGTTCTAGTAAAGTTTTTCTGTCTATTTCTTCCTGTAACTCATTTAACTTTTCCTCTAAGAATTTGGATGCTATACCACTTGGTAAATATGTTTACTATTGAGATTTCTCCATTTTCTATGATGCCCTTTAGCAAGATATAGCTTCCTTCCACCCTTTATTTAATTTCCTCCCATCCTACTTCCTTGTTGGGTAAGATAGATTTTTATATTCAACTGATTTTGTTATATTCCCTCCTTGAGCCAATGTGATGGAGATTAAGGTTCAAGTGTTGCCCATCACCCACTCTCTCATCTTCCCCCACTTCATGTGAAATAATTGACCCCATTCTACCTCTTTCTTCTTTCTCTACCCTCTTTTTCATCCCCTACATTTTTTCATTCCCTCAAATTTACCTTAATTCTATACCCTGTTTACACACACACACACACACACACACACACACACACACACACACACACA
>NW_027187336.1:3677727-3687719 GCF_028583685.1 Petaurus breviceps papuanus
ACACACACACACACACACACACACACACACACACACACACACACACACACACACACACACACACTTTTTTGCTTCTACCTATACTATTAGTGATATACTTTTTAAGAATTAAAGTTATCATCTTCCCACATAGGGATGTAAACAGTGAAGCTCTATTGAATCCCTTATGTTTTCTTTTTCACTTTTTACCTATTTATGCTTCTCTTGGGTTTTGATATTGGAAATAAAATTTGGGGTTTAATTCTCTTTTTCTTATGAAAAGTTAACATCCTATTTCATTGAATGACCATATTTTTTCCTTGATGTATTATGCATAATTTTGTCAGGGAAATGATTCTTTGTTGTAGTTTTAGCCCCTTTGCCTTCTAGAATTTCATGCTCCATGACTTCCAGTCTTTTAATGTTGCAGCTGCCAAGCCCTGTGTAATCCTGATTGTGGCTCCCTAATATTTGAATTATTTTTCTGGCCACTTGTATTCTTTTTCCCTTGACTTTTTAGTTATGAAATTTGATTACTCCTTGGAGCTCTTATTTTGGGATCTCTTTCCTGAGGTGATCAATGGATTCTTTCAATAGCTTTTTTTGCCCTCATGTTCCAAGACATCAGGGAAGTTTCCTTGATAGTTTCTTGAAAGATGCTGTCCAGGTCCTTCTGTTTATTATGTTTTTCAGGCAGTTCAATGATTCTGATCTTGTGTCTCCTATTTTTATTTTGTAGATCATTTGTTTTCCTCATGAGGTATTTTACATTTTATTCCATTTTTCATTCTTTTGAATATTTAAAATTGATTCTTGAGGTCTTATGGAGTCATTAGCTTTCACTTACCCAATTCTAACTTTTAACAAGTTGTTTTCCTCAATTAGTTTTTGCACTTTCTTTTCAATTTGGGCAATTTTACTCTTTAAACAATTGTTTCTTTTTCCAAGCTGTTTTACTCTTTTTCATAATTCTCTTGCATCACTTTAATTTCCTTTCCCCATTTTTTCTTCTATCTCTCTTACATGATTTTAAACTTCATTTTGGATGCTTCTAAGAATTTTTCTGGGCTTGAGACCACTTCTCTTTTTTCTTTGGGTTTTTGCCCATAGGCATTTTGACATCATTATCCTCTTCTGAGTTTTTGTCTTTATCTTCCTTGTCACCAAAATAACTTTATTCTACTCTATGGGTAGATTATTTTTCTGTTGTTGTTAGGGTTTTTTTTACTCAACTTTTTTGAGCTTTCTCCTTTTTTTTTTTTTTAATTTGAACTCTACTCCTGGGGTGGAAGGGACATTGTGTCAGGTTTCCTGTGCCAGGGACTGCAGAAATTGACTCTTTACCTGGTGCTGTACTGCTGTTTCCTTAATGCCCATGGAAGACCCTCCTATCTTGTGCTTCACTGAGGGGGTGTGATGCTGGGGGTGGCTGGCACTGCTTGAGGCTATTGGTGTCTGGCAGCTTACCTGGTACTGAGCTGGGCTCCTAGTGCTGGTTTATGGCAAGTGCTGAGGTCAGAAGTGTTTTTGTACTTCCCCAGGGCTACACTGAAGCATGTGGCAGTATGGTCACTGGCAGCTGCCTGTTTGCTCAAGGCTACACTGAAGCACATTGTGGGGCCCTTGCTGGCAGCTGCCTATTTGTTTAGGCACCCACAGGATTGTTGTCTGACTGTTTGCCCAGAGTCTGGCTGCAGAAGCTTTCCTCTTTGCCTGGAACTATGTTGAAGAATGTGGCAGGGTCATTGTGTTGGTGTTTGCCTGCCCCCACTGCACTGGGACTCAGGATATATTATTGGTTTGCTAAAGATTGATGATTCCTGTTCTGGATTGTGTTCCCCTTTTACGCAAGTGAGATAGACTTTTCTTGCCTATTTCTCAAGTTTCTTGGCCTCAAAGTTGGTCTCTTCCCTCATTCTTTTTGCTGGTTCTTCTAATCTAGGATAGATTTTTTTCACATTTTTCTTTGAAGTTTTGTATGTAGTTGCTTTGATTTAATTGTTTTCTTCTGAGTTCACATTTGATCTTCCCCGTCACCATAATAACTTTCTATGGTCAGGTTCTTTTGTTGTTCTTGTTGTTTATTTTTATCAACCTATCCCTCGACTTTTAACTATATGTTAGAATGGGGCTTTGCTTCCTGGTTGGTGGGGAGCACTGTCCCAAGGTTCAGGTGTGCATTTGTGTGTGTGTGTGTGTGTGTGTGTGTGTGTGTGTGTGTGTGTGCGTGTGTGCTCTTGTTTTTCAGAGCTAGTTTTTTGGGTTTCTAAATTTTCAGTTTTTCCAAAATTGTATGATCTAATGAACATGTAGTCACTGATCCCCTGGCCTGTGCTCTGGCACATGAACAGCCAGAAGTATTCTTTTCCAACCTGAAGCTGTGACCAAGGTCCTTGTTCCTGCTAGTGCTCCTCCTTGCCATAGGACTGCTACCTGGAATTTCATATGGGCAATTCAACAGATTCCTTTGCCCAGTGACAGCAAAAGGTAGGAGTATAGGAAAGAAAGTGTTAAGCAAACACCTCTTTGCCCATACCTACCCTACAAAACACTGTTTAAAGAGCATTATGGATAGATTAAAAAACAAACAAAACAAAAAAGATTTTATCCTGGTGATTATTTTTAACTTGAAAATTGTGGAGTTTTCTGCTTTGTTTAAGCACAATATTGCTGCAAATAGGCTAGCATGACAATGTTTGCAAAGCCATGCATGCCCTTGGGAAATTTTTCATTTCATACATCATTTACAACTTGCCCAAGTACTACTCTACCCTGGACATGTGTTTCGTTAGCAGAAAGATAGGGGGATTTTTTTCCCATTTGAAAGCTTCTGTCCTGCTACACCTGTCTGACGATTTCAATTCATCTCACAGCATTGGCAGTCAACAGAAAATATAAATCCAAGAAGCCCTTGAACTATGAAATATTTTATCAATTCACACTCTGGCATGTCATGGAACCTCATCTCCTTATGCATCATAATTCTCTGTTTTAAAGTCATCAAAATGCTGAAAAATGAGAGGGAGGAGGAATAGGTAGTTGCTGCCCATAGTCTGTCATTCCTTTCAGACAAACTGCCACCAACTCTACAAGTTGTTTTCCAGTTCATCAACCATTCTTCCCCTCCCCCACCAACTCTATTGTGCTGCTGATTTGAAGTTTGTCAAAAGGAACACTTGGAGAATGGCATTATAGTCTTGTAAACTGTCACCCACAAAGAAACTTACAGTCTTCAATATTACTGGCACAGCTCCACTTCAGGCCTAGGAAATTTCTTAAAGTATGCTGTTGAAAAGGAAGCTTGACATCTGTGCTGATACTGATGATGACATAGTGGTCCTAAGGGAGGATACACTATTAGCTCAATGTTATAGTGGATTAAGAGAGATTCAATTCAATTCAGCAGTATGTATAAAGTGCCTACTGTATAAAAGGCACTCTGTTAGGCATTGGGCTACAAAGATGAAAAAAAAAAAGATTGTCCTTCCTTTCAAGGAACTTATATTCCAATGGTGGCAATCTAAAGTATTTCATAAATAAATAGCATACATAGAATAAGAGGAGCAGAGGAGAGATTTAAACAAACTATATTAATGAAAATTTGAGGAATGAGATCCTATTCATTTGGGGAGAATAGAGAATGCCTCATAGCAAAGATACCACAGGAACTGGTTAATAAAAGAAAGAAAGATTTCTAGAAATAGAGTTGAGGGACAAGTGTAGTCTAAGTATGGTACACAGGGAGTTGGAGAATGAAGAATGAGACCAAGGAAACTACTACTAGCCAAAGAGGATAGAAATGTATAGTGCCTAATGGGCAGTAAGTGGAACAAGCCTGCGATTGTAGGTGAGAGTCAGATGGTGGAACGTCTTAAATGGTAGGCTAAAGAGTTTGAATTCATCTTCCAGGAAAAAGAGAGTCTCTGAAAGTAATGGGCCACAGGATCAGAAATTTGTTTGAAGACTGAGTGATTTAGATAACAAATTCAAATCTCACCTCAGTGTGAATGTGAACCTAGGAAAAAAATGCAACTTCTTAGTGCTCTAGGCAACTCTGTAAAATGGAAATTAAAAAGAA
The DNA here is from genome assembly GCF_028583685.1 of Petaurus breviceps papuanus. Taxonomy (NCBI): domain Eukaryota; kingdom Metazoa; phylum Chordata; class Mammalia; order Diprotodontia; family Petauridae; genus Petaurus; species Petaurus breviceps. Next base: position 3,681,785 of record NW_027187336.1, read on the forward strand.
GGTACAAAGCTGCATTGGTAGAATTTCCTCATCTGGATGTTTCGAATATCAATAAAATCACAGATTCAGTGCCCCACCCTGTCTAGCTTGAATCCCAATTACTAATCAAGGTAAACCTGCTAACAGGACACCTGACTTCAATTAGACAATAGTAATGGTAGACAGGTAGGTTCTATTGGCCCACTAGTTGAGATGTACTATCCAATTATGTAAAATATTTTGATCAAAATATTGATGGGAATTATCCTAAGGAGAATGGTGCACATTTGACCTGAGGACTACAGGTACTGGGTACTAAGTTTAGAGTTCTTTTATATTCTAGACTTTGAGTATGAGCTAAATTACATTAGAGAGCTCACTTTCTAGGGATGAAACACTAAGGAAAACTCTGAATTAGGAGGAACTGTTTGATATATTCCTTTTCTTTTAGTGTGCTACCTTATTAATTTTCTTTTGCTAGAAGCTTATTGTCCTAAAGCTGCCCTACTTGGCCTCTGGACCAGTATCTCTGTACTTCTCCCCCCCCCCCCCATTAAAAAAATCTCTATTTTATATTTCACCTTCTTGGGGGAGAGTCATGGTGGAATAGGCCAGGTATTGATTATATAAAATTGTGCTAATGGGGAGTGGTCTTCTGAAAACAACGTTTTTGTTTTTTTTTTTGGTCTGGTTCAAAGGACTGATCTAATAGTAAGAATTTCAGGTTAAGTAGAAAGGAAGGGTTAAGAATGTGGAATTTGGGGAGAGCAAAGACAGTGGGGAAAACATAAATTTTAGAGAAAATTACTAAGAATCACAGCAACAAAATAAATGATATTTTCCTAAGGATGTCTCAGGGATTTGGATGAATTAAAATCATGAAAATATAGGAGGTGTATATTTTTATTAAGGCATAAAAAGTAACCAACTTAACCAAAACAAATCATTTCACTATTAGGAAAAAAGAAATGATACTTATCTAGAGGAAATAGACCTTGTTTTGCATTAAGAAGACCTGAAAATATATCCTGAGTAGACAATCATGAACTATGTGAAATTAGGAGACTCACTGGTGTAAGGTAAAGTTCAAATTTTCAAAATTTAAAATTCAAAATTTCTTACTTATGAGACCTTGGGTAAGCCAATTCATCACTCTGGGACTCAGTTTCCTCATTTATGAAATTATTGAGTTGAACTAGATGACTTCCAACGTCCCTTCCATCTCTAAATCTGTGATCCTGTGAAAGCTATGTTTGCTTTTTCATCTTTATAATGACGCTATTGATATAATACTACCTATATCACAGGGTTGTCTCAAAGAAAGGGTTTTGTAAATCATAATGTGTTAAAAGAATATGAGTTACTATTACCATTACTTTTAAGGAACACCAAGGAATTCAGGTTAGCCAACCTACTGAAACTAAAGGGTTTCACTTAAGCTCTAGCTTTTAGCACCCTATTTTGTGTATTATTTTTGAAGCACTTTGCAAGAATTCCTATTTGATATTTCTCACATATTGAATAAGAATGTACATAGCAGAGTGCACACTGGGTTTTCTTCTACTGGTGAGCATCCAATAGGAAGTCATGTCACATCTGATTTCTGTACCTATTTGTGCATATCTTCCTTTATTTCCTGGGCCTTGAGGATCAACATTGTGCTGTAGGTAAAAAGATGCCACATGCACCCCAAAATCCAGTAGATCTAAATGGGACTCCTTTGCACAGATCTTAGGTATTTGCCATGCATTGTTGAGGGTCACATCAATAATGTAATTTTTCAAGCTAGAATACCACTTTCCTTCCTTCCCTTCCCCCTGCTCCCACATGCTTTCACCTGTATTTGGAAATATGCTGGTCCATCTGATCTGAAACTTGAATGTTTTCCCCAAATAACCTCACCATGGTTGGTTCCTTGATTTGTACTCTCCTTTCAACTTAGATTGAGTAGCAGATAGCTTGTTTGATTGGCTCAATTCCCAAAGTCCTGGAGCAGATAGTGATGACATTGTTGTATCAGTGGCACAGCAGTATCTCCTAACTTTAATCTACTCAGAAGTCAAATGCCTCTCTGGTGTATTTTTGTAGCTCCATTCACCCTCTGAGGGGGGCACTGACAGTCCTGTTGACAAGGACTGTTCTTGTTGCTTTCACACCCTTGTTCTTCAAAACTGCCATTAGTTTAATATTGGTGAAAAATTTATCAAAACACAAGTGATAGGGATATTGATTTTCTTCCTGAAGAATGTCAACAGATTTCATCACTAAATTTCCTCCTTGCTCCAAATCCTTGTCCACAGGGATGAGGGACTTTCTCTGATAGGATCCAAACTAGATTAACTACGCAAGTTTAGTTTTCCCACACCAAATCTGATAAACATGTTGAATCAGCTTCCCCTGAAGAAATTTCTTTACTCCCCCTAGGCCCAAGGTGTTCACACATGGATTTATCAAAATCACAGAATTCCTCAAAGGGAGTATATTAATTTGAAATTATTATGCCATTTAATGAAGAGGTGTTGTATCTTTGTAAATCTATTGGTTTCTTTGAGGTGGCTGTTATCAGAAAAAATGGAGGTTTGCAATTATCATTTCAAACTTATCTCTTCTAATAGAAGTGCTACCAGATCATGATGTACATCTGGGGAATTTTCTCAAAACTATCTCCCCTTTGGATAAGGGACATACACACTCAAAATCAGAAACTTCAACACACACACACACACACACAACACACACAAACATACTTTGCTTTTGACCCCAAGGTCTATCTTCTTTTGTGATGCATAGCAATCTGTCTCATCAACAATGAAATTGAGACAGCTAGCTGGTATAGTGAATAGGAAGACTTGAGTTCAAATCCAACCTCAGATACATGACATACTTACTAGGTGTGACCTTGGGCAAGTCACTTAACCCCAATTTCCTTGCCTTCCCCCCCTCCACAAAAATGAAATTAATGAATTCTTCATTCAAAAAAAGTTCAGATAGCCCCTTGGGATTCAGGCCCTAAAACTGAAGTTTCTCCATTTTAGAATCTGCCAAGGGCCACTTTGGAAAATCTGGTCTAATTATCTCTTTTGGACTATTCCCTCTGGGGGTTACTTATCTTCTTTGGCTTTTTTTCTGGGAGGCTGTGTGCCCAATTCGGGGGCACTGTGATTAATATCAGAATTCTCTATGACCACAGTTGCCCTGAGCATGCTTCTGGGCAAACTTGTCACATTACCTCTTTCTTCCCTTGCTAAATCTTCCTTAATGTCATGTCCTATAGGATTGTCTGGTGGACAGATATAGATGCATTGATCCAGGAAATGTGACTATTTTCTTTCTACAGCAATGAGGATATCCACTAGTTTAGCAGATATGTCAGTAGAGCTAGAGAAGCTTTGAGTTGGAATTATCCTGAAATAGCAGAATAGGCAATAAAGAGAAAAGATTGAATAGAATTATGATAGAAGAATACTTGTACTGGAAAATAAGGCCTAGTGAATGGGGGTGAAGATTGGCATCAGAGATTTCTGTGATAGTCTATGTTTTTGCCAGATATTTCCTGTACTCAGTCACTAAAGACTTATTTGAAAAAAAAATGCATTATTTAGGAAGAGAAACACATTAGGCTATCACTACTTACTAAGTAAGCACCGATAAGTTAATTAACTTACAGAGTTCAAAGAAGGATCTTGAGAAACAAGAACACAAGACAAATTGATTTTCAATTGGGTGAAGGGAAAGGAAAAGATTTGATGGTTGATCCCTGACTAGGAAGATTCGTAGAGTATGAGGTCATGGATTTTAAGAAACTAAAAGGGAAAACTAGTTCCCTAGATTAATGCCTATGTTCAAGTGTGGCCAAGAGCAAGGGCTATGAAGGAAGAAGTGACAAAGAGTATGAGATGTAGAATAAACACAAGCCTCTCATCCCCCTCTCTTTTTTCTGGCTGTGAAGGGTAAGGCTCTCCCCAAGGAATCATAAAATAATAGAACTCAAAAAGGGTTTTAGGCATCATTTGGACCAGATCCCTGTAAATGAGGAAAATAAGGCCTAAAGTAATGAAGTGACTACCTAAGTTAGTGGATAAGTGGGGACCCAGGTCTCTATAAGGCCAATTCTCTGCACTTTCTACTTAACAAGAATTTGTATCCAGAAGAGTTCAATTTTTATGAAGAGAGGAAGAAAAATATCAAAACCAGACCAGCTGATAATATTAGCTGGAAATGACATAGTAATAACAAATACAGCACTCACGCTTTTAGTAATAAATGTTTGATGGCTGGTGTAGTAGGGTATAATAAAAAGAATATGGACCAGGACTAATCCTGGGTCTTCCATTAACTAGTTGGTAATCTGGGGTCCTTAATCTCTTTTTACTGGGCTTTCTTATGTGTAAAGTGATAACATGATGTCTAAACTCTCTACTTAGGCCAATACCCAATGACTCTATGGGACAATAGATATCTACTGAATAGAAAAGATATGTTATATGGAAAATTGTTGGCAATGTTTTGACAACTTAAATTTAAAAGTCATAGTCTGATGACTTCTTTGTTTTAATGCAGGTGTTAATGATACTAATTGTTCTAAATTCTGAGATACTTTACAATGAGCCCTCTTTTACGTTTCAATAAAAGCAAAAGAGAACCAGGAGATATTTCATCTCTACAGAGGACAAAATAACTCAGTGTTTTTTATTCCTTTTCCTTAACTTTATTATATTTCTCTGATGTCAGAAAAAAACACATTATTTTCCTTAGTGTCTTTTCTGTACATGATAGAATATATGCTCCTTGAGGGAAGGAACTACTTTAAATTTTGTACTTGCATTTTTAGAATCTGGGGCTCTGTCTACAACTGGTAAAAACTGCTTGCTGATTGATTAGTTGATAGTACTCTAGAGAATTCAAATAAATTTAAGGAATACATGAATTTTGATTATCTGATATCAAAATAAGATCATTTTCATTTGTAAAATAAGAGACCCATCCTAGATCATCTAAGTCCAAATGAGCATAAGGGATATATAATTTAAGGGAGCTTAACTATCTAATTGGAAAGAGAAGGTAAACACAGTTGAAAAGAAAACTTAAAAGTACAAGGTATTTTTTAATATTTAATATTTTCTAATGATAAACAACCAAGTAAGTTGCTAAGAGTAATCATGACTCTAGTCCTCACATTATCCACTGTGACACCTATCCTATCATTATTAGGGCAGTTAAAAGTCAACTTTATTGTAATGATCTCCAAACACATAGATGATATCCAAAGCTGAGAAAGAAGGATATACTGGGAGAAGGGGAAAAGGAAAAATAGAATGGGAAATTTTTCTTATGTAACAAAGGCATGAATTTTATAGTGGAAGGGAAAATGATGGGGGTGGTGGTGGTGGGGTGGACAAGGCCTGAATCTCATACACACACACACACACACACACACACGTGTGTGTGTGTGTGTGTGTGTGTGTGTGTGTGTGTGTGTGTGTCTAGAAATATAACTTACCCACTAGGGAAATATGAGGACAAGGGGAGAAGACAAAGGGGAGGTCTGTGAAAATGGAGGACAGCTTATGGGAGACAGTGGTTAGAAGCAAAATAGACTTTGAGAAAGGATAGAATAAAGAGAGAAGAAACAGAAGAAAAGGGATGGAGGAGAAAATATAGTTAGTAATCATAATTGTTGATGCCTGCACCTTTGCAGCAACTACTGAAATGGGAGAGTGTGGATGAATAATCATGGAACAGGCAGAGATTACACTGATACATTTATTGCATGCTAAGCAAATCTCAAATAAGCATCTGAGGGTTAAGGTTTATGTACTGTAGCTGAAGCACTTACATCATACTTTCTCGTGGGAAACTTCATGTACTTTGCTACATGAGGTACCTAACTTGCAACTTTGTAGGAGGCTACTCCCCTGGGAATCTTCCCTGGTTTTTTGTCTTCATGTGTTGGTTA
>NW_027187336.1:3687729-3701085 GCF_028583685.1 Petaurus breviceps papuanus
CCCAGGGGAGTGGTAACAAGGATCAAGGGGGACATTGGACTGGATTGGCTCCCATGGCAGACCTCTCAGAGCTAACTCTCAACATCACCCCCTATAACTGTGAATATGAACAGGATTAACTCAACCACAAAACAGAAGCAGATAGCATAATGGATTAGAACCAGGTTCCAACAATATATTGTTTAAAAAAGTCACACTTGAAACAGAAAGACACACACAGAATTAAAATAAAGGGCTGGTGCAGAATCCAATATGCTTCAGTTGAAGTAAAAAAAAAAAGGCAGGGGTAGCAATTGTGATCTCAGATGAAGAAAAAATAAAAATACAAGGTACTATAGGCAAGTAATATAAAAAAAATTACAGTAAGGTTCTCTGATATAGACCTATTTTCTCAAATATATGTTTAGCATGTAACTGAGTCAAATTTATAAAAAATATAAACCATTTTCCAATTGATAAAAGACCAAAGGATATAAACAGGTAGTTTTCAGTTAAAGCTATTTATATTTATATGGTGAAAATGCTCTAAATACCTATTGATTAGAGAAAAGTAAATTAAAACAACTCTGACGTAACTGGATATGGATAAGGGGAAGATATATACACTAATGAATTGTTTGTGGAGTAGTGAACCAGTTTAATCATTATGAAGAACAATTTGGAACTTCATCCAAAAGGCTATAAAACAGTACATACACTTTGACCCAGAGGTACCACTACTAGGAAAAAGAAAAGGACATATCAGTACAAAAATATTTAAATTAACTCTTTTGGTGGTAGCAAAGAATGATTAATTGAGGGGATGCTCATAACTGAAGAATTGCTTAACAAGTTGTGGCATATGATTGTTATTGTGGGAAATAAGGAAGGGGCTGGTTAAAAACTATATGAACTGATGCAAAGTGAAGTGAGAAGAATAAGATCCATTGGACCCAGTGACAGCAATGCAGTAATAATAATCAACTGTAAAAGGCTTGGCTACTCTGATCAATATGATGATTCAAGACAATTCCAAAGGACCATGATGAAAAAAATGCTATCTACCTCCAGAGAAAGAACTGGTGAACTTTAAGTTTTAACTGAAATATAATTTTCTCATCTCTTTTTTTCTTAGTTTTTTTAAAAATATGGGTAAAATATGTTTTGCATGATTTCATATATACAATTGATATGATATTTCTTACCTTCTCAGTGGGTGGGAGAAGAGATCGGAGGAAGAGAAAGAATTTGGAACTCAAAATTTAAAAAGAAAAGAATGTTTAAAATAAATAACAAATTAGGGGAAAAAGAAATAAGGAGAATAACACAGATAAAGTCAGTGATACTCCTGCCAGTTTCCTATGGCCATAGATCTACCTGTAACAAATCCTTGAGAATGCTTATAAGCACCCAAATGAATATGCCTTGCCATGGAAAGGCCTTATAAAGAAAGCAGCCCTGGCTCCTTAATCCCCATCAGTACCATTAACCTCACAAAGAGCTTATCACATGTCTTCAGTTCTGTTATGTTTGAACATTTGCTAGACCATATAATGGAAAATAACAGAAAGCTTACCTGGAGGTGGATGTCATGATTTGGTTCCAAAAAAAAATAATCCTGCCTTCTCAGGGAGTAAGGTCCTAGCAAAATCCCTTGGTCACAGCATTGAAAGGACAATGAGCTCTTCATAGGCAAATCTCCCATCCTCCAGTGATTTGGGAATCTGGACTAGGTTTACAGATGCAGATAATTTTGACTGCCTAGGGAAAATGAGAGTGTACAGATTCTGAAACCTTTTATTTTCCTTGAAAAAAAAATATCCCTCAAAAATGCACCAACAGGCAACAACTAGAATTGAAGAAAAGAGTGTGTGTGTGTGTGTGTGTGTGTGTGTGTGTGTTTTACAGGAACTTCATCATTTCAGACAAACAAACTTCTCAGATGCAGCAGCAATGTTCCACCCCCACTTATCTAACCCAGAACAAAGGTAAGGAAAATTGACAGCTTTTGAAGGTCAGCAAGGCCCATCAGCTAGGGGAGACGCAGGGAAACTGATGACTTCTTAAGCTTCGAAAATGCATTCCTAAAAGCCTGAACTCAGCCTTGGGTTCTCTGCAGCAAAACCTTAAGAATTCCATGAGAAAATAAACCCTTGTTTCAAAAATAAACTTTGAAGTTTTTTGAAGATAAAAGAAAAAATTGCCCCTGAGCTAGAGATGGAGCAGTAGGGGGAAGGACTACAGGTATTTTGAAATCAACTTCAAGAAGAGCTCATTATAATTTGAAAGGACTGTGAAAAAAAAGATCCCCAGCAGCACAGGTCCACAGAAAGTATGTGACAGGGTTTGAAGAACTTCATATGAGACTAACTTAGGCTCGCATCAAAGCCTTTGGTAGGAATTTAGAAAATAATTTTCATTTCTAGAGAGAGGGGAAAATTCACTTTAGATATTCATTGGAACATGTAGGAATACCACACACATTGTTATTCTCTTCCACCTGCAGAATTCCACCTGCAGAAAAAGGCAAAACAGCCTTTGGACAGGTTTTTCTATTGGCTATTGGTGTCAAATGGAATTATTTATTTTTATAAAGGGGCTGAGGGCCAGAAAACAATGATTTTCACTCTCTACTAATAGAATAATAGCTAACATTTATATATTCATTTTACAAAGAACTTTAAGAATATCATATTTTAGCCTCAAAAAAAGCCTATTGAGGCAAGTGCTATTATAAGCTTCATTTTGCAGATAAAGAAACTGAGGAAGACAAACTTGTCTCCTAGTAAGTTCTTGAGGCCAGAAATGAAATTTGGTCTTTCTGCCCACTGTACCATCTACAAAGAGGACAATAAATAATATTTACATAGATTAGATCTTTATGAAAAATATGACTATACTAATTGCCATTATTCAGAAGTCTGAACACTTAAAACTGCCTTATATGGAAAAAAATAGTGGGCTTATTACTGATTAGGTATCCTTGATTGAATTATAGTAATCCAATCCAACATGCTTTAAATTTTTTAATTTAAATACAAAAAGAACACCAATCTATATAAAAAATGAGAAGAGGAATATTAACAAAATTCTGAATTTTGATTTCATACTGTTGTTTTTTAAAGTAAATAATAATCCTACAAATTACTTTCAAAACTCTCCAATTTATATTTGCTTCCTTTTAAACTTTCCTTAGTTCTCTACTATGAATCTTTTATAAAAGTGCTTTAGCCATCTTTTTTAGAATCTTTATTGCTAACTCCTATGTTTGCCCATAATTTCTTCCCCCAATTAAAAAAAATATAATAACAAAGGTTTAAAAAAAACCCTATCAACAAACAAATAATCTCAGGCAAAAAAATCATATAGTGGCTATGTTAAAAATGTATGTCTCTTTTTGCACCTTAATTCTATTACTTCTCTCAGGAGGTAGGTAACATGCTTCATCATGGCCTTTGGAGACATGGTTGGTCATTATAAAGATCTTAAGTTTTTCAAAGGAGTTTACTTTTCTACTTTATTATTTCCCTTTTTACTATGAAAGAGGAGCCTCAGATTAGCTTCACATCAGATCTCACTCAGGAAACCAAGTTTCATCATAGTTTATTGACCTATACTAGCATGCTTTATTAATAAAATATTACCAAAGCATTATTGACAGAACATACAAATGATGTTCAAAAAGAGAAACCTGCTTTCAGAACTCAATACCATGATATTTCTTTTTGCAAAAGACCCTGCAACTTAAATGAGAGAGATGAGGCAGCTGCTTAAACTCCAAATGAATTTTATGAATTAATTCAGTTCTCTGAAGAATGAAAAGTTATTGATATTGGTTGTTAGTGACTATTTGCTGAGGATGACTGAGGCAGTTTTCTGTCAACCTGGCATTATCCACAGGGAAGTTTACTTTTATTTTGTGGGACATGATAAAGCCTCTCCTGATTTCTCTAACATGGGAAAATGGGGAAAATCATCTCACATAAATGGGGTGGACAAGGAAGAGAAAAAATTGACTTGGGGGAATTGGGCAGTGCTTGAACCTCAGTCTCATGTGAATTGTTTCAAGGAAATATGAGTAGACATACCTACACAGTAGGGTATGAAATTCATCCTACCCAACAGGAAAGAAGGATGGAAAGGGGCTAAAGGGGGGAGGGAGTGGATAAGAAGGATAATAAGTTAAGGCTGCTAGGGACTAGGCCAGGCATCTTCCATCTGTCCTGAGTCATCTATTGCCTACTCTGTAGAATGTTCCCTAACTAAAGATTGCTTGGGGACAGGTCAGGCCTCTTCATCTGGCCCAAAGCAACCATTTTCATCTGTACTATCACAAGGTATCATCTTCCACCTTCTGCAGGCAGTCCAATCTCCCAAAAGGGATGTGGAGAACCTTCAGTTCAAAAATAAGCAACCTCACTTCAACTTCAGGCCTTCCATCTCCTTCTGCACCTGTCCTTTCTGGATAGAGGAGTGGCATCGTCCACATGAAGATAAACATTGCCACATTCCTCATACCCTTCAGATGTCAGTGACTCTGAGCTCCTATTAGATCATTATCCAAACTCCATTCCATACTACTTAGCACCTGTTTCCTCATTCCCATCCCCTTGACCCCTCCAACCTAAAGCTTCATCCTAATTCTACCCAGCATTTACACCATGCCCTCTGGCAGGCAATGCCTATTCTACAGGTAACAACCTTCCCTTCCTCTTGGTTCTATTCCTATCCCACTCCTTCCATCTACTAACTCATACTGAAATCTGACTCTTCCTTGATGACCTAGCCTTCTTTGCCACCCTTTCCAATATTGGCTTCACTAATTCTCCTTGGCTCGCTGTTTGAGGTGGGGAATTGAAATATTCCTTGCTCCTTATTGCCACTTCCAGGTTTCCCCCTTTTCTTTTCTTTCTTTTTTATATTTTACTTTACATAATTCATTTCCACAAGATTTTGAGTTTACAGGATTTCTCCCGAATTTCCCCCATCCCCCTTTGACTTTCCAGTAGGTCATGGTGGATCTCTATGCCCCAGAGCCTGTATATCTCATTTCCCAGTTACATGTACAATAATAATAATAATAATATGTATATATTTTTAAACATTTGATTTTAAAACTTTGGATTCCAGATTCTTTCCCTTCCTCCCTCATCACCCACCCGCACTGGGAAGATAAGCAATTCAATATAGGTTGTACATGTGTAGCTATGCAAAACATTTCCATAGTGGATATATTGTGAAAGACTGACTATATTTCCTCCATCCTATTACAGCCCCCACTTGTTTGATTCTCTACTTTGATCCTGTCCCATTCCAAAAGTGGGTGCTTCCAACTTCCCTCCTCCCCAGCCTGCCCTTCCTTCCATTATCCCCCCTCTCTTCCCCTTTCCCTCTACTCTCCTGTATGGTGAGATACCCTATTTAGTGTGTATGTCATTCCCTCCTCAAGCCAAAGTCAATGAGAATAAGGTTGACTCATTCCCTTTTGCCTTCCTCTTCTTCCCCTCCATTGTAACAATTTCTCCTTGCCTCTTCTATATGGGATAATTTACCCCATTCTGTCTCTCCCCATCTCCTCTCATTATATTCCTCCCTCATCTCTTAATTTCACCTTTTAAGTATCATATCTTCCTATTTAATTGGTCCTGTGCCCTCTGTATATGTATACCTGTAGATATATATACACACTCACATATGTATTTATATGCCCATATACCCTCCTATAGAGACATATATATGTATACATATGTGTATACATATATATATGTATATGTACATTTCTATTCCCTTCAACTATTCTCATACTGAGAAGAGTTTCATATCTTAAAATTATGTTTTTCCATGTAGGAATAGAGGTAGTTCAACTTTGATAAGTTCCTTGTGATTTCTTTTCCCTGTTTACATTCTCATGCTTTTCTTTCTTCTTTTATCTGAATGTCAAATTTTCTATTCAACTCTGGTTTTTAGGGGTGGCTTGGTGGTGCAGTGAATAGAGCACCAGCCCAGGAGTCAGGAGGACCTGAGTTCAAATCCGGCCTCAGACATTTAACACAAAAAAAATAAAAACTAGCCATGTGACCTTGGGCAAGTCGCTTAACCCCAACTGCCCTCCAAAAGGCAAATAAATAAAGCTGAAAATCAACTCTGGTTTTTACATCAAGAATGCTTGAAAGTCCTCTTCCACTGAATGACCATATTTTCCCCTGAAACATGATACTCAGTTTTGCTGGGTAGGTGATTTTTGGTTTTAATCCCAGCTTCTTTGACCTCCAAAATATCATATTCCAAGCCCTTTGATCCCTCAGTGTAGAAGCTACCAGATCCTGAGTTATCCTGATTGTGTTTCCACAGTATTCAAATTGTTTCTTCCTGGCTGCTTGTCCTATTTTCTCCTTGATTTGGGAATTCCAGAACCTGGCTATAATATTCCTAGGAGTTTTCTTTTTGGGATCCTTTTCAGGAGGTGATCGGTGGATTCTTTCAACCTTATTTTGCCCTCTGGTTCTAAAATATCAGGGTAATTTTCCTTGAGAATTTCTTGAAGGATGATTTCTAGTTTCTTTTTTTTTGATCATGGCTTTCAGGTAGTCCAATAATTTTAAAATTATCTCTCCTGGATCTATTTTCCAAGTCAGTGGTTTTTCCAATGAGCTATTTCACATTGCCTTCTATTTTTTCATTTGTTTGGATCTGTTTAATAGTATGTTGATTTCTCATAAAGTCACTAGCTTTCATTTGCTCCAATCTAATTCTGAAGGAATGATTAACTTCAGTGAGCTTTTGAAATTCTTTTTCCATCTGGGAAATTCAGTTTTTTAAGGCATTCTTTTCCTCATTGCCTCTTTGAGGCTCTTTTGCCATTTGTGTTAGTGTATTTTTTAAGGTATTATTTTCTTCAGGCAGGTTGTTGACTCTCATTTCATAATTTTCTTGCATCATTCTCATTTCTCTTCCCAATTTTTCCTCTGCTTCTCTTATTTGATTTTCAAAATCCTTTTTAAGTTCCTCTATGGCCTGTAACCAGCTTATATTTTTCTTGGAAGCTTTTGGTGCAGTTGTGACTTCATTGTCTTCCTCCTGTTCCATGCTTTGATCCTTTTTGTTGCCAAAATAGGAGTGTGAAGTTGGATGTCTCTGTTTCCTTTGCCTCCTTTGCTTGCTCATCTTGCCACTCAAATACTTGAGTTTTGAACCTTTTGCCACAGTAGAACTCTGCTACTAGAAACAGGAGCTTTATCCCACATGCTGGGCTTTTTCAGCTGCTGGAGCTATTATTTGGGTGCCCTCTCTTTAGCCTCTACATGCTCTGGCAGACTGCTCAACCACCCCAGAACCTCTACCCTAGACAGAGATCCAGATCCAAGCAGGTTAAAGCAACAGCAATTACTCCTCCGACTAGTTGCTTGGTACCCTACAATCTACAGACTAGGAGCTCTGAAGTATCTATGAGGCAGGCAACTGCACAGCATGTTCCTCAACTGCTTCTTGCCCCAGGGGCAAAGGCTGGATCACACTCCTGAATTCCCAAGTCCCAAAGTCCACACTACTCTGACCACTCACTTTGTCCTTAGTATCTATGTATTGATAATTATGGAAACCGCCACAGCTGCTGGTGATCTGAAGTCCCTCCAGCTGGCTGCTGGTTAGGTTGCTCTGTGGCTAAAACCTTGGGCTCCTGCTGGGCTGGTTTTGCCTGCCAGAGTGCTGCACTAGCCACTTCCTGCTGGCCAGCTGTACTATCCTCAGCAGGAGGTTAGCTTTTCTGTGTCATTTTGTGGTTTCTGTAGCTCCAATGTTAGTCTAGAGTCATTTTTTTTACATGAATTGGAGGAGGTGGGAGCTGGAGCTGCACAGAAGTCCTGTTTCTACTCTGCCATCTTGACTCTGCCCCCCTTCACCCCTTTTTCTACATCACCTAGTAAACCTCTGTTCCTTTAACATTCATATTTTACATATTTGTAATCCAATCAAAATCCTGGTAGCTGTTTCTTTTTACAAAACCCCATGTCACTCCCCTCTTTTCCTCAATGATTTCACTCCTCCCCACCTCAGTCACATAGAAAGATGGTCCTACCCTTAATCTTGCCATCAGCCACAAATGTAACACTTCCATGTGCAAGATTTATGACATTTCCTTACCCTACCATAATCTATTCACTTTTTACCTTTCCCTCCACCTTTCCTTATATAAACCTACTCTTCATAATTAAAATGACTTCCAATCCCTTGACCCCTCAATTGTGTCTCAGGTCATCTTCCTTGTACTAATTACTCTCTCCTATTCTTCCAATTTCGACTTTGTTGAACCAGTTCAACTCTACACTCTTTCTCTTGAATTCCTCTCCCCCTATCATATTGCCAATTACTCCCAGTCAAACCTCAACCTTAGACCTCTCTCTCTATTTATCACTTTAATGTCTACATGAAGGAGGAGAAAATCACACAACTGATCCCATTGTGTCTCCTATAAATTCATGTTATATAATCTCAACTGGGATCTCACTGCTGATAGTCAATCCTATTCTACCCCCTTATCAACTCACTATCCCACTTTTAATAGCAGCTCCTCCAAAACTTTTCATCATCCATTTACCCTCCCCTGACTCCCTCTTCCTCTGCTCTCTCAGTAGAGAACATTTCCTCATATTTTGCCAAAAGAATTGAGGCTATTTTCTCTGAACTCCCTCTTCTGTCTTCATCATCAACCATTACTCAGGTGCCTTTTTCCTCTTTTTCTTCCTTCAGCAACCATGTTTCACATTATGAAGCATCCTTTCTCCTTAACAAGGCTAACCCTCTATTTTTTTCAAATGATCTCATTCAATTCCCTATCTTTCAACAATTTGCCTATACAATAAACATTTTCCCAACAATAAAGCATACAAACATGCCAATGTCTCCCCTATTCTGAAAAAAAAAAACAAACAACCCTAGGCATGCGTCTCTTTTCCAGCTTGCCAAAATGAAATTCAATCCATTCTTGACCTCCAACAGAAGTAGGAGTGCAAGAGACACTTAAATGCCACTTCACACATCTGGTGCAAGATCATGTAATCCTCACTCTCCATGGAGCTGAGGCAGAAATACAATGTCCACTCCATGCCATTCTGAAGGACAAGGTCCAGGTCGTTTGGGGACACTGCAAAGGTCAGCAAATTGACAAAGTAGACCAGGTTTACAGAAAGAAATACATAATCTACAATGATCATGTGCAATGAAAAAAATCTAATGGCACAACTGTCAATGAGGGAATTCACCCTAGTAAGGTAGTTATCACTGGACTAAAACTGGACAAAGGTCGCATAAAGATTTTTGAGCATAAAGTCAAATCTTGACAAGTTGGAAAGAAGGACAAATATAAAGAAGAAACCACTGAAAAGATGCAAGAATAGAATGGTCTGTTCTACAGTTGTCATTAAAAATTAAAATTAAGCATAAAAAAACCCTCAACTGAATATTCCGTCCCTGCTAATTACCATCCTATTGCCTTCATAGCTAAAGTCCTTAAGAATACCATCTACAATAGGTGCCTCCACTTTTTGTCTTTTCACTATCTTTTTGACCCCAGACAATCTGGTTTCCACTGTTATCTTTTTACTAAAACAGTATACTCTTTCCAAAGTTACTATTGATTTTTTAGTTGCCAAATCCAATGGCCTTTTATCAATCTTCATTCTACTTGATGTCTCTGCAGTCTTTGATACTGGTGATCACTCTCTCCTCCTTGATACTCTATTATTTCTCAATTTTTTTCTGATATTACTCTCTCCTGGCTTTCTGTTTACCTATTTGATGCACTCTTTCTCTATTTCCCTTTCTGAATTCTTCTCCAGATAAAGCCTTCTAACCTTAGGTATTCCTCAGGGTTCTCTACTCACTCTATATAGCTTAATTTAGTGATTTTATTAGCTCCTATGGATTTAATGACCAACTCCATGCTGATGATTCCCAAATCTACTTTTCTTGCCCCAATCTCCCTCCTGGACTCCAATCTCACATCCCCAACTGCCTTTCAGAATCAGAAACTGGATATCCAGTAGACATCTTAAACTCACCATAAACAAAATTAAATTCATTATCTTTCCCCCTCTATTCTCCCTATAACTACCTTAACTATTAGTATAATAGGCAACATTATCCTCACACTCCCTCACAAATTAGCTCTCATTCTGGTTCTTCACTCTCTCACCTCCCTCTCCACTTATATCCAAGCTGTTGCCAAAGCTAGTCAATTTCTTCTTTGCAACATCTCTCCAAAATGCTCCCTTCTGTCCTTTGACATTGTCACCATTCTAGTGCAAGCACTCATTGCCTCAAACTTTGATTACTGAAAGAGCCTGCTGGGGGGTCTGTCTACCTCAAGTCTCTTTTTACTCCAATCCATTCTCCATTCAAATCACTAAAGTATTTTTTCTAAAATGCAGGTTTGATCATGTCACTTCACACCCCTCCCCCACTCACCCTCTTCTTGACTCAATATATCCCAGTTCTTTCCTGTGGTTTCCAGGAACAAAAACCAAATTCTCTGTTTAGCACTTAAAATTCTTCATAACCTTCACAACCTAACCCTTTGTACCTTTCAACTCTTTTTACACCTTATTCCCTAACATGAACTCTTCAATTGACTGACACTGGTTTCCTTACTGTTTCACAAATGTGACACCCCATCTCTTGCCTCTGGGCATGTTCTCTGATTGTCTTCCATGCCTGGAATGCTCTCCCTCTTCTATTCTGACTACTGACCTCTCCAGCTCCCTTGAAGTATGAACTAAAATCTCACCTTCTACAGGAAATCTTTCCTAATATCTCTCAATTCCAGTGCTTTCTCTACTTTAATTACTTCCTATTTATCCAAGCTTATTACAAATTTATTTTCATGTTGTCTGACCTACTAGATTGTAAGCTTTTTGAGGGAATAAAGTCTTTTTATGGCAAATTGTTTTTAATAAATGTTTAATGAAAAGATGAATGATTGA
The DNA here is from genome assembly GCF_028583685.1 of Petaurus breviceps papuanus. Classification (NCBI taxonomy): domain Eukaryota; kingdom Metazoa; phylum Chordata; class Mammalia; order Diprotodontia; family Petauridae; genus Petaurus; species Petaurus breviceps. Next base: position 3,698,685 of record NW_027187336.1, read on the forward strand.
ATTAAGGAAAGTGGTGGTCAGAAGCAAAACACTCTTGAAGAGTGGACAAGGTAAAAATAAAAGAATAAATATAAGAGAATAAGGTGGAGAGAAATGTACAATTAGAAATCACAACTGCAAATGTTGATGGATTGAACTCACTCATAAAAGGGAAGAGGATAGCAGAATGGATAGCTAGAATTCAACAATATGTTGTATATACATACACCTAAAACAGAAAGGTACACAAACATTTGAAATAAGAAATTGGAGCAGAATCTTTTATTTTTCAGTGGAAGTAAAAATGGCAGAGGTATCAGTCATAATTTTAGACAAAGCAAAAACAAAATAAACCTGATTATAAAGATGCTACATTTTGCTAAAATGCACTATTGACAACTAACCTGGAAAGCAAATTGGAACTGGAATCAAAAAGCTATAAAACTGTTCATACACTTCAACCCATCAATATTATTCCTAAGTCTATACCCCAATGAGGTAAAAGAAAAAACTAATGGACTGTCATGAGTGAAACTTAACAAAAAGTTAAACTGAGACATGTTTCTCTGAGCAAGATATTATTTTATTATCAAGGCCAGTCACCTGAAAATAAATGAGCCAATGGATTCCTCCCAAGTACCTGGGGGAAATCACAGTTCCCTTTTCATAGGTTTTTTAGGTTTATAGTACAGAACAAAGAACAGCATAAGGTAGGTAACATCATGGGTTTGAAGTCACCATAATTGGTTACATAGTTGAGGCAAAGGAAGTAATATGATTGGATGAAAGTTTGTAAAGCAAGACTAGTAATAGTTCCCTCCTTTCCTCTTGGGACTAAGAAGTATTCATTGTTTTAGTCTACCTGCAGGATCAAAATTAAGGGCCCAGAAGTCTTTGGGCAGAAAACCAGACATTCTTGAAAGATAATTTTATGGTGTAAAGATATTTGACCTGCCTCTTATATGGCCCCATATGTACAAAAATATTTATATGTCTCTTTTTATGATGGCAAAGAATTAGAAACCTAGAGGAAGTCCATTGAGACATAGCTGAACAATTATCATATACAAATTATTATTGTGCTGTAATAAATGATGATGAGAATGAACAGAAAAGCCTGGGACCACTTACAAGAAAGAACTGATGAAAAGTGATGTCAGCAGAACCAGGATAAAATTTTGCATAGTAATAACAATAATATAAAAACAATCAGCTGTGAAAGATCAATCCAATGATCAACCACAATTCCAAAATACTACTTATTTTTTACATCCTTTATCAGTCCAAAATACTACTGAGGAAAAATGCTATCCATTTCCAGGTAGAGAACCAATGAACTCAGTGCAGATTTAAGCTCATTTTTTTCCTTTCAGGAAAATGGCAAATGCAGAAATGTGTTTTGCATGAATTCATATGACTAATGGGTATTATATTTCTTGCCTTTTCAATGGAAAAGAGAGGGGCTAGTGAGGAGAGAGAATTTGAATATGAAAATAAAGATAGTGTTGTGTTTGAAATAATAAAATTTTGAAGATACTTAGAGTCTCATTTGCAAGGTGGAAGGAGCAGAATTTTCAGAGGTAATGGAAAGATGTTGAACCTGATTTATGCTGACACAAAAAAGGGGCTGTGTTCAGTAGAAGCAATATCCTAACTCTTGTTCCCATGTAAATTTTGATAGTCTTTCCTTAAAAGGTATTGAGTCTATTTTCAAGACTTGATTGGTTCAAAAGACTAAAGGATCAGACTATTGAGTTTATTTCCTACAAAACAGCCACAAAGGGTTCCAGGACCTCTCTGATACTTAGCTGGTCAATCAACATGGGAAGTTCAAACAAGAGAATTTACCTCAGCTGAATCAACTTGAAGTGTCCTTAATATCTGTTCATACTAATTATCCTCCTACTGTGGTTAAGTAAATTTTTTAATTTGGTAACTATTGTATGACCTACTAATATCTAATTTTTGTTTCAGTAATGAATATAAACTATTGGATGTAAAGTGAATGTAAAGTGATCTGACCTGAGTCAGGCATGCCCCACAACACTGAGAAAATATTAACAACAACAACAACAATAAATACTACTACTACTATTACTACTGCTGCTGCTACTATTACTACTACTTACATGCCTACTTTCCCATCTATAAAATCTTTAGGAGGGTAATCTATATATTAATTGAGGGATTCCAGAATAAGAGTAATAGGCAACAAGTATGCTTCCGCATAATATTCAATAATCATTCACATGTTTATTGTCTCAAAATTGTTTGAAAGGAAGAGATAATATGTAATTCTGTTGTGCTTATTAGTTGTTGAGTATGCAGAAGCATCTGACTAAGAAGAAACAGACCTTATAGCATGTTCCACAACACTCTCTCTCTCTCTCTCTCTCTCTCTCTCTCTCTCTCTCTCTCTCTC
>NW_027187336.1:3701095-3715642 GCF_028583685.1 Petaurus breviceps papuanus
TCTCTCTCTCTCTCTCTCTCTCTCTCTCTCTCTCTCTCTCTCTCTCTGTCTCTTATCCTTGGGAGATATAACAACAGAAATAACCCTGTTCATGAGGTACAGCATAAAATAAATATTCGTATGCTTACTAAATGTATTTATTGTTGTCATGGAGAAGATCCAGCTCAGAGTCTTGACTCAGGAAATTTGGTGGATGCTCCAGATGTTCTTATTTGTAGATGATATTGTGTCATTTATATCAAGCATAAAGACACTACAGGGCATTTTTGTAGAAGATTTGTAATCAATGAAAGGAATTTCACTGATTCATCTATGTAGGAAAAAAAAAGATCAATAATGTAAGTTGTCTGGATTTCAACATGTGTGAATGGGCACCCTCTAGAGGTTGCCCTAGCTGTATCTGTATCTATATCTATCAGTACAGTATTTATATTTATCTATGCCTGAGACAGATGATACAAATGGAAAAGGAGTTGGGTCAAAAACTGAAAAATAGGAAAAGAGGAAATTAGTTTGGATTGTTTTGGGAAAACTGCAAAGCTCTTTCACTAAACCCAAATATGATGAGCCAGCTGTATAGTATAACTATCTAAACATTTAGATGTAAATAAGTGGTACTCACTATGTACTTGGCTTTTCCTGTGTGATTAATTAGACTGATCATGTGTGTGTGTGCATGTTTGTGTGTATTTGTGTATGTTACACCATATGTTTCATTAATAATGACCTAAAATATTCTGTGCCTTGAGGCAATCAGCAGAAACTCCTCAATAAACAGAAATATATAAAAAATATCTAAAAGATCTCACCATTTACTGGAAATCTCTCTTTGATTTGGATTTTGTGTTAAAAAGGCTCCATGAACAAAGTAAACACTTTGGATAAGATGTCTTTCCATTTTATTCTTTGCTTAATATAAATAATACAACTTTGATGGAATAAAGTTTTATTTGTTTTTGACTCTTTTAAGGATTATTACATAATTCTAAGACATACATGGGATATAATATGGAGTGCTTTAAAGGTATCATTTCCATGCAAATACTTTTTTAAAAGGCAATAAGAAGAATCCCAGTAGAATCCTATATTCTCTATATCTTTCAGAGAATTGGGTAATTGTAAGAATATTTGATATATTATTTTAAAAGTCTTCCTGTTCCTTTCTCATACCTTCCTCATGGTTCTCTTCAATAAGTATGTAGTTAGTCATCTTATATGTATATTCTCAAATATACATAATTGTATAATTATTCTGCATATCATGCAAATGATTTTCAGAATCATGAAACATCTAGCATAAATTAATAGGTACCATTCTTATCTTAAAAATATAACTTTGGATGTCATGTAGCAAATGTGGGAATATGCAAATTGTCAATACTGTTAGTTATTCATGGTTGCAAATCAACAATGAATAAAAATTGTGTAGAGGTGTATGTGTCAGTATTGGGTTTAGTAACTGAAGGAAGTATATATTAAGAAATGCGACTGATTTTTGAAAAAACCTAAGTGAACTCTGAAGAAAATTGGCATGTAAAGATATACAAGCCAAGTTATCAACATTAAGAAAGCAGCTCATAACAGATTTATAACAGTTAAAAAAATATCTTCAAAGTAACAACATTTCAAAGCAATCTGCTTAGTGTATTTTATAGCTAAGGGGCTTGACATCTGTAGATAGCTAAATGCCCGTAGGGAGCTAAAAGGTATGTGTAAATTAACAATACACAATCTACGTTTATAAAAATTTTTGGAAGAAGTAAAAAACATTATCAAGAGCAAAAGTTACATGATGAAAGAAAAAAGTCAATAAATATTATTCATATATTATTTGCTCTGTTTATTCCATATATTTTGTGGTATTAATGAAGAGGTTATATCTTTCACCTTACATTTTCCATTTAGAAAGATGAAGACCATAATGACAGAAATGCTCCTTTAAGAATGATAACTTATTAATCAGGGAAAGAGGAAAAGAACCTATATGTCTTTAAAGCCAAGTACGAGCAGTTCTCCTGAGGACTGCTGCTGTGGATAACTTGAAAGTTCTGATCACATAGTACAGTGAACTCTCTATTCATTCAGCAAAAACTAAAGCAAAACATTCTCAGAAACCACAGTACAACATTCACAACATTCACAACACTATAACATAATAACTTATTATTAAAGTGGTCACAAAGTATTAAAATAAAATATCATTCAATAAGTCACAATCTGAATCAATCAATATAAAGTACCCATCTAAATTCTTCTTTCATCTTGATTGGAGACTGGCTTCCAATCATTCTTAACTCAATCATCTTTAGGGAACAATAATCCTTAAGGAGCACAAAGTACAAAGGTCTCCAACCCCGCAGGTCACAGTCTTAATCTTTTCAGTTAGCACTAAGTATCCAAGTAGATGACATCCTTTCATTTTGACTTGAGACTGATTCCCAAACTCTATGATTTCTCTTCTATGCTTCCAGCTCTTGCCTGAATTCACTCAGCTGTCACCTGGATTCACAAGTAGGCAGCTCCTAGCTCCCATTCCAACTCCACACATCAAGCTTAGCAGAGTTACGACAATATCCGCACACATTGCAGGCACCATCATCAGTTCACTTTCTGCCTGTGAAATCAACACAGACCAACAGACAGGGCTTCTATCTGAGAAATTAACACAAATCATCAGTATAGTCCAAGGACCTCTGAAAACATCAGTAAAACCCTACATCAGGACTTCTGTAAACAGATAAGCAGTAAAGTCCTCTTTCAGGGCTTCTGAACCAGCAGTAAGGTCCCTGGGCTTCTGTAACAACAGCAAAGTCCTCTATCAGAAGACAGGGCTGACAAAGTTACATCAACACAGACAGAACAGACAGAGTGCCAACACCACAGACATCCTTCCTCCCAGTTCTGCTTTGTTCCAGCTCATGCTTGGGCTTTTATATTCTCTTTTGGAAAGTTCCTCCCACTGTGGGCTTCACAGGTTCTGTTTCTAACAAACATTTGATATAATCATAGGCAAGGCTCAAAGATACTTTAATAGCCAAAAAAGAACTAAGTGCTTGAATAATCGAAATAAGGAGCTAAGTACACCTTTGCTTGCCATTACAATGTCCTAAAGTGTTTATAACAGCTCTCTTTGTTGTGGCAAAGAACTGGAAATTGTAGGGATACACATCAATTTGGGAAATGGCTGAACAAGTTGTAGTATATAATTGTGATGAAATATCATCTGTGCTATAAGAAATTGTGAGCTCAATAATTTTAGGGGAAAAAAAAGCATGGAAAGACTTGCACTAAATAATGAAGAACAAAATGAGCAGAACCCAGAGAACACTGTATGCAGTAACAACAGTATTGTTTTAAGAATTACGTTGAGCAAATAATTTATTTTGTCTATTATAAATACCCGAATTAACTATAAAGGACATATGAGGAAAGATGCTATTCTCCATCCAGAGAAAGAACTGATGAATAGAACAATTTATAAAATAATTTCACACATGCATACACACATAAATACGTATATATATGTATGTATTTCATATAAATATATATAAACACATATATATGTATTTGTGTCTAATGGTAACCATCTTGAGGATGTGATAGGGGAAGGAATAAAAAAATAAAAAGAAATTTACATAATAATTTGTTTTACACTTGAAATAAATTGCAAGTTGTACATAATAGATTTGTGATTTCATGTACAATCATCTTTTTTATTGTGCTGTTTTATGGAAATACACCTCTTATTCCATGAATTGACAATAAAAATTAAAAAAAAAATAAAAAAAAGAAATATTGCTTAACCACATACTCAATATTCTGATATTTCTATTCGCTACTAAGCATTTTTGTTTTATTCTTGCCATCCAAAGATTGTTTCCTTTCAAGGAGAAAAAAAAAGGAAAATAAAGTTAAGCCTCATATCTTTACTGGTGTTGTAATCAGTTGATATGGGTTCTAATTCAATCTCTGTAACATTTTACCTGTTTGATCTTTGGTAAGTCAAGGCTTTTTGTCGCTCTGTTCTCTCATCTATAAAATGAGGGTCTCCAACTAGATTGTCTTTGATATGCCTTTCTGTTCTAAATCTATAATTCTGTCATCTTGTCTTCTCGCATACCCTGAGATAGCAAGATCTATCATAAGTAGCAGACTTTGATACTTTTCTTAACCCTGACATAGCTTAAAAACAAATAAACAAGGAAAAAAAAACAATATCCTTCTTTATTGTATAATCTAATATCTTTCTGGACTTTAATAAAAATAACTAGCATGTATACAGTATTTTAAAATATGCAATGCACTCAATATACATTCTCTCTTTTAAATAAACAAAAACCCTTTAAGGCCTATGAGGCAGATATAATTATTATCATGGCCCATTTTGCAGATGAAGAAATTCAGGGAGGAATTTCCAGGGTCACACAGCTAGTAAGATATCAGAAGCAGGATGTGAACCCTAGTCTTCTCTATTACATGTTCTGTACTATCCACTAGACCATGCGGCCTCTCAGAACTATGCTGCACATTTTTATTCCTTATTTCCATCTTCTATATGTTTTTTTTTTGGAACCAGGAACACATTTTATTTCTGACACCAACTGGTTGTGTGGCCCTGGGCAAATCACCCAATTTCCCAGCACTCTGACCAAATTTCTAACAAATCTAAGTTTGTAGAGAAGGCCCTAACTTCTGGCCCACCTCCCACTTGTTCTATTCTCTGCTTTGATCCTGACCCTTTGCAAAAGTGGGTGCTTCCAACTTCCCTCCCCCCCAGCCTGCCCTCCCTTCCATCAGCCCCCCTCTCATTGGCTTCCCCCCCAATCTCCTGAAGGGTGAGATACCCTCTTTAGTGTGTATTTCATTCCCTCCTCAAGCCAAATTCAATGGGAATAAGGTTGAACCATTCCCTTTTGCCTTCCTATTCTTCCCCTCCATTGTAACCATTTCCCCTTGCCTCTTCTATATGAGATAGTTTACCCCATTCTGTCTCTCCCCATATCCCCTCATTATATTCCTCTCTCACCTCTTAATTTCACCTTTTAAGTATCATCCCTTCCTGTTAAATTGGTCCTGTGCCCTATATTTATGTATACCTGTAAACATATACACACATTCATATATGTATTCATATATCCATATACCCTCATATATAGACATACATATATTTCTATTCTCTTCAACTGCTGAGAAAAGTTTCATAAGTTACAATTATTGTTTTTATATGTAGGAATATTAACAGTTCAACTTTGATAAGTTCATTATGATTTCCTTTCCCTGTTTACCTTCTCATGCTTCTCTTGCTTCTTGAATCTGAATATCAAATTTTCTATTCAACACTGGTTTTTTCAGCAAGAATGCTTGAAAGTCCTCTATTCCACGGAATGATCATATTTTCCCCTGAAACAAGATACTCAGTTTTCCTGGGTAGGTGAATCTTGGTTTAAATCCCAACTCTTTGACCTGCAGAATATCATATTCCAAGCCCTTTGATCCCTCAGTGTAGAAGCTGCCAGATCCTGGGATATCCTGATTGTGATGTGAAAATATTCAAATTGTTTCCTCCTGGCTGCTTCTAATATTCTCTCCTTAATCTGGGAATTCTGGAACCTGGCTATAATATTCCTATGAGTTTTCTTTTTGGGATGTTTTTAAGGAGGTTATTTGTGGATTCTTTCAACCTCTATTTTGCCCTCTAGTTCTAAAATATCAGGGCAGTTTTCCTTGAGGATTTCTTGGAGGATGATTTCTAGGTTCTTACTTTGATCATGGCTTTCAGGTAGTCCAATAATTTTTAAATTAACTCTCCTCGATCTATTTTCCAGGTCAGTGGTTTTTCCCCATGAGATATTTCACATTGCCTTCTATCCTTTCATTTTTTTTGATCTGTTAACAGAATCTTGATTTTTCATAAAGTCATTAGTTTCCATTTGCTCCAATCTAATTCTGAAGCAATGATTCTCCTCATTGAGCTTTTGAGATTCTTTTTCCATCTGGCAAATTCAGCTTTTTAAGGCATTCTTTTCCTCAATGCCTTTTTGAGCCTATTTTGCCATTTGAATCAGTCTATTTTTTAAGGTGTTATTTTCCTCAATCAGGCTGTTGATTCTAATTTCGTAATTTTCTTGCATTGTTCTCGTTTCTCTTCCCAATTTTTCCTCCACTTCTCTTATCTGCTTTTTAAGGTCCTCTATGGCCTGTAACCATCTCGTATTTTCCTTTGAAGCTTTTGGTTCAGGAGTTCTGATTTCACTGTCTTCCTCCTGTTCCATGCTTTGTTCCTTTTTGTCCCCCAAATAGGAGTCTAATGTTGGGATCTTCTGTCTGCTTTGTTTCTTTTGCCTGGTCATGTCTCCTCTCAGTCACTTGACCCCTGGGCTTTTTGCCACAGTAGGATTCTGCCACGGGACAGGGGAGCTTTCATCCCAAATGCTGGGGTTTTCTCAGCTGCCAGAGGTGCCCTCTCTGAGGTCTCCACATGCTCTGACAAGCTGGACACACACCCCAGGACCTCCATCCTATACTGCAATCCAGATCCAAGAAGGTTAAAGCAAGAGCAATTACCCTTAAGACTGGTGCTTGGTCCCCCTACACTCTATAGTCCAGGAGCTGAAGCTGCCACATGGTGCTGGCTGGCTGTGCTGGTGTCTCCCTGGCTTCCCTGGGGGCAAAAGCCATGCACTCCCACTTACTGGGTCCCAAAGTCCAGACTGCACTGACGTCTCACATTGTTCTTCACATCTATGTGTTCATAAATCTGGAAATGGCCACAGCTGCTGCTGATCTGGACTCCCTTCTGCTGGTGGCTGGTAAGGCCTGCCCTGGGGCTAAAGCCTTGGACTGGGGCTAGGCTTGGCTCCCAAAGTGCTGTGCTCACTGATTCCTGCTGGCCTGCTGTGCTGTCCTCGGCGGGAGGTCAGCTTCTCTGTGTCATTTTGTGGGTACTGCAGCTCCAAAGTTTGTTTAGAGTCCCCTTTTTACATGGCTTGGGGAAGCTGGAGCTAGGGGGAGGTCCTTCTTCTACTCTCCCATCTTGACTCTGCCCCCTTCTATATGTTTTTTTAAAAGAATCTGAGTTCAGTTATAATTTTGCTGTTCATCTAAATTGGATTTTTAAAAATGCGAACTTCCTTTCTTCCTCAAAGGAAATAATTTCTGCTTCTTTTTGTTCTTCTTCTGAATTTCCTCTATATCATCAGTGAACTTCTACAAAATATTAAGCCATTGGTTTGAAACTGTCAATCCTTTCTCTAAAGCATTTGCTACCTCTTTTCCAAAATGTCATACATATGAGATTATCCCTTTTTTTCCTTTGTTTCTCCAAAAGGAAATCTTTGGAAAATTGTTACTCATCCCCAAGATTATCATTCTTTTTGCTACTGCAATGAATTTCTGCTTATTGGTCAGAATCAAGCCTAAGACAATTTTTCCTTTTGTTGTTTTTTCCACCTTCTGAAGAATGAAATTTTCATTCATGGTTAGTTGTATGTTGTGTGTTTGTGTGTGTGTTTTGTGAGAGAGAGAGAGACAGAGATAGACAGAGAGACAGAGAGAGAGACAGACAGACAGAGAGAGAGAGAGAGAGAGAGAGAGAGAGAGAGAGAGAGAGAGAGAGAAAGCATGAGCAGATATCTTGCAAGCTGAAGTCCCAGATCACTAAATATAATCCTTCCATGCCAGGTTTGTGACCTATTTTCCAAATTCTTCACCTAATAACTCCTTCTTTAGATCATCTGTAGGTTACCATTATAGCAATACTGTATGTTTTCCCCACTCTACTGGTCTCTGCCCAAATGTTCTGTATCATTTTTTCTCTCCTCATTTCTGATTTTGTTATTCAAGTATATATTCTTAATATATATTACTGTACTTTAAATCATCCCCTTTACCATTTCTAAATACTTTAGTACTTCCCAGAGTCAAGTCCTATCCTTCCAAATCTTAGTATTATTTATGAGATCAAATTTGCAACTTTGGATTATGATATCTAGATGACATCTGAGAGTACTCTCAACTCTACATCTATGATTCCATGTAACAGTTTGTCACCAATCTCCAAGCATTTCCCTCTATTTGGCTTCTCCCACTCCTTCTGTAGCTTATTCTCCATTTTCTTTCCATAAACACCATGTCAGAATGGCGGGCAGCAGGCCAGTTATACACATTACTAATTTCGGGGAATTTTGACTTTTCAGCTCTGAGGAAGATGTACTTCCATGTTCAACCTCCAAAAGATTCAATATTTGCCAATATTTCTGATTACAGTAGCTAAGGATAATGAAAATCATGGCTCATATAAACAAAAAAGAATCAAAGCCATCCAATGAATTATCAGCAAATATACAGACTGATCCCTGTTTAAGGCACAAATTAGCTATTAGTTTCAGAAGAAAAATCTAAGAAATTGAAAGAGAAAGAAGAAAGAAGTTACCAGATGGTTTTTAATAGCTTTACTCATGGCTTAAAATACAGAAAGCCTTCCTTGTCAAAATGATGACTAGCCTCTTTTCTACTAGACCACTTCAGTAGCATCCACAATAACCATAAAATGTTAGACTGATTACATTTGCTGAAAGCTCTAGGAAGATGGGCTAGAAAATAATTGTTATAAAGGCTGATGTTTATACAGTTCTTTGGAGTTTACATAGAACTTTGCATATATTATTTCTTTTGAACCCATAAGTATTATATCCTTATCTTGTAGGCAGAGAAACTTAGGCTTAAAAATATGCAATGATTCATCTAATTTCATACTGCTAGGAAGGAGCTGAGTTGGGACTCAAACCCAGGTCTTCTGACTTCAAATCCAATGCTTTTGTCACTGCAATATAGGTAAGAATGATTCATTTATATGTCACTTTGTGGTTTTCAAAGGTTTTTACTTACAATGTCATGAAGTAGAGAATGGGAATAAAAAAAGTGTATGTGTAACATGAGACTGAAGAGAGAAAGACAGACATTTCAGGCATAATAGCTACTTCTGACTCAAATTTCCATAATTCCAGATCCATGATTGATGGTGTGCTGTATTCTGTGTCTGTGATTCCCTGATGCTTTGGAATAAAAAAACAATTGTGAAATGAGAGAACGTGGTTTCTTTCCAGTTCTGCTACTTTTTACCCGTGTACACCTGAATAAGTAACTGTACCCTGTTGGCACTGAGTTTGTTTAGAGATAAATAATAAGTAGCGATTAGATGATTTCTAAGATTCCTTCCAGTTCAAAGTTCTATAATCCCTCAATATTTATAGATTTAGTTTTGTACAGTTTTTTTTTTTTTTGCTATCGGTAAGGAACTAGATTGCATTCTGTCAAGCAAAAAACAAAACAAAACAAAATCTCTAGAAATGGGCATTTCTATTATCCTTAGAACATCTTTATGTGGGGAAAAAGGTACCAGAACCATTATGACAGTAGGGAAGCATTGTTCCATTTGAGTGCCAGCTTTCTAACAAAATCCAGCTTATATTTTGTGCCCTGTGATTATTTCTGGCATCCTATTTCAACACAATTTCTATGTAAATGAATAATTATTCATCTATGTAGTGTGATATGAAAGACATTGTGAAGTCCTACTCCTTATACATATAAGTTCCTCAGGAACATTCCTAAATTTCCAAACATTAGAACCATTCCAACCATTTCCCACCTTATTTCTTGAGGATAAGGCCTTTTTGTTACCTATATAACTTTAGCTAAGTAATTTATTCCTTCTGGGCCTCAGTTTCTTTATCTATAAAGTGAGGATAATGTATTGGTTCATTCAAGTTCTAATTCCTATGATCCCAAGCAATAGTTAATATTTATTTTCTGTGTCCTACTCTCAGGTATTTTGGGTCTTTGAGAAGAATTATAATAGTCATTCAATGTTTTTTTTTGGTTTATTTGTTTTATATTTTTGCTTTTTGGAGAGGGGAAGGGAGGGCAGTTGGGATTAAGTGACTTGCTCAAGGTCACATGGCTAGTTTTTTGTTAAGTGTCTGAGGCTGGATTTGAACTCAGGTCCTGCTGACTCCAGGGCCAGTGCTCTTATTTACTGCACCACCTAGCCACCCCATAGTCATTCAATGTTGAAAGTGATTTAATTTTATTTGGCTCATTTTAGGAAAGGCAAAGTTTCTTAACTGGAGAAACTGGAATCATCAGGAGGAGGCAAAGACAAGAGGACAGTAAAGCAAAAACAGACTCCCCAAATGAAACAACTTATTTCTTAAACCTAGATTTTAGGGATATCATTCTCTCCTGGTTCTCCCACTACCTATATGACTACTACTTTACTGTCATTTTGCTGGATGCTCCTGCAGATCACTTTCTCTAACCTCATATGTACCTCAGGATTCTGTCCTTGGTCTTCTTCTCTCTCTATCCTACTTCACTTAGTGATTTCATCAACTCCTATGGATTTAATTAGCATCTCTATGCTTCTCAAGGCAGATTCTCAAATCTGCCTTTCCTGCCCCGATCTCTCTCCTCACATCTAATTTCATATCTCTAATTTCCTTTCAGACATCTCAAATTAGATGTCCAGCAGACATCTTAACCTCAGTATGTCTAAAGCAGAAGTCATTATCTTTCTACCTAAATCCTCCCCAATCCCTTTAGTAGCATTATAGAAGGCAACATCATTCTTCTGATCACTCTACCTCAAAAACTAGGAGGAATCCTGGTTCCTCATTATCTCTTACCTTCTTCCCCCCTGCCTATATCCAAGCTATTGCTAAGGCTGGCCAATTTCATTTAGCAACAACTCTTCAGTATGCTCCCTTCTGTCCCTTGAGATTGCCACCATTCTAGTGCTCATTCTAGTGCCTCATTCCTGAAAGAGCACACTGCTGAGTTTAGTTGCCTCCAGTTTCTCTCCACTCCAATCCATTCTCATTCAGCCACTAAAGTGATTTGATCATGTCACTCCCCCCACTCAGTAAATTTCAGTTGCTTCCTATTACTCTAGGAACAAATAAAAAATCATCTCTTTGTCATTCAAGGCCCTAACTACATCCCTCCTATCTTTCTGTTCTTCTTACACCTTATTTCCCAAGATGTACTCTTTGATCCAATGACACTGGCCTCCTGACTGTTTGTAATGGCAACCACACTAGCATACCCAGGATGACTGCTAGCACAGGAACTAAGATCTGCTTTACTAGGAAAGGCAGCTGATCAAGGGGTCAACTATCTTTTTTTAAAAATTATATTAATTAGTTCAAGGGAAAAACCATCGCCCTGAACTCCAGATAAAATCTAAACAAAGAAAATGAAGAAAATACAAGCATAGAAATAAATACCAACAGAAAGGGCTTCTATCTGAGAAATTAGCACAGATCACTGGACAGATTCAACTGTCTGACCAAGACAATACATACATAGTTACCAGAGAGAGAAGAACCAACATTTGGATTTTTCAAAGCTGGGGTCATCCTTAGGGGCTACCCAGAGTCTCATCTGGTCAAATCCTAAGAATAATCTTCCAATGAGTGAGCCCCAAAGATTAATGCTAACCTCAGAGTATATATTTTCAGGGTCAGAGGGCATTACAACCTTCATGAGCCACTACCTAAATAGAAATTAGCAAAAGGTGTGGAAACCTTCCTACAAGCATGCTTCCCCTAAGCACTCTTCCCTTAATGGGCTCCACATGAGACCTATTAATGGGTGGGGAAGACCTTATATCCCAGTAACAGTGTAAACTGTTCTAGGAACAAGAAACTCCATATTTTGGCTCTGGGCTATATTTCCCTCCCTACTATCCCACCTCCCACTTGTTCTATTCTCTACTTTGATCCTGTCCCTTTTCAAAAGTGGGTGCTTCCAACTTCCATCCCCCCCAGCCAGCCTTCCCTTCCATCATCCTCCCTCTTATCCTCCCCCCCCCAATCTCCTGGAGGTGAGATACCCTCTTTAGTGTGTATTTCATTCCCTCCTCAAGCCAAATTCAATGGGAATAAGGTTGACCCATTCCCTTTTGCCTTCCTATTCTTCCCCTCCATTGTAACCATTTTCCCTTCCCTCTTCTGTATGAGATAGTTTACCCTAATCTGTCTCTCCCCATCTTCTCTCATTACATTCCTCTCTCACCTGTTAATTTCACCTTTTAAGTGTCATCCCTTAGTGTTAAATTGGTCCAGTGCTCTATATCTATGTATACCTGCAAACATATATACACATTCATATATGTATTCATATGCCCATATACCCTCATATATAGACATACATATATTTATATTCCCTTCAACCACTGAGTAAAGTTTCATAAGTTACAATTATTGTTTTTCCATGTAGGAATATTAACAGTTCCACTTTGATAAGTTCCTTATGATTTCTTTTCCCTGTTTACCTTCTCATGCTTCTCTTGCTTCTTGAATCTGAATGTCAAATTTTGTATTCAACTCTGGTTTTTTCAGCAAGAATGCTTGAAAGACCTCTATTCCACTGAATGACCATATTTTCCCCTGAAACATGATACTCAGTTTTCCTGGGTAGGTGACTCTTGGTTTTAATCCCAGCTCCTTTGACCTCTGGAATATCATATTCCAAGCCCCTTGATCCCTCAGTGTAGAAGCTGCCAGATCCTGGGTTATCCTGATTGTGATGTGAAAATATTCAAATTGTTTCTTCCTGGCTGCTTGTAATATTCTCTCCTTAATCTGTGAATTCTTGAACCTGGCTACAATATTCCTATGAGTTTTCTTTTTGGGATGTTTTTTCAGAGGTGATCGGTGGATTCTTTCAACCTCTATTTTGCTGTCTGGTTCTAAAACATCAGAGCAGTTTTCTTTGAGAACTTTCTGGAGGATGATTTCTAGGTTCTTACTTTGATCGTGGCTTTCAGGTTGTCTATTAATTTTTAAATTATCTCTCCTGGATCTATTTTCCAGGTCAGTGGTTTTTCCCATGAGATATTTCACATTGCCTTCTATTCTTTCATTTGTTTGGATCTGTTTAGCAGCATCTTGATTCCTCATAAAGCCATTAGCTTCCATTTGCTCCAATCTAATTCTGAAGCAATGATTCTCCTCATTGAGCTTTTGAGATTCTTTTTCCATCTGGCAAATTCAGCTTTTTACGGCATTCTTTTCCTCAATGCCTTTTTGAGCCTATTTTGCCATTTGAGTTAGTCTGTTTTTTAAGGTGTTATTTTCCTCAGTCAGGCTGTTGACTCTAATTTCATAATTTTCTTGCATTGTTCTTGTTTCTCTTCCCAATTTTTCTTCCATTTCTCTTATCTGCTTTTTAAGGTCCTCTGTGGCCTGTAACCAGCTCGTATTTTCCTTTGAAGATTTTGATGCAGGATTTCTGACTTCACTGTCTTCCTCCTGTTCCATGCTTTGCTCCTTTTTTTCCCCTAAATAGGAGTGTAATGTTGGAATCTTCTGTCTGTTTTGTTTCCTTTGCCTGGTCATGTTGCCCCTCAGTCACTTGAGTCCTGGGCTTTTTGCCACACTAGGATTCTGCCACAAGACAGGGGAGCTTTCATTCCAAATGCTGGGGTTTTCTCAGTTGCTGGAGTTATTAGATGGGTATCCTCTCTGAGGTCTCCACATGCTCTGGCAAGCTGGACGCACACCCCAGGACCTCCACCCTAGACTGCAATCCAGATACAAGAATGTTAAAGCAAGACTGATTACCCCTCAGACTGGTGCTTGGTCCCCCTACACTCTGCAGTCCAGGAGTTGAAGCTGCCACATGGTGCTGGCTGGCTGTGACGATGTCTTAGTAGCTTTTTGCCCTAGGGGCAAAAGCCATGCACTCCCACTTACTGGGTCCCAAAGTCCAGACTGCACTGACCTCTCACTTTGTCATTTGCATCTATGTGTTGATAAATCTGGAAACGGCCACAGCTGCTGCTGATCTGGACTTCCTCCTGCTGGTGGCTGGTCAGGCCTGCCCTGGGGCTAAAGCCTTGGATTGGGGCTGGCCTCGGCTCTCAGAGCACTGTGTTGGTGGATTCCTGCTGGCCTGCCGTGCTGTCCTTAGCAGGAGGTTAGCTTCTTTGTGTCATTTTGTGTGTTCTGCAGCCCCAAAGTTTGTTTAGAGTGACCTTTTTCTATGGATTGGGGAAGGTCGAAGCCGGAGCCATGGGGAGGTCCTGCTTCTACTCCTCCATCTTGACTCCACCCCCTCCAATTCTAATTTTTAAGTAGTTATTTTTACCAGTGAAATTTTCCATCTCTTTCCATTTGGCTAGTTCTATTTTTAATTTGTTATTTCTTTGAGTATTTTTGTGCCTTTGTTAATTTTATTTTTGGTGCCAAACTTTTCAGTGTCTTTTCATAATGTTTTGCATCACTCTCATTTCTTTTCCCATGTTTCATCTATTACTCTTAGTGTATTTTAAAATTTTTATTATCTTTTCCAAAAATCCTTATTAGAACTGTGTTCATAGTGTGGCTAGGTGGTTCAGTGAATACTGACCCTGGAGTCAGGAAGACCTGAGTTCAAATCCAGCCTTAGGCTCTTAACACTTACTAGCCCTGTGACCTTGGGCAAGTTACTTAACCCCAATGGCCCTGCCCTCCAAAAGGCAAAAAAAAAATCCTTTTTTTTTTT
>NW_027187336.1:3715742-3731438 GCF_028583685.1 Petaurus breviceps papuanus
ATCTAATTTACTTTCCCTCATTGTGAAGCTTTTCATATATATATATATATATATATATATATATATATATATATATATATATATAGTATATATTTTCTTATATGTTTGACAACAGTGTCTTCTTCTGAGTTTGTTTCTTGATCTCCTTGTCATCATAGTAATTATTTTTTATGGTTCAATTGCTTTTTTTGGTTATTCTTTGCTCGTTTTTCAGCCTGTTTATTGACTCTGATCTTGAAGTTAAAGTTGGGCACTGTTCACAGGTGGGTGTGGGAAAATACTTTCCCAAGCTCCAGGATTTTTCACCCAGCTGCTTTCAGAGCTACTTCTTGGTGTTTGGAATTTTTCAATGCTTCCATGATGGCATGATCTGGAGAGAGGTGTTGCCATGGTTCCCTTGCAACCACAGTCAATACTTCCCTTTAGGATATCTGCTTTCTTAGTGCAGCAAAGTGTTACTGTCCTTAAGAACCCCTAATCTCTTGTGATTAAGTGTGATCACTATTCCTCATGGCCCCTGATTGCTTGTGCCCTCTGAATGTGACCAAGAAGAGGGTATAGCAATTATGTCTACAAAATAGCACATGGTCCTGCATTCAGTACTAGCCCAGGACTCTCCCGTGATCTCTTTCTAATCAGTTGCTAGATCCCTTTAATGTCTCTGGCTTGAAAACTCCTGAAGCTGCCACTGTGGCTGTTACCACCTTGTAATGGGAATGCAAATTTTGAAGATCTTCCCTGCCCCTAGGCTAAAGTGCACCTGAAGCCTGGGGTGGGAGGCTTGTTTTTCAGTAGATACTTCTTGATTGGCCAGTGGGTCCAAGAGGTTGTTACATTCTCTGAGCCAGGAGAAGGCTATATAAGCCCTGATGTGTAGCTTTGTTTTGGGGGCTCACTTTGAGAAGTGTTCTGTGATTTGATCTGTATTCTGGGAAGCTGTTGTCCAGGGCTCCCCCCGCCCCTGGCTTTGAAAAACCCAGATGTGGAAACCCAGATGTTGACTGGGTATGGATGTAATGGTTGGACAGTTTGGAAATCTGTCTACTTGATCTGTTTCTGTCTTGATAATTCTGCCTGTATACTTTGAAGTTCAGGGTGCTGACCTTTTCCCCTGAACAAGGTAAACAATATATGTCTGACTGATTAAAGTAAGCTTGTTAACCCATTTTGAGTTGCTTTCCTTTAACAAAGCAGATCCAAGAACCTGTGGTGCCAGCAAACCCTGAGGACGCTTGGGGTGCTTGCTGCTACACACCTCCAAGGCCAACTTTGTTTTGCTGCCAAGTGGGCTTTGAGTCAACCACTTCTACAATGTTTCAGACTTCTCCCTCCAATCCTCTAAATTATCTTGGGTTAAAAACTTTTCAATCAAACCTTTTGTTGGCTCTGTGTTTCCAGAATTCATTTTCAGGTGTTATTTTAGAGTTGTTTAGAAAAGAATGTAGGGAGCACTCAACTGTTTCCTGTGCTCTGACATCTTGTTGTCATCGCTGAAAATGTCAGAATAATATATATTCCAGAAGAACATCATAGTCAATAAATCAAACACCATAACAAAAAATAATATAATAATTTATCTCAGAATTCTATATTCAGAAACAAAGCATGACTTGAAAGAATCCAGACAAGGCCTCCACAAAAACCTCCAAAACAGACAAACCAAAAACCAAGAACAACAACAAATCTGTAGTGCAAATTCCTAGAAAAATCATGATGAAAATCAACAAATAAAATGATAAAGAACAAATTCTTCAAGTGATTAGGAGAAAGATCTTCAAATATAAAGAAAAGTTAATTTGAATAGCTGTATCAGCAATGCAATATTCACAATGCCTATGGAAATTACAGATATGCTGATGAAGTTATCAGTCACAAAATATATCAGGCTTTCTATATGGGGGAATAAGCTGGAACATTTATTAAAATACAAAAGACTGAGTCCCAAAACCAGAAAGTCAAAGCCATCAGAGTAGTTAAGAAATTGGCACAGGCAGATAAAGTAGAAAGCACCCACCTTCTCAAGCCTTTAAAACAGAACAGGCTACCTCAGACAAAGGTCCTTCTCTCCCCACTCACAGCAACCACCTAGTGTCCAGGAAGTGCGCTCCCAGCAGCTCTGGCCCTTGGCAGTCCTCAGCAGGAGTCCTTAGCAGAAATTCTGGCTGACTCAAAAAGGGGTTTGTTCTTCCGCTGCTGCTGCCTCTGCTGCTGCTGCCACCGCCACCGTCGCTGCCACTGCTAGCCACTGCAGGAACTCTAGCTTGGCTTCTGCTTCCTCTTGCTCTGCCCCTTCCTGCTACGTCAGCA
This sequence comes from Petaurus breviceps papuanus, assembly GCF_028583685.1. Taxonomy (NCBI): domain Eukaryota; kingdom Metazoa; phylum Chordata; class Mammalia; order Diprotodontia; family Petauridae; genus Petaurus; species Petaurus breviceps. Next base: position 3,718,050 of record NW_027187336.1, read on the forward strand.
AGTCAAATGGGGCATGGAAGATCTTTAAATCTCATAACCCTTACAATAGCACAAGACTATGCAGAAGTGAATGGAATAATTAAATTCTAACATTCAAGGAAGTTAGAATGCAATTCAAAATCCCATACTTTAAAAACTGAAAGTAATCATCAATGAAAATTATGAACATTCAATAAAAAAAGACATTAGAATTATTCATCAAAAAAGAAAAATAACTTGATGTGAGCAGATTTTTCTACTTGCATATACCTTAAACTATAAAAATACAAAGAAGATAAAAATGCAACAATTATACATTAAAAAAAATTAAACCTTTTGGTCTAGCTAAAGAGACTTTAAAAACTAGCAAAAGATAAAATTTCATGCAAAAGTTATGCTAGAAAGACAATTAAATGATTTCCCTCAAAATAGGTTCCAGTAGATAGAGTTCCATCTAGAACTTATCTTAATCAAAATAATGACAGACATGAAATATAAAGGACCAAACAATGTTGACCATCTCTCTCAATTTTCCCCACAGGTAAATCGGTGTTTTCTTTTTAATTTTTTTGTATGACTAAACTACAGAGCAGAATGGCATATACCAGGGGAGAAAGGAGGAAGAAGATAATATAGAATATATGAATTAACCTAATCAATTCAAACGTTAACAAAAATATCAAGCTATGTTCTATAGTATCTTAGAAAAAGTAAGAAATACAGGAGAATAAATAAGTTGGAAAAGTAAGAGATTTAAATTTGGATATAGGAGAAGTTCTCAAATCAATGATGGCGGTTACATGGAAGAGCATTCTAGTGATTGGGGATAAGAGATATATTGTATAATGGGAGATGAGAATCATAAATTGCATATAATCTGTAAGAATTTTTGTTTGGAGGATCTACTACATCTAGAGAGTTTTGTGCCTCCATGGGCACAAAAGAGGAGAAATCAGAGTTACTGGGGGTTACTGGGTAAGACCCAATGGACCAGAGAGAATATCCCCTGAAAAAATTGGAAAGAAAATGATTATAGAGAGCATAAGGGGGTATTTTCTGAATGTTATCTTATGAGACACAAGAATTTCTACCATGGGGCAATGCTTCTGTTCTCACTACCTCGTACAGTAACTAAAACTAACATATCTAAGAGAAAAGCATAATAGAAAAAAACATAAAGGGAAAAAGAGAGGAATCAACAAGCTATAACATGGAAATAGTTTAGAAGAGAGACCTCAAACTTGGTAATTTGGAAGATTTAATTCCATGAAAAACATGAAAAACTAATGAGGGAATAAATAAGTTAAGCACCACAAATCAAAAAATAAAATGTTAGAATTACAATACTGGAATAGAATTAATAAAGAGAATAAGGGAAAAGATATTTTTTTTTAGAAAAAAGGCACTGAAAATGAAAAAATCTAATAAAAAAGAAATTAAAAGTTAAAAAAGATGTGGATTTTTAAATGAGATGGGAAAGAAGGAAAAGAGCTATATAAATAAATAAAAAAAAGGAACAAGGAATCAATAAGTAAATATCAAAAACTAGTGAGAAGATTAACAAATGGAAGGGGAACTTAGAGGTCAGTAGAAGATAGTTGCTTTAAAGTAGAGTAAACAAAAATAATTTCAGAGTCAAAAATACTATTTAATAAAAGAAAAAGTAAAAATAAAAATTTTAAAGCCATACTAAAGACACAATTTGAAAGGAATATAAATACAGCTCATACATTAAATGTGAATGGTTAAACTGTCCAATAAAATTAAAGAAATGGAGAAATTGGAAGACAAAAATTTTCACAAGGATATGTTTCTTATTTCAAAAAAGCATATGAAAAAAGATATTTCTAGAAAGAGGTGAATTAAGAGACACAAAATATCACAAAATGAGACTACTAAAGAATATCCATAATTCTTAATACCACATGGTATTTTGCAAAAAGTGAGCATGTGTTAGGAAACAGAATTAGTGTGAATAGTTATAAATAGGTAGAAACAGTAAACATATTTTTACAGAACATAATAAAAAATTATAATTTAAACATAACTTTATAATCAACAAAAACAATTCATTAAGGGGTGTATGTGTGTATATACACATATACAAATATAGAATATATATACACATACATATATGTGTGTATATATATGTATACACATACACAGACACATAACCTAAAAGTACTTTTAACAATGAAACCCTAAGTAATGAATGGGTGAAAGAACATATCCTAGAAACAATAATTCTGTGAAATAATATGACAAAACAACAATAACAACAGCAACATACCCAAAATTGGGGGGAGTTATATTCCTAAAATCATATATTAAGTAAATAGAAAGGGAAAGGATGAATGAACTGAATCTGCTCTAAAAATACAACAAATAACCAATGAAGTAAATAAATGGAGAAATATTGCAAGTTAAAGGAGAAATAACTAAATTGGTTATCAAAAGGACTATAGAAATGACAAGCAAAATTAAAAGCTGCTTCAATAAAAAGACTAACAAAACTGATAAGCATTTAAGTAAGCAGATTAAAAAGAAAGGGCAGAAAAATTACATCAACAAAACAGGAAACAGAAATAATAATGAAATGAAAAAATTAAAAGAAGGATCAGAACACATTATACCAAGTTATATGCTAGCAAAATTAAAAATACAAAAAATGACTCCAACATAGTGATGTTACTTTTGTCTTCTTTCCAAACAAAGTGCAACAACCAACTAGCCATGTTTAGGGTTGGAGTGTGGGGTAAGAATAAAAAAGGAAAAAAAATTACACATTTATTTTATATTTAAAAGGAATAGCAAGTTGTATATAACAGATTTGCAGTTTCATGTGTAATCATCTTTTTATTATACTATATTATGGAAATGCTTGTTTTATTCCATAAATAAAAAATAAAAGTAATAATTAAAATAAATAAAAATTTGGAAAGGAAAGCCAGTCAGGAAAAGGAGTCAGGAAGATATGGTTAAAGGCTTAACTTTCACATATACTGGCCTTGTAATCCTAGGCTAGTCACAACCTCTTAGTGCCCCAGGCAACTCTCTAAGACAGTAAGTTACAGAGCAATTGTTGATCAGAATTCACAGAGGGGATATTTTCCCATTGGCTACATTAATTCCCTACATTAATGAAATCACGCTTGGATACACACATACACACACATCACAGTCATGCATACATATATTTATATACACATATTTATATTTAGCATATATACATAACACGTATTTATATTTATTCACATATGTACGTACATTTGTGTGTCATACATCTTTTTATCTATCATCTTTCTATAAGCTTTAAAAGCTTAAGACTACACTAAGATATTTGGAACACCATCTGTATACATGAACCATAGTCTAGTTATTCTTTGCCCATCCTGTATTTTTGTAGTTCATTTTTTTTTCTAAACAAGTGCAATACTCTACTAAATTTATGCCTATTAAATTTTATCCCATTAGACTTTGCCTGATCAGAACAGGAAATACTTAGGAATAGTTATCATTACCTCTTCCTCCCTAAGGGGATATGTATTATGAATAAAGATGTCATTCAACAGTTTAAAAGGAAGAAGGAAAAGGATCAAAAAAGGTAGTAACTTTACTAGATGAGTTAGTTATTTTTCTTTACATAAAAGTCATTTTTCTTTTCCTTTTGTGTAGAGTGCCAATGTTGAGCCAGTCCAGTCATGGGTAGAATCTGGGTCAGGATTTCCCTAGACCCCACTCCCCATGTGGGCTAATTAGTGCTCAGAGTGTTGGCTCACCATCTTTCTGTGACTAGCAAGAAAACAGGGCATGATTATCGAGACGTGACCCCCAAAGATTGCATAGCTGCCAATAATTCAGTACAAGCTGGTTAATAATATTTTTTTCCACGGGAGAACCAGATGCAACCACCTCTGTTAAAAAACCCTTGCCCCAGGATAAATAAACGTACTACCCTGATAGTTCCTTCTTAAGCTCTCGCGTTTGGCCCTCGCCCCTTTGGTGTGGGCATTGCTTTTGGCACCAAACTACCCCCACTTGAAAAGACAATCCTTTAAAATGACAATACCTTACAAAAGAACTATACTTAATTGTCCTTGGATCAATTATTAATGTACTACAATCAGATGATACAAGGAGTCATAGGCTTGCTATTAATTAGTAATGAGAAAGTTGCAAGTTTTCTTAACAGGAAAGATAGACAGGAGTCAGCAAACAATAATGGAGACAATTCAGGACTCTGAACCCAAGAGCCTTGAGAATAGCAATCCTTTCATAAGAGTGACCACAGACAGAATCCTGGGAAACGAACCCTCATCTACTTTTCCTGAAGGTGCTACAATCACAGCTACCTAAGATCCAGAAAATAAAGTTCTTGCCAGCACATTCCTTGGTACTATCAGTCGCTTAACTATGAGAAAATGATGACTTAATTCATAGAAATGACATTAGAGAACAAGCATTACTGTCTGCTTTGATAATTTGCCTAAGTACCATGAAAACTTTCCTTCTGGGTTGCCACTAAAACCTCTCATATCTGTTATTTTTGTTTTTGTTTGTTTGTGATGTGTGTGGTTTTTTTTTTTTTGCATTAGAATGTGAACTCTTTGACAGCAGGACCTTTCTTTTCTGTTTGTATCCCTAGAACTTAACACAGAGCTTCATAAATCCTTATCCATTCATCATTCATTCATTCATTCACAACTGCAATTAAGAAGTCAAAATCAGTTAGATAAAGATGCTACAATAAATCCCCCTTCCCTTAGATAACACTAATTAGAATGAGTAGTAATAGTAGTAAGGCTGATCTGAAGTATACACTTGCACCATTTTGATCAATCCAATCAATCTATCAATCAATAAACAATTATTAAGTATCTTACATGTGCCAGGTACTATGCTAAAACCCACGGATACAAAAAGGGGCAAAAGACAGGCCTTTTTCTCAAGGGGCTCAAAATGTAATACAATTAACATAGAAACAAATATAAACAAAGCAAACTATATAAAGGAAAAATAGAAAATAGCAGAGGGGTTGGCAATAGAATTAAGAGGGGCTGAGAAAAGCTTCCTGTAGAAGGTGGAATTTAGATGTAACTTAAAGCTAGCAAAGTAGGTCAGTTGTCAGTGCAGAGATGGTAGAGTTCCAGGCATTGGAGATAATCAGAGAGAAAGACAAGAGCTGAAAGATGAAGTGCCTTGTTCATGGAAGAGCCAAGAGGTCAGTGTTACTAGTTCAAAAAGTATGTGTTGGAGAGTAAGGATTTTGAATATTAAATAGAGCATTCACTAATTTTGTAGGATATGCTAAATTCACAAATAAAATAAGCAAAACTGTTGGAAAAATCATTGATATCTTGTAGAACATTTTGCAAACAATTGAGTGCTATATAATTGCTAACTATTTATTATTATTATTATTTGCAATTATGTGTTGCAGTAGATAGAATGCCAGCCCTGGAGTCCGGAAGACCTGAGTTTAAATCTGGCCTCAAACTCTTGCTAGTTATGTGATCCTGGGCAAGTCACTTCACCATTTGCCTGTTTTCTCATATGTAAAATCAGCTGAAGAAAGAAATGGCAAACTACTCCAGGATCTTTGCCAGGAAAACTTCAACTGGGATCATGAAGTGTCAGACATGACTGAAAAAACTGAACAGCATATTATTTTTGTCATCATCATCACCATCAGTATTATTCTTGTAGAAAGAACAATTTCAGCTGAGACTTATAGGAAAACAATGAAGGCAGAGAGTAGAGATATGAAGGGAAAAAATTCAAGACATAGTAGGTAGCCAGGGAAAAAGTACTGTTGGAAAATGGAGGGTCTTATGTGCAGAATAGCAGGCCAATGTCTTTGGATCTCTGGATTGGAGAGTCCCTTAGCGAAATAAGGGGTACAAAACTAGAAGGGGGCATCAGTGTATTAATATTTTCAACACATCTAATAGTGATTTAATACTTAATTTCAGTTGCTTAAACTGATGCCAAATGAAATATAGAATTTGGGGATGGTAAGCATGCTGTAGCCTCTGAACAGTCTAAATAGATGTAAAAACCAATTAGCTTTCCATCTAAATCATTTAGTAAGCTAATCACAGCTTTAGAAGCATCTGTGGTATAGGGGAAAGAGCTAGGGAAATATAATCTTAATACTATAATCTTAAGTGTGCTACTAACTACCTGTGTTACTTTGGACATCTCATTTCCTTTTTCAAAGCCCATTTTTTCTCATTGGTAAAATATGTGGGTTGGAGTAGATGATCTCGAATATCCCTTCCATCTCTAACAATCTATGATCTTATAATTTTGATAAATAAATGAATATATGTATATGTCTATATAGAGAGAGACAGACAAAGACAGAGAGACAGACACAGAGACAGAAAGAGAGCGTTACCCCACTTGGAGTCTTGAAGCTTGACCACTACCAGAGCTCAAGAGGCTTCTAGTATTATTAGAGAAAATTCTTCCCAAAAAAAGGTACTCAGAACTAGAAGGCTTACAAAATCAGGTAAGATGAACTACCACTGGAAACTAGTTATATAAGGTCCTGCCAAAGCCTGCAGCTTCTTCTGCAAGTGATATGTCAATTGGTAACTCTTGACTGTCAGACGATGTTTCATCACTCGGTTATGGAGTTTCTGTAGAGCAAAGCCTTCACCTGCAACTACTGGGCCATGACGAACTGGGCATACTGCTTAGAGGTGATTGTACTCAGAGTGACTGATTATTGATTCAGGGCTTTCTGAACCTGACGGCTCAGTGTCAGGAAAAGTGAAGGTTAGTTAAAAGTTGAAGATGAAAATATCATTTGTGTATAGGCTTCTATATCTAGGAGGGGGTAGGGGTTCCCACTACTGCCACATGCATTCATCCATGGCCACATCACTTGTTTTTAGAGAAGAATAAAACTGAACACAACCCAAAAAGTTTTTTTTTCACTAGTTCTTTGTGTAGGTATGCCAGGTATTTTGGAATATTTTCTCTGGGCTAATCATTATTAATTACCAGGAAACTACTTTTTCCTGCTACCCACAATAAATAAGAAAAAGCAAAACAAAACAAAACAAACCTCTAATATACAGAGTGCCTCCAAAAGTCTGACTGTAATTTTAAGTTTTAATAGCTTAAAAGAACTATAGAATGATAGAGTTGGAAAGGGTCTTATAGGACAATTGGTCCATTACTATCAATAAACAGAGAACCTGGGAAGTAAAATTATTTTTCATTCTCGCAGGGGGTGGTAGAATTAATGAGAACCTCAGAAGAAAAACAGAATGAAAACCACCACCACAACCATTCCAATGAATGGAAAGCCCAATAAAAAGACCTAAAAGGAATATTAAGCAATGAATTTAGATTTCTTAGTGAGACATTCAAAATGCTTAGAATAGAAGCTGAAAAACCTATATTACACAAAACAAACTCCATGTTTTTGTTTGTTTTTAATATTGGAGGAAAAGGAACTAAAACCTTTGTTAATTTCTCCCCACCCAAAAGCTCAAAATCAAAATATCATAATATTTCGATTATATATGAATTATCTAAGGAAAAGAGCAAACATTTATTAAGCACCTATTACATTCCAGGTACTATATTAAATACTTTACAAGTAATATCTCATTTAATACTTACAATAACCTTGTGAGGTAGGCACTATTACTATCATCCCTATTTTACAACTGAGGAAACTTAAGGTGAAAGAGATTAAGTGACTTGCTAAGAGTCATGGCTATTAAATGTCTAAGGCAGCATTTGAACTCAGGGTTTTCTGACTCCATGCCAGTAGTTACTATCAAATACATCTGACCTAGAAGATGGTATAATCAGATTATCTAAAGCAGAGGTATCAAACTCTAACCCACAACATTCCTGATTAAGGGGTAATTCAGGAAGTTTTATTAAAATTAATTTTAAGAATATAACATTGATGATGTTAAATTGCTGTTTGCTAAGTCAACATGTAGCCTCAGGGACTCATTTCTATTTGAATTTGATGCCTCTCATCTAAAATACTAAGACTTCATGGGAATTGTGAGTAAACAAAAAACCTCTCACTCTATTTTTTTTATCACAAAAGTAAAATGGAAGCAGAAATCAAAGCACAGATTGATAGAATTTAGGAGTCATCATCAGACAGGAATTTCAACTATGACCTACCCATTCACTAAACTATTTTGAAAAGTCATTAATGGTTCCTCAAAAATCCTATCTTTTAATTACACTTCAATACTTTAGGACTCACTTTACAAGGGTGAACCAAGTTGATCTCATTGAGGATACATAGCTGCTATAAGTACATATATATATATATATATATACATATGTATATATATATATGTATCCTGCATTTCTACTATTTGCTATCCTTTTTGATTCCATTCATTTATGTGCTAAAAGATTTTTGGAAGAAAAGACAAAGACAAAATAAGAGGTGAATAATTTCATCTTCTAACTAGAAAATGTCATTGCCTTCTTACTAACAGTTGCTGCCTCCTTTCACTGACTCTCCTATAGCCCTCACCATAATTGCTCCATCTCTACCACACCCAAATAAAAAAAAAAGCCTTAGATGTTGCCCAGGTAACCTCATGTTGAGTCAGGTTTCTCTCCTTCATTCTTTATTTGTGCAATTGATTTCCTTAACTTAAATGAAGAAATTTACACTTAGAGTACATCTTTGCTAGAGTTGTGTATACAATTTGATGGAAATCTTGATAACCATTTTGCTTTTCTGTCTCCTCTGTCATGTCTTACTATCCCAATGTACAGTTCGGCCAAACTTGGATTTGTGCTGCTGTAAGACTCTTCTCAAATGAGAACTAAGATTAAAAAAATCAGCCTCATTTTTTTTTTAGGAGCAACCATGGGTAGAGGCAGACATGCTGAGGATGAAAAGGAGGATTTTATTCTTTCTTAGAATCCTAGGATATTCTATTCATGGATTTAAAAAATGGGAAAGTAGAATTTCAATTTTATATAGACCATTAACAACTTTAGCAGCTCAATTCTTTTTAACAGGTCTTTTTAACATGATTCTTTTCTTTAAGCCTGAGTAATGCTCCATTCCATTTCCTCTGTCATTGCTTTATTTTTTTATTAATTGATTGTTTCAGTGTCTGATCCCTACTTCGATTTTTATTAAAATTATCTTCAAAAATAAAACATGACACACAATATGCATCAGAAATTCACCTTCTTCATAGAGATCGATCATATGACATCATATCACAATGCATCAGAGAAACAAGGCCTTTGTGATCCCTTGCTGAGAAACTGTACATCGTTGTGGAAAGCCATGAGCAGGATCTTCAATCTCAGAATTTGATATGATTTTAAATCTGGCTAAGGGGAGCGTTAATTTGGAACAGGCAGTTCTCATCTCATTTTAGTTTAATGAGCTGATTAAATAATGACAAGTTCACAAATATTCATATATTTTAAGATAGAATATTTCCACCCTCTGTGTCTCCAACATAAAGTAGTTAGGTTCCCCTTCCCATTTTTCTATGACTTTCCATTGTTTATAGGGTTCCAGAAGAGAAACCTGAACAAAAAAATAGCCAATCAGAAGATTTTAATCTGGGAAAATCCCCTCCCTCACTGCTCAAAATAAACAATTGAGAAGAATACCGAAAATACAATGGTAGAGGAAATCATTTCCATTTTAAGAGATTGATGTGTTCCATCTTACTGGAAACCTTCCCCAATTCCTCTTAATTCTAGGGCTTTCTCTACCTTAATTATTTCCTAATTGTCAGGTCTATAGATTGCTATGTATATATGCATGTACATGTCTACTCTGATTTGTCTCCTCCATTAGATTATAAGCTTCTTGAGGGCAGGGGTTATCTTTTTCTTCTTTTTGTATCCCCACCACATAGCACAGTGCTTGGCACATAGAAGGTACCTAATACATATTTATCTATTGATTGATATGTAATTGACTTCTTATCCTTTAGGTGCCCACATATATCTGGCATGTCTGTCTCTTCTGCTAGTTGTTACCAAACAAAAACATCCTTCCTCTTTCTTAGACAAAGAGGTTTTTTTTTTGTTTTGTTTTGTTTTTACTAGTCCTATGATTTCACCAGTGTAGGGAATTCCTTGAAAGGAAATTACATTCTATCAATGCAGAATAACACTTGCTCTAAAATTTATTTATTATCTTATAGATTTTCCTGAGGTTAATGAGAGTTTAAGTGACTTACCAAGAGGCACAAGCTAGTACACCTTAGAGACAGGACTTATACCTAGGTCTTCCTAACTCTGAGATTCATATTATATGATTATGCCTAATTCTTCCCATTATTTTATTAATTACAGGGTGTTCCAAAAACCTTATGACTATTTTAAGTCATTAAACTTAAAATGCATTAGTGTAGTTCTAAGTATAGGGCACTACAAAAATCTTAGTGCAGTTTTAAGCCATTAAAGCTTAAAACTGCACTAAGACTTTTGGAACTCCCAGTATTTTACAGATCCATCTTATTATTTCATATAATATAGAACTGGAAGGGAACTTAGAGGTCATCTATTCTACCTCCTTATTTTGTAGGTGAGGAAATTAATTCACAGAGAGGAGGATTAACTTGTTCAGCATCAAACAGTAAGTAGAAGAGTAAGACAGAAATCCAGGTATTGTGGCTTCAAATCTAACATTCTCTGTACTACTACACAAACTTGATTTGTAGACTTTTTTCAGAAATTGTCCATGATTTTGTCTGATTACAGAAATGTCATTTATGTGCATATACATACATACACACACATATACGTGAGAAAGAAAAAAAGGAATTCTGTTTCCACAAAATTAATACTACTCCCAGCTTTACAAGAGTGATAACAGGATATGTCAGAGGCAATGAGTTCTAATCAGAGTTGTGACCTAGCAGAACCAGACTTCTAATCAAGTAAAAGGTCAAAAGCTTGTATGCATGCTTAATTAGCTGTTTAATATTATCGAACACATCTCCAGGGTGGAGCAAGCTAACTTAAATGTACCTATGATGCATGACAAGGGAAGGGGAACATATCAAGGAGAAGAACATGGAAGAAGGGGTTCAGGAACTTGTATCTAGCCAATGGGGGACAAGGTGGGAAATTTGAATTGGCAACAGGAAATTGTCTTGCATTTGTCTGAGCAAGTGTTCTCCTTTTGGGAGTTACCCATTCACAAAGAATTTAAAATAAAATGAAAGCCTCCCTGGTTTCAAGAATGAGTATTGTTCTTTCTAGACTGAGCATGCTTCTCTCATACATATATTCATTTGCTTCATATATATTAGACAAATATAAAATTACAATATTAAAATGCATATCACATAAAATAAAACACTAAAAATAATTTCTGCCTTTTTTTTTGGTGGGAGTGTGTATTTTTTCCAGTACACACCAAAAACCAGAAAAGTAAAATGCTATATATAAAATCATTTGTTCCCTTACACAATGTTGATTGGTTCTCAAACCTGAATTGTTCCCTGAAATAAATGAGATTTCATAAGAAGACATTTTTACTCTTACAGACTGAAGACAGATTAAAGTTTTACAAATGGTGTTTATTTAACTTTTGTTAAAATCAACCTGACCAAACCTCAAAGGTGATTCATATATGGGGGGAAATGGAGAACAAGTATAGAATCATGAAATTAAGGGATACAGCATCTGCTTCATTGTGTCAGAAGAAAACATCAAGAACAAAAGAGGATCCCGAACATTTGGGGCTGGAAGGAGCCTTAGTAATCTATGTAATCCAACCTCTTTTATAGATGAGGAAACTGATTTAGCTACAGATCACACAGCAAGTGAGTAATATAGTTTAGAATATATACTAGAGTCCAGGTGAGTATAAATTTTAGGTTAGAGGTGTAGCTTTTTTGGAGGCAGTTTCTACCTGAAGAATCTGTCCCAGCATTCATCTAGCATCCTGTTAAAGCACTTTCTTACTAGTGAACTTCTTTACAGAAAGGTGCATTGGACCTCTGGTGATAGAACCTGCCAACCAGAATGAGACCAAAGCTGAGTGCATCTGTTCAAATGGCAGACTTCATCCTTTTTTCATTTCCATCTCTATTGTGTGAATCTGGAAGCACAGTTCTGTCATAATCAGGCTTAACACTGTTCAAGGATTCACTATTCTTTGTCTGAACTGTTAGAATATGCATGCTTGAAGGTGTTCCTTTGCCTCCCTGGAGAAAGATCTGTTGATGTCAGTCAATTTCAGCAGGCAGTTGGAGTTGATAAGCACACAATGAGTCAAATAGGATTAGAAGAATCCCAGGAGTCCTTGCAGTCTATTTTCCCTGAATTTGAAACTTTGAATAGAAAAATTATAAAGATGGATATGGGAATTGGGGGATTGGCCTTTTGGGATATATTAGAGGCTTATCAGCTGTCAATGATCCATGGTAATGATGGAGGGCAGAAATAATGTGAAGGAATGAAATAAACAGATGGATTATCCCCTCATCTTCATCTTAGTCATAATTGTCAAAACAATAGAAACAAACCTTAACTGAGTATCTGCTATGTGCAGAGCATTGTGCTAAGTATTGTGGGAGTAGCAGAATTCAAAAAATATGGCATTATTGTTTCTATAGAAAGGCTTACAGTCTAACTGGAGAAATAGATACAATAATTGGCATTTGCATGGAGTTTTATGGGTAACAAAGAATTTTACTTGCATTACCATATTTGATCTTATGTTGCCTTTCTTTCTCTCCTCATTGCTCAGTACAATGCCTGGCTTACAGTAAATACTTAATAAATGATTGTTAATTTATTGATTGTGAAATGGACAGTTAAAAAATGACCCAAGCCTAGTCAATTATCCTGAAAATCAGTTTATTGAGCTGGCCAGAAGCAGTCTCCCATGGAAACCTTAGGAGAGCTGCCCTGACCATAGGGAAAGGGGGAATATTTAAAGTAAAAAACTGCAAAACAGGTGTGGGGAGTAAAGTTAGTTTGACAATGGTAGATAAACAGGTCTGTTATAGCCAGGCCTTGATCTGGACAGTTGTATAGACCTATCCTGACTTATCAAGGGTCCCAGACATCCGTGTCCTGACTAGGGTCATTCTGACATCTTATCAGGAAGTCAAGAGAGGGGCCCCTGGCTAGGCATGTATGAGTTCAGGAAGAATTCAATAATTTTCCAAAGTTGTTACATACAGGGGCTTAGTATATGAGGCCATGAGCATTTCAATTGATCCATGTAAAAATTCTATGAAATAAGTATTTGTATAACCATTTTACAAGAGATGTTGCTCTTTTAACCTATGTTCATATAGCTAGATAGTGTCAGAGGTGGGATTTAAACCCAGGTATTCCTGACTTCAAATCCAGTATCATTTCTACTAGAATATATATATATATATATATATATATATATATATATATATATATATA
>NW_027187336.1:3731448-3766601 GCF_028583685.1 Petaurus breviceps papuanus
ATATATATATATATATATATATATATATATATATATATATATATATACACACACACACACACACATATATATACATATACACATACACACACACCCATATATATATATATATATATATATATATATATATATATGGACAAGTACATATAAAGAGAAAAAAAATATAAAGTAATACATGTTAGTACAAGATATGTGGTATAGCTAAGAAATGTACCACACAAGTCTAAGCTTTCCGATGAAAGAAAGGTCACCTATGGCTATCACAGAAGACAACATGGAGAAAAAGTGTCTTGAAGTAGGGTTTTAAGGAATGGTGAGAATTAAACTTTTGAGTGGCCATTTGAATTTTCTATTACAGAAAACTAACTTGAATTTCTAATGAAAAAAAATGACATAGAAATTAGTGTTCTACCTCTTTGAGTCCTGCCCAAAGTTCTATGAAGAAATTAAAAAAAACAGTAATATGACCAAAAGACAAGCAGAAAGAGGTATAAAGAGCATTAGGCATCCACAATTTGAAGAAACATTATACATTTCCACCTTGGTTTCTTTCCTCTAAGGCTCTCCCCAATTTATCTTTAGATATCTCATTTATGTTTAGTTTGCTGCATGTTGTCTCTCTCATTAGAATGTGAATTCCTTGAGAGCAGGGACAATGTTTTTGCTCCTTCCATGTATGCCAAGAGCTTCAAGGCACATAGTAGATGCTTAATAAATACTGTGGCAAGACAAAAATCAAGATGACTGATGGCACAGGATGCAGTGGATGACCTCGGTGTCTTCCATGCCTCACCCAGGTCTTAGTGCTTCATACAGCTTACTTCAGCCACCTTCATGACTGCTGGAACAAATGATTCTCCTCAGTCTATTCTGCCTTCACATGCTTGGGATAGACATCTGCCTCTCTCCCCAACATGTTTGAGGCCTATTGGTTACCCTAAATCTGGTCTAACCCATTTCCTGAGTTGGTTCTATCAGGGTGTGCCTACTGTGTATGCTACAACTACTTGGAGTCACATATTTGATTGAAAGCTGAACACCAAAGGTGGATGAGCAGTCCTGAAAAGGCTTGGCAAGCCCTTATATCAGAAGTGCTAGTCCTACCTGAATACCCCATACCCTATGTGTATATATATATATGTGTGTGTGTGTGTGTGTGTGTGTGTAATTTTTACATATGTGCATACATATATATGCAAGTATGTGTTTATATATATATATATACACACATCTAAATGATAAAATATATAGAATAATGACCCTAAATATAGGTACATTGTTAAGAAGACCTGAATTCAAATTTGCTTGAGACACTTACTAGCTGTGTGACCTCAACAAATTACCTAACTTCTTCCTACCTCAAATTCCTCATCTATTAAAGGGGGTAAAAATGTCACTTACTCTTCCAAGGACATTGTGAGAATAAATTGAAATAACATTTGTAAAATACTTTGGAAATATCAAAATGTTATATTAATTCTAGTTGTTATTCACTTGTTTTTTAAGAAATATTTTGTTGATGATCTTTTAAAATTTTTGTCGCTTTTGCTATTTCCTAGTCCCTATTCTAGATACCATAGGATATTCTTTTGTAACAGACTCACTGTCAAGAGAAACTAAGCATCTCATTAGCCAGGTCTGACAAACCATGGCAGATTTTACTGCTGATGCAATATCATTGACAATGTTTCTCTACTGGCTCTGATTTTTGAAAGATTGTAGAGAATAAGAAAAGTGTTGCAGAACTATTTCTCCAGTTTTCATAAAAGAGGAAGGGAATGGAGTTGGAAAGCTCTGTAGCTCTTGGTCAAATCATAAAAGAATGTATATTGTTTCCCTGGTCAGATTACATCTGGAGTATTGTATTTAGTTCTGTATACTGCATTTTAGGAAAGATATGTATTTTCCCATGGGATATGGAAATCTAATAGGTATCTCAAACTCAACATGCCTCCTAAAACATGTCCACTCCCAAATTCCCTATTTTTTCAAGGGCACCATAATTCTTTTTCATCTCATTTATTTTGTTAAATATTTCCCTATTACAGGTAAAATTGCCTAGTCATATCCTTTGACCATTTGTCAATTGGGGAATGACTTGTATTCTTATAAATTTGTCTCAGTTCCCTATGTATTTGAGAAATGAGGCATTTATCAGAAACATTTACTGTAAAAATTGTTTCCTGTCTGCTTTCCTTTTCATTTTGGTTATATTAATTTTGTTTGTCTAAAACCTTTTTAGCTTAATGCAATCAAATGATCCATTTTGCATCTCATAATATTCTCTCTCTCTTGTTTGGTCATAATTTCTTTCCTTCTCTATAGATATGACAGGGAAACTATTCCTTGCTCTCCTAATTTGTGTATGGTATCACTGTTTATGTCTAAATCATGTACCCATTTTGACCTTATGCTGGTATATGGTGTGAAATGTTGGCCTATGTCTAATTTTGCCATACCATTTTCCAGTTCCTGTTGCCAAACATTTTTTTATGCTTTGTTTAACATATTTTAGGGACTTGGTAGAGTCCCCTTTTCTCCAATCTCAACCAAAAGATACCCTAAAAAGTTTTGTGTAGGTCAATTTTCCTGTCACTTTCACATTTCTCATCTGTGAATACTCTACTTTCTAGGTGAAATTACTCTTTATTTTTTTCCATATATGAGATTTCATAGAGAAAAAATTAGTAAATAAGGAGAGACTAATATAAAACAAAAGAGATAAAAAAATTATTGTGGGGGTAAGATTTCCCCCCAAATATCAAGGTAATGGATAAAAGTCAAAGTGGGATGATTGACCTTTAATGCCCCTTTGTCATAGAGCTTATTGAAAGAAGAGACATGATTAAGGATTTTGACATCTGGAGTAAGGAAGAAGAACAAACTGACAAAAGGTCTCCACTTTCTCAGTAAAGTAGGAGGTCAGGTCTTATGCTGCATGGGGTAGACTGGGGAAAGGGGTTAGAGTATGGAGTTGGTTTTGGGAAATTGAAAAGAGAGAAGATTTAGATGAGCTGTTGTGAACAGTAGAACACAATTCAGGTAAAAATAAAATAATTATTGCACATAAGTGAAGAAGTTTTGAGACTGGTAATATAAATTGAAATTGGCAATATAAATTTGTAAAAATAAATGTGGGCGGAATGATTGTATGGTGTTCTGCAACATAAGATCAGGAGCATAGAAAGTTAATTTCTGGGGTAATCCAGCTTTAGGTTTTGGCAAAATATAAGTCACAAGTTCAAAGCATCCAAAGGTAGTTGATAGTGTTACAACTGAATTTGATAACTATAGAGTCAATGACAGGAAGAGAAAAAATTGAGGTCCGTATTGGAAGTCTTTGAAATAAAGGGTTGGGTGAACTTCTTCAAGCTACATCACTTGATTTATTTCCCAGACTCTAGGAAGATGTGAACTATATTGCAAATAAAAGCAGAGAAAAGAATGGATATCTGTTTAGGGTAATATTTGAGAGTTTAGTATATTTTTGACCTAAATGTTCAGTAGGACTCCAGTCATATGGAAGTAGGAGTGAGGAAGGATCCGAATAGTGAGATATTTTTAAATTCTTTTTGAAACTAGTATTCACAGTGAAACTTTTATTTCTGCATATTCAAGTTGAAAGAATAGAAAGCTTCCTAGACCTGAAATCAGGAAACTGGATCCTAGTCCTAGTACTTCTGCAATAAGCTTTGAGCAAGGCTATTACTAACTTTCTCATGAGAAATCCTTAGTTTCCTTGTATATTGCTAGAACTTTTAGTATTTTGTTGGGAAAATCATGAATTTTGAAAACATTAGATCAATTGATTTTTGCTATACTGTAAGCTCCTAAAGAATGGACACCAAGTAACCAAACTGTATTTGCCTCTTGGTCCAGCAATACTACTACTTGGTCTGCATCTCAAAGAAATCACATAAAAGGAAATAGGGCCTATATATACAAAATATTTATAGTCACTCCTTGTGGTGGCAAAGAATTGGATATTGAGAGGATATCTTTCAGTTGGGGAATGACTAAATAAGTTGTAGAATATGAATGTAATGGAATACTATTGTGCTATAAAAAACGAGAAAACATATATACAGGGCTTTGAAAACCTTAGAGCCTATATAAAAGCTAGCTATTATTACCTAGTTAAGAACTCTGCATATTATAGGTGCTTAAAAATGCTTTTGAATGAATGGCTTAATATGTATACATTAAGTCCGGTAATATTTTTAAAAAGTCCTGGAGAAGACTACTATTGCTGGGAGAGAAGGGAAAAAAAGGGACAAAAAAGAAAGTTTCATGATAATTTGATGGAGTATCATATCTTAAACATAAGATCATGCCTTCTTTATGCATGAGGAAAAGAATAAATGGAGATAGAAAAATATTCAATGTGTTCAGGGGAAAATGATATGGAACTTACAGAGAATGAATAGGACAATATTAGAGGAAGCATGAAATAGTTAATGAAGGATTGGACTAGAGGTCAAGAAGAACTGGGTTAAAAATAAAAGCCAATTTTAAAATTAACCACTGTTCTGGAATATCTCTTTCACTGAACACCTTCACCTAGATGATAGGAAACCGTCTGTTTATGCCTTTGCATGGTATGTATACTTTAATAGCATTTTTGCATGCTCATATGCAAGAAATGGGATTGATGAAATATCCTGTCCTGGGTCATTGACTAAGTGGTTTTTCCATTCATTTGCTGTAGAACCCTAGGTCCTTATTATCCATTGCCTCTAAGTAGAATTGACACTTCTGCTTTACTAGATTATCTTCCTACCTGAATGCAACTTCCTGAAGCTCCTTAAGCATGACTTTTATTCAAGGCTTTAGGTCAAATCTGAACATCATCATAATAGCAATTATGGGTAGTTATTACTTTTGATTAAAATTAAATTAAAAAGCACTTGTCAACTAAAGAGATATTTAATAATACCATAAAAACTGTCAGACTTTCATTTCTAACATCTGTTAGATATGTGTGCCAATAGCAATGATCTGAAGTATTTGCCAGATACCTAGTCAACAAACCCCTATGTACCATCAGAGAATTGACACAATATAATTTCAAATACTCTGCTTTCCAAACCCAACAACTGGGTCTAAGTTAAATACATTAAGAACTCAGTGATGCTAATCTTCCCTCACATTATGGAACAAATGCATTGTAGGCTTTAGGGACAGTCATTATGATGAATCGTGATATTCTTCTGTGCTACTCTGAAGACTTGGAATTCTTCAGAGCAGGGATGATCATTTCTCGGAAAAGTGCCAGACTTGGAGTTTTTGGTTGCTCTCCCATAATGTGTGGATAAAGGCTATTTTTACCCTGATATTCAAAAGTCTAAAGATTGGAACTCTCAACTTCCCTAAATATTTTTGGATGAAATACTTTTGGATTGAAGCTAACTAATTAGCAGACAGACTGAAGGGACACATGCAACAGCCAGGTGGCCTCTATTTTGCTGATTTGTCTTCTTTTTGTCAATGTGCTAACTAAACTAAGCTCACTGTGTGACTGTGGCCAAATCCCTTTCTTGCTCTGGGGCTCAGTTTACTCATTTGTAAGCAGAGAGGTTTGGGCTACATTTCCAAGGTGCTTCTAGCTTAGACATTTTATTACATATGAACCCACTCTTTAAAATTGCTACCATACATTATGCCTATTTTTATTGACAATGGACATTTTAATATATAGTACACAATATGCACATTATGTCTATAATGTACATTTGTCTATTTACCTGAAAACTTTACTCAGATCCACAGCCTTCCAATTGTCTGATGTTCTCATGGCAAATAGTACTTTTCTTCCAATGTATTAAACTTGCTATTTCTGGGGTGATGGAGGGAACAAGAAGAGGGAGGAATTACTAGAAGGGGGAGTCAAGTTCTATAATATGCATACCAAAAATGTCATGAATTCTAGATCTCATTAATATCCAAATTACATGCAACTTTTTCTTGGGAGTATTTGCTATGCCAAGATCAGGGACACTTGGATAATTCTATGGTGGAAGGAAGCTGCCACCAATCCAAGAAGCCATAAGGATTAATCACCATTGATCATTATGGACATTGCTACCATTGCATGAATAAACATAAGGTGTTTTTACCCTCATTAAAAAATAGGGGATTTCAGGGGCAGCTAGGTGGCACAGTGAATAGAGCACTGGCTCTGGAGTCAGGAGGACCTGAGTTCAAATCCAGCCTCAGACACATAAGACAAAAACTAGACATGTGACCTTGGGCAAGTCACTTAACCCCAACTGCCCTCCAAAAAAAAAGCAAAAAAATAGAGGATTTTTTAAATGCTATAGTTTGAAAAGTGCCAGGAATATTCTTGCACTAAAATATATCCTCTGCCTACTCATTAATGCCTAGAATTCCATTAGCTAACCATTTCTTTAGCTTAGGCAATTGTTGAAATGAAAATATGCATAGAACAGCTACAGGAGACCAAAGAGAATAATAGCGTTTTCAAGATAGAAGAAACTTTGTAGGTCATTTAGTTGAATAATTTTATATCATTAATAAACCTTCAAATACAATATACAACAGGAACTACAGACCAAGTGTCAGAGACATTAAGATCTTGGTTCAGGTCCCACCTCTGCCATATAGTGACTGTGTGAAGCTAAGAAAGTCTTTTAACTTCTTGGGGTCCCAGTCAACTGTCTAAAATTGTAAATTGCAGAACAATTGCCAATAATAAAAAGTAAATAGCATTTTATGGAACTTCCAGGATTGCAAAATACTTAGCATATTATCTTATTTATTCCTCATGAAAACTTTTAAGGTACATGCTGATTTTATCTCGATTTTATAGATGACAAAACTGAATGTAAGAAAGATTAAGTTACTTGTTCAGGAATATACAACCAGTAAGTGCCTAAGGTATTGCAATAACTCCTGTCCTTCTGACGTCAAGTTCAGCTATCTATCCATTATACAGCCTAGATGCCTGAAAGTACAGGGAATTTCTTCCCTGGCAGTTCTCTACACAAATGACAACATAATTCTGTACCACCAACAAAAGGAATCCTCAAATACTGTCACTCATTGAAACATAGTTGTAAATTTGCATAATAGATCTCTTCTCTGGGAAAAGGCAGTATCGTAGACAATGTATTACATTGAGACTTTGGAATCCTGGGTTTTTAACCTTAGTTCGGTTACCTAGCTCTTCCATGGGCCACTAACTCCATGATCTCACGAGCAATTCCTTTTATTTCAATAGACCCCTATTTCCTCTTCTAGAAATGAGGTGATCAGATTGGATATCTTTATTAGTTGTGCCCTTCTATGAGTTTACTAGCTAAGAGAAGAATTTAAGTAGAAGGAGGGGGGAACATGAGGGCACTGTATACATGAGATGAGATGCCTGAGCAGAAAGGAAAGGAAGATATTGAAAGAAGACAGGTATACTTTACACTTTCACTGAAGCTTGGTCCTGTGTCTTCCTCACTGAATTTTAAAGAACAATTAGCTTTCTTTCAAAGTTCTTCCCTAAAGAGCCATAGAGTCATAGATTTAGAACTGGAAGGGACTTAAAACAATCCAATCCTCTCCTTTTAAAAATAAGGTGAATGAGACCCAGATAGACCTAGAATTATTTGGTTATTTTAAGCCTGGCAGAATGTTTAGGCCTATAAAGTGATTAATTAATTTTTGTCCCCTTAACATGAATATCTGCATTTCCTTTATTTACATTTTTAATTTTAATTTAATTTTTACACATTTTGATAATTTTGTCAAATGGCCTTAATTCACATTTGGTTGCTTTGGTCTGGAAGTTCAATAGTCTGCATTGCTTCTCTTAGTGGGTTGGTGAGGATGGCTCTTTGAAAGCCACAATGCTCAGCTGTGGGGTCGTGTTAATAGGAAGCTGCCTAACAACTAGCTTTCTCTCAGAGCTTCTCTGTAAAGAGACCAAGAATCCATGGCTTAACAGAGCCATTAAAATGAGGCCAATTTGGCATCACTCTCTTATGTTCAGTCCCAGGGAAAAAATTATGTTCATCACAGATTTGTTGTAGCTGAAATCCAAATGGGCCTGCTTCTAAATAAACACCTTCCCATTTGTTTAGGGGTGAGGTGATGATGGGAAGGATAAATTGGAGAGAACTCTTTCAAATTCTGATTGAAAATCTTAACATTTGGAGAGCACTATGTATGAAAATGCAGCTCCAGCCAGGAATTTTATACTTCAAAGAAACTTCCACAATATCCGGCTGTGTTTCTTTGCTTCAGTCTATTAGAAATGCTTTGATTTGGGCAGTTAGTCACTACTTTCTAGACATGATTCATGACCCCAGTAATATTTATGCACAAAGAAAGGGGAGTCTGACAAAACATACAGCTTAAATGAGTTTATTTGAGACTTAAATTGGTAATTTTACCATTCAAGACAGATTTGGTGCTGAGACAAAATATCTGCTATTCTCTGGCAATTTATGAACCTAAAGCCCTGAGCACTTTACAAAATTACTAGTTATTTGAATACAGCATGAGACATATAAAGGTATGTTTCTCTCAAGACTTGGAAAATTTACAGTGAGCTTTGTAATAAGGAGGAACCTTGATGTTGTAATTAGAAAGCAGAACTCGTTGTTGAGAGTTCTCAGTTAGCATGTTATAAAATCATAGTTTTCCTCCTTATTTGAAGAACTGCTAGCTATCCTAGAACTGCTAGAAATCCTAGGTGGACACTTACAGGGATTCCTTTAATATATAACTTTATTTATCAGATCATTGGATCATAAATCTGAGCCTGGAACAGAACTTAGGGGGAAAAACATAGAAATCATCTAAGTACTTCCCTCATTTTATAAATGGGGAAACTGATGTCTGGGGGAAGTGTCAAAGTGTAACACAGGAAGCAAAACATCAGATGTGGGATCTGAGTTCAAGTCCTCTAACTACAGATACTAATATAACTAATATGTCATTCTCAATATTAATATTAGCATGTCATAAGCTTTCAAGCTATTATCCTAGGAGAAAATGGAGTATAGGCCAGTATGATAATTCTAATGTAGGTCATATGGGGAACATATTGTTGCTTGGTGTTTCTATACAGTATATTATGGATTTATAGAAAAACCTCTCTCTCTCTCTCTCTCTCTCTCTCTCTCTCTCTCTCTCTCTCTCTCTCTCTCTCTCTCTCTCTCTCTCTCTCTCTCTCTCCTCTGAATATTATATCATTTAAGAACTTTTCCATTCAAATTTTTTTCCAGATGTTCAAGGGGAAAAGTATGTTTCATATAGCAATTCAAAGCAAAACTCTGTCTGATGCTAAATTTTAAAATGGTCAGAAGTCTATTGAAAATAAATCTTACCTCTTGTTTTCGTGGATTTAAAGAAATTAGGCAATATGCCTAATATGAATCTAGCAGTAAGCTTAAATGAAATATGTAAATTCTTAAGAGGGTAGAGTGGGGAGGATAATTTCTTATTTTATATGCCTCATGATACTTAGCACAATATTTTTTTTTCACAGAGCAGGGACTAAATAAACACTTGTTGGGTGATTTGGTGTATTTATTATGCTCAATCTCTTTTCTATGCTCTTTTTGTTTCATTTATTTATTTGCAACTGATGCCCATGAAGGACTGTTTCCATGGGCATATTGGCTACAGGGATTTATTTGCTCACACATGCCAAATGGTATTACAATGGAAAACTCCATGTAAAAAAATTATTTTTAAAAGACAAAGAAAGGGGAAAAATTCAAATCCATTTGGACTTGTTTCCAGATAAATTTTAAGCAAGAACATGCAGTTGAAAAAAAATAATTTAGACAACCTCCCGTCCCCACCTCCCCAGTCTTAACAATAAAAGGTTTAAACTTTTTGTCACATTGATTTGTAGAGCAAGGGGTTCATTTTAAATTAAATAAATTTAAGAAAAATAACACATTTTCTCCCTTTTATTTCCTTTTCTCCCCCACTAAGAAAACAAGGAAAACAATACAATATATGCTTTATATTTATACATACATGCACACAAAAACGTTTAAGAGAAGGGAAAGGAGCTATTTTTTATTTATAGCAGCTTTGTGAATATATTTATAATCAAGGGCTCAACAAATTGTGGTATAAGTGATTGTGATAGAATACTATGTTTATAAGAAATGATGGGCAACATGGTCTCAAAAAACCTGGAAAGACGTATATGAACTGATGAAAACTGAAATGAATGAACAGAACCAAGAGAACACTGTCTACAGTAATAGCAATATTCTAAGGATTAACACCTGCAAAAAAACTAACCTACTCTGCTCAAGACTGATTCAAGTCATCTCTGAATGCAGACTAAAGCATACTTTTTAAAACTTTTTTGTGTGTGTTTTATTTTGCAAGATGACTAATATGGAACTATGTTTTGCATGACTTCACATATAAAGTCAATATCATATTCCTTAACCTCACAATAGGTGGAAAAGAAGTGGGATGAAAGGGGAGATGCTTTGGAAATCAGGTTTCTTTAATGAATTAAAATTTTACATGCAATTAGGAAATATTTAATTAAATAAATAAAATATGTCTGAAAAAAAATAAAGTAAAAGAGAGCCCTAGAGGGGAAATGGATAAAGAAATGAGAGCTATGGAAGAAATAATTTCAAAGGGGTTTAATAGTTTAAAACAAGAGGTGCATA
The DNA here is from genome assembly GCF_028583685.1 of Petaurus breviceps papuanus. NCBI lineage: Eukaryota > Metazoa > Chordata > Mammalia > Diprotodontia > Petauridae > Petaurus > Petaurus breviceps. The sequence goes on from NW_027187336.1 coordinate 3,742,110, forward strand.
GCTTCACTTAAAAAAATATTTAATGGGCAAAACTGAAGATAATTACTCCGTGAAGCAATGACATGTTAAAATAAGGTTAAATGACTAAAAAAATATTTCTTGAAATTATTTTGTGAAAAAAAATGCATAGCAAAAAACCCAACCTAACCAGCAAAATTATTAAGTAGAGATCATTTGAGAATTATTAGACTACCTGAAAATTGTATCGATAAAAATAACATGGATGTATATTTTTTAAATCATATAAGAAAACTTCCAAGATCTTTTAGAAACAGAATACATAGTGAAAATAGAAAGAATTAATGATTTCCTTCCTCCTGAAAGAAACTCTCAAATGAAAACTCCCAGGAACAATAGTGTCTAGGTCAAAGAAAAAATAATACTGTAAAGAGCCAGAAAGAAAAAAAAAAACAACTATGTACCTAGGAGTCACAGTCATAATCACATGTGATATAGCAGCCACCACTATAAAGTAGCAGGACCCCAAACTGGGAAGCAAATAATGAAGCTGGCACTAGTTCTTATATATTGCACAAGATTAACACCCAATTGAATAGGTCTAGGATATCTTGTCATGTATAACTTACATGTTCTTTTAGTTCCTGTATGCAAAAATGTTCTATGCATCATGCTGCTAGCTAGATCCCATCTCTAGTGTTTGTGGACCTTTTTGTCTCTTTACCTTTACTGATTGGGGTTGAAAATATCACTTATTTTGATTCTTTCTTGGCTTTTCCAATCAAAATTAGTCTGGTGTTTATTTTTTCCCTAGATCTTTGTGGAGTTGTATTGGGAAAGTTGTCTTTACTTCTTCCTGCTTGCAACTCTACCATCTTGGCTTTGTACCCAATCTTGGGATTTAGAGTGGTAGTGTACCATAGAAACCATTCAGTCCAACTCCTTCATCTTATAGATACAGAAGTTGAGGCCCACAAGACGTAAATGACTTGTCCAAAATGCAAATAATGAGGGGCAGTGACAGTATTTGAACCCAGGTATTTCTGATTTTATGTACTCCTTCCATTATGTCATAGATTCAAGTTCCCAGTAGGATAAAAGAAAGTGTCAATCATGGATAGAACTCAGAAAATTTGAGAGCTTATTAACTTTCAGAATACATTTAGAAGACATAAAAAATGAAAAATAAGTGACAGAATTTAAAGAACTATGTTTTGGGGACTAGATATGATAGATCTCTTACTAAATATTGTTTATTTGAAGTGCCTGAACTCCTAGAGGGATTTTTGTCATTTCAGAGACAATGGATTTTACTCAGCTTTTTCTGGAAGCAAAACCAAACAATAGTCTACTATCTGGTTGTTTTTATATTGTAGCACAGAACTGAAATTCAAATAGACACAATTGGGGAAATCCTAGCCAGCAAATTCATCAACTTTTAAGGAAAATAATAATGTACAAAACCCAATGCACCATACCCAACTGCAGAGCAAATATAATAGAACCCATGGAGAGTGAATAAAGAGACTAAATCAAATTAGGGAAGATGTAAATAAAACAAACATTAACATCTTAACAACATTAAATAGAGCTGAAAGCATTCTAGATGAAAGCAGTAGAGAGGAGAGGTGGCAACAAAGGTATATGAGGGGTAGGAAGGAGACCCCAGAAATAAAAGAATTGAATCACTGAGAATAAACAGTATTGCTCTAAACTACCAACAGATTTAATGGGAAAGAAAATGAAGTTTCCATTATTCCAGTACATACCCAGACAGCACTGGCCCAAAGATTATTTACCATTTAGAAGAAGAAAGTCAGACATGAAAACAAATAAAAAAGATGGGCGACTGGAAGTGTGGCTGGTACATTTCCCATTTCCTGAATATGGAACCTCCACTACATGACTGTTTAGAGGAGTGATTAGAAGGAAGGATAATAGGCTTTGCCTATGGATACCCAGAGGCTGAGGACAGTTATCTTCTATTTCTTGTGAGTCTTGTGAATATTCTACTGCCTCTGGTACACTCCTTTTCAGGCTTCATCTAGGTCCCAATTAGTGTGAATAATGAATCTTCCGGTAGTCATTGTATGCATTTGAATTCACATTGTCTGAATTTATAATTAAGTAAAATATGATAATTGGTTCCAGCCCAATGGAAACAAGTAGAGTAAATTAGAATAATGTAGCCACCAGGAAATTCATTATTCACACTAATCAGACCCTAGCTGTATTAAGTACAATTTGATAGTGTCTCTCATCTCAAGTTAACCTTATTTCTTCAAATTCTGTGCACAGGGCATTTGTTATACCAAGTTACTACACTCCTAGAAATTGTATCCATTATACTGGCCCCAGGCCTCCTAACTTACTTTTTTCTTAGAATAATTACTTCAGGACACATGAAGTTCATAAACTCATAAAAACCAGTGGCTATTTCATCTTTCTTTTCTATTTACTCAAGCACGGGGCTTATGGGCAGCAAAACTCAATCAATGCTGAATAAATAAGGAGGTACTGTCTAATGAATGCTACAGTGTAGATCATATGTCAAAATCCTAGAATCCTAGAACTATGACTCCCCAAACCCAGAATTTCCCATAATTCCAAAGCAAAGAAGTGTAGTGCAAAGAATAAAAGAATGTGGGGTAAGTAAACTTGGGTTTGGCCTTCAATATTTATTATTTTCCCTCATGTGATTTTAGTCTAGTAATTCAACTTTTTTGTGCCTCAGTTTCCTCATCTGTAAAGGGAGAGGATTAGTATTGATGATAGCTAAGATCCCTTCCAGCTCTAACTTCTATGATCCTAAGTGTGACATAATTCAGAGGATCATTTTAATGGTCTAAACATTTTATATAAACAACCTTTACTGAGTAAAGCAACAATGTCTTCTTGACAGCTAATAGAGGATGAAAATTTAATTTGCTTTTCAGATTTGATGAGTAGTGAGGGTTGAAAAATTTATTAGACTCATATGCACAAGCCATGTTAATGTAATTCCCTTTTTGAAGGGGAATAAACATTATTGATGACCTCTGCTTCTGCCCCTCTGATGAAAAAGAAGAAAAAGGGTTGGAGATTGCAGAAGAGAGGTTGCCACTCTTCACCTAGAATTTTAGTTATTTTTTCCTCTATTTTGGTCTTCTTTGTCATATGGTAATTTATTTTGTTTGTTATTTTTTTAATCTGTCAACTTGATTTTACTGTCTTTTAAAAAATCAGATTAGCTATAGTTTTATTGCTTTATTAATCTTTTAAATATTCAGACTGTTTTATCATTTCTTATATTTTTATTTTTCATTTGTTTTGTAAATGTATAACTAGTTCATCAATTTTCTCTTTATGTCACTTTTCAGAGATATATTTTATTCATTAAGGGTTGCTTTATTTGCACTTTAAAATTAGGCTGTGTTGTATCATTGTTTTGATTAAATCTCAAATAACATATTTCTAAAATTTATTTCAACAATTAGTATTTGGATGACATTATTAAAACTACATTTATGTCTCTTTATTTTGCTTGTGTTCCCAATCTTCATACTTTCAAAAAGAAATCGTTAGTATTTTTCACATTGATCTACATTTTTTTTTAGTAGTACATGGCCTATCGGTGATAAAAGTACCATCAATACCAAGACTATGTATATTCCTTAATGTTCCCTTTCAGAATAAAAGTCTTTCAAATGTAGTTACTTCAACATTTCTGTACATTTTTATATTTGACTTTTTGTACATTTTTAAGTTTTTCTAGCTCTGAATGAAAAAGATTAAAGCGTTCTACACTTACTGCATTATTATAAATGTCATTTTGATTTTTAAATAATATTTCCTTTATGAATTTTGATGCCATGATATTTGGAAAGGTAACAAAGCAAAGAAAGCAGAATAATCACTTATTAAGTACCTAATATGCCAGGAACTGTGCTAACATTTTATAAAAATTTTCATATTTAGTCCCCACAACATGCTTGTAGGTAAGTGCTACTATTGTCCCTATTTATAATTGAAGAAACTGAGGCAAACACAGGTTAAGTGACTTACCAGACTCATACAGTCAGTAATTTTTTGAGGATGGATTTGAATTCAGATCTTTTTTCTTCAGGCTTAGCCCTATGCCACTGTAGCATGTAGCTGAATATAAATTCCTTAATGATATTTTTAGCTTTTTAAAAAAAATATTGTTAAGCACAATGCAATTTCTTGTTTATATCTCTTGCTTTTGTGAATTTTTAAAGTTTGAATTGTTATAGCATTATTGCATCTCCAGCTTTTTTGGAATCACCTGATACACATTGAAATTTCCAGTTTCTTGTTTTCATTCTGATTGTTTATAGATATACTTATTGAATGCAATACAATATTCAGCTTATTTTCTTGGTCGTTCTTAGGTTCTCATTTGTTTCTTTAGTTTATTTAATCCATTTCTATTGGAGATTATGTTGGTTATGTTTGTCTCCAACTATTTTTTTTAATACTGTTTTTTAACTACTTCTTTCATGTCAGATTTGTCCCTACGATTAATTTTGGTTATGCTACTTTTATGGTAGTATTTCAAAAGCTTCTTCCTTTCCTTGATTCCATTAACCTAACCTTGCATTTATTTAAGTTGTCAGTTTATTTTTCTTTTCTTTTGTTTGTTAATTGTTTTATCCCCTATTGCTTTAAAACTGTCCTTTTCTTTCCCAGAGAAGCAGACTGTACAAAATCCTATTGGCGCTTCTCCTACTCCTTAAGCCTCTTAGCTTAAGTAATATTCTGTTGTTGTTTGCCTTTCCAAGAAGTTTTTCTTTCTTTTGACCTTTCTTTTTCTATTTTGTTCAAATCTATTCTGAATTCTATTCTCTCATGCATAGGTTATTATCTTATATGAGATCAGACTCTTTGTATACTTATAAGGGAGTGTTGCAGAGATTTTGTGGGGTGGAGGTTCAGAGGGTGCTTTGTATCAAGTGTTTTTATTCTGTTACCTTGGTAAATGCCCCTTTCTAAAATCTAATTACCGTGTTTCCCCGATAATAAGACCTATCCCGAAAATAAGCCCTCCCCTTACTGTGTAAGATTCCTCTAAAATAAGCCCTCCCCCCAAAATAAGCCCTATTGAGATTGCTACTGTAGTGAAGGTGATCCCCTGTGCTACACGCTACATTACGGTACCCTCTGTATGCACCGTCCCCTGCCCCCACCCCGTGAAACGCACGCCGTGCTCCGAGCTGCATCCAATCAGAGCTGCAGCAGTGAGCGCGTCATCCTGTTCTTCCCCAGTGATTTGCTTATTGAATAAAGGTACATTTTTTTGTTCACATTTACCTGTTTATTAAAATTGCTGTCAATGTTCATTAAAATAAGCCCTCCCCTGAAAATAAGCCCTCTGGTGTTTTTCTGTCCAAAAAAATTTAATAAGACAGTGTCTTATTATCGGGGAAACACGGTATGTGACTGATGTAGACTGATGGTGGTTGTTGTCCTTTGTTCTCTAAGATGGCCAAAATGACATCACTATATTAGAGACAAGTTAAAATGTGTCTGACCAGTATGAGCTCAGAATGCTCTACCACAGGTTGAGAACACATAATCCATATGTACATTTGGGGATGGATCTCTTTTGAACTACTTTGATTCTTCTTTGCTTATAGAACACAGCACCTTCTCTGATGAGACCATGCCATGCTGTGTGGTCCTTTGCCAAGGTTTCTCATGTCATGCAATCAATTCCAAAGTTATTAAGGGAGACCTTGAGAATATATTTGTATCACATATTCTGACCCCCCTGTGAGTCTTACCTTGTGTGAGTTCTGTATGAAATAGTATTTTAGGCCACTGCTCCTTGAACATTTTCCACTTGCAAGTCCTTTTCACCTGAGAAATTTTTACGTGACTCTAGGTATATAAGTATATAAAATAGGTATACAAATCAAACATTTACTGTTAATAAATCATAAAAAATATTTTATACAATTCTTTGGCATATATTAAATTTTATAATTATTAAAGAAAAAAGCAAATTTGCATGCTAATGAGATGGATATGCTTATTTATTTTTGCAAAAAGAATTAAATCTTGGCAGAATATTTGATACTGTGGGACATAGAGCATCTTAAATATTTTTCAGAGTTGATTTATATTTTGATTTTATAATCATCAATGCTGAGAATGCCACTTCAAAAAAATATGCAGTACAAAATGGCAGAAGTATGTTTAGGACTATTTTAAAAATTGTTGAAAATTCTGTCCTAATCCCAAGCCAAAATTCATTTAACAATTTTTTTTTCAGAAAACTCAAGTTTTAAACATATGTTAATAGCAGATGACTGACTTTTATTTTGATTGAGTATGGTTTATGAATCCAAATTAGTTTTTTAAAATAAAAATTTTAAGGAAAGTTTTTCTGTAACTGTGTCTCCAGGCACTTTAGATGATCAATTATAACTCTCACAATTAAATCTTTGGGAAGATTATTTTTGATGATAAAATCGTCTGTAGCTCTAAACATTTCAGAAGAACTATTCTGCATCCTATTCTTCCATATGTTAACATTTTAGTAAAACTTTCCATTTTATCTTTTAACATAAATGTTACAATCTTTTCCTCAAAGTAACATTGTTAAATTATTGATTTTTTTTGAAAATATCTAACAAATAACACCATTTCAAAAGTCGTAAGTCATGTTGAAAAAAAAATTAACGAAATCAGATTTCTGCTCAGTCGAAAACACAACTTCATCTTTGATTTGAATAATGTCTTGAGAGCCACGTGATTTGACATATTTTCTTTCCTTATTCAATTTCAGTGTATTATAACCTCATAGCAAAGATTCTGTGTCACTGTCATCAGTATTTTAACCAATTCTGTCTAAATTTAGTCAATTATCTATAACTGAAAAAATATTTTCATCCTAAAATATAAATATTGCTAATAGTTTCTCAAACACTAGGTTTAGTTTATGTAATTACATTTGTGCTTAATTTAAAAAATCGATGTTCACACTTATAGTTCACACATACAGTGGTGATGGAGAAATATTATTAAAGGCCTTCTGTCTTTATTTGTTGCAATTAAACACATGTTTCTGTAAAAGAAGGAGATAACAGCAATTTTTAAAACCAAACATTCTAACACAATACAATCGAAAGTATACTAATTTGATACTAATATGCTGAGGAATGATGAGAAGAAAATATTAAAAGTATTTTTTTCTTAAATTAAATTGTTATGTTTCTATAAGAGCAGAAAATCTTGTATGTATAGTAAAAACATTACAATCCATAACCTACAAAATCTTGAATCTGAGCCAAGGTGTTTCTGACAGCATTTGTGAATGTTGCATTCTGTGATGTCATGTACAGTGCAAAGTGCACACATGTGTTCAGAGCCAAAGCCATAGTGAAATCATGCCATAATGCAACACAGGAAAGCATTGCCAGAACCCCTCACACATTTGATTTTGATTTAATTTTTGGTTGTTACATGTTCAAAAATTCTTTACTGCTGTCAAATTTTTCTTTACCCCCACATTCAATTACATGACCCCTTCTGGGGTTGTGCCCCACAGTTTAAGAATTGATGGGTTATGGGTGTCCAGGTAGCACAGAGAGTAAGAGCACCAGCTCCAGTGTCAAGATGACCTGGGGATCGAATCCGGGCTTAGACACTTAGCACCCACCCAGAAATAACTGGCCGTGTAACCTTGAGCAAGTTATTTAACCCCGATTGTTTAAAAAAAAAATCTAAAAAAAAAAGAATTGATGGGTTAGGGAAGTACATGTTTGACATTTGAACAATGTGGCCAGCCAGTAGGAGCTGAGCTCTGTGCAGTAAAGTTTGAAAGCTTGGCAGTTTAGTTAAAGGAAGGATGTCAGTGTGTGGTATCTTATCCTGGCAGGTTATCTTCTGAATCTTCCTGTTATACAGGAAGTGATTCCAATACAGATGGAAGTGATTCAATTTCCTATCATGGCACTGTTACACTGTTCAAGATTCACAGGCATAAAACAATATTTTCAGTATAAAGACTCTGTAGACCTTCAGTTTGGTAGTCAGTCTAATACCTCTTCTCTCCTACAATTTATTTTGGAACCTCCCAGACACTGAGCTAGTTCTGGCAATGCACATATCAACCTCATTAACATGTATTTCCCTAGAAAGTATAATGCCAAGGATAGTGAACTTATCCACAGTCTTCAAAATTTCTATTTACTGTAACTTATGGTTCCACATATGGATGGTGTGGTGCTGGCTGATGGAGCACCTGTTTTTTCTTGGTGTTAATTATTAGACCAAAATTAGCATAAGTGGTAGAGAATCAATCCCTACTTTGTTTTATCTCAGCTTCAGAGACTGCATTGAGTGTACAGTAATTTGCAAACAAAAAATCATGCACCAACACTCCCTCCACTTTCGACTTGGCTTGTATCTTTTTCAACCTGAAGAAGTTATTGTCATGTGGATGCTGACCTTGATGCCATGCTTATTCTCATTGAAGGCTTTTGACAACATGACTGAAAATATCATGCTAAAAAGCATGGGAGCAAATCCACAGCCTTATTTCCCTAAATTGGTGACTGGGAAAGCACAAGAGCATCATCCATTGTCCAGAGAACTAGCAAGCATGCTGTTATAAAATTTATGTATGATACTGATGAACTTCTTCAGGCAATCAAATTTTAGCATGATTTTCCATAAGCCCTCATAATGACAATATCAAAGGCCTAGGTCAGATCTACAAATATTGTTTGCGGACTTCTCTGCAGCTCTTGAAATTTTTCCAAGAGTTATCAGGCAGCAAACACCATTATGATTATTCCTCAGCCCTTTCTGCAGCAACATGGGGTCTCATGTAGATGACCATCTTCCAAATGAAGGACCAGCTTATTAAGGAAGACTCAGGCAAGAATCTTGCCAGCAATGACTAAGATCAAGACTCTTCTGTGGTTGTCACAGAATAATCTATTTCCTTTACTTTTAGAGAGATGGAAAATGGAGGCAACCTTGAACTCCTGGGGGGATAACCTCCTCTTGCCATATGACCTGGAAAATTTCAGTCACCTTTTATGTGAGCAGCAAACCCTCACACCTAACAAATCTCAGCTGAAATAGAATCAGTACCATATGATTTGCCACAGGAGAAGAGCCCAATGGCATTCAAAACTTTTTCTTCAGTTGGAAATTTGTCTAGGGAGGTATTGACTTCAACCTGAGGTGAAAGGTCAATGGCTTTAGCATTGATTGATGACAGTCTCTTAAGAACACTATTGAAGTGTTCAGCCTGTCTCTCCAGGATCATGGCCTTATTCTTAATCAATATGGCCTCATCAGCCCTGAGCAGCTGAGATGCACTATTGGTCTTTGGTCCATAAATAGCCTTCAGGGCATCATAAAAACTAAGAATCCAAAACTTTGGAGTGTTACTATAAGTATAAAACTGAATTCCATTAGCCTTCTTATTAAGCCAAGAATCCTGCACCTTTTTAAGCTTCACTTGTACTTTACTTTTATTTTTTACTTATTTATTTTTTTGCTTTTTTTTGGAGGGCAATTAGGGCTAAGTGACTTGCCCAAGGTCACATGGCTAGTTTTTGTGTTAAGTATCTGAGTTTGGATTTGAACTCAGGTCCTCCTGACTCCAGGGCTTGTGCTCTACTTACTGTGCTACCTAGCTGTCCCCTGTACTTTACTTTTAATGCAAATAGATGCAGCCTTCTTAGAGATGGATGAACTATTCTGCTGGTAAATCCTAGGGAGTTCTAGTTTTTTCATTTAGCTGCTTCTGAATTTCCCCATAATTTTCTTCAAAATAAACTTGATGTTTGTGAGTATTCTGACCCAGATGAGCAAATGCAATGCTATATGCCAAATCTCTAAAACCTGCCCACTTCTTTTCTGTTCCACTGTTGCCAACCATGGCTCAGGTTTTCCTCCAATTTAGCAACAAACTTTTCCTACTCAGAGAAGTGCTAATCTGTTGAGATTAAGTTTTCTGGTAGTCATCTTGCCTTGGGGTCATAGATTTTGTTGAATATGAATACTTATTTTGGAAAGAATAAGTCTATGATCAGTCCAGCACTCTGTATCACACATTGCCTTCATCACTTTCACATCCTGTCTGCCTCTTGTCTTTACAATGAAATAGTCTATTAAATGCCAATGCTTGCTGCAAGGGTGCATCCATGAAGTTTTCTTGCACTTAGTTAAATGGAAGATAGTGTTGGGGATGAGAAGGGTCATGAGATGCACAAGTCTTCAGGAATAAGTGGCCATTGCTGTTGCTCTTTCTAGCTCCATTCCTCCAAAGGACTCCCTGTCATGTCTGGTAGTCTGAGCCTACTATAGCATTATAAGCTATTATAAGCTTGTCCTCTTTTGGTCTTCATAAACTTTTTCTTTGACCTCAACATGTGGGAGCATGGACACTGATGATGCTTGCTCATGTTGCCACTTAATTACTTGACTTTTGAGCTTTTTGCCACAGTAGAACTCTGCTTCCAGAGAGGAGAGCTTTGTCCCAAATTGCTGGGGTTTTCACAGCTGCTGGAGTCATTAATTGGCTGCCCTCTCTGAAGCCTCCACCAGCTCTGGCACCTGATCACCCACCCCAGAACCTCTACCCTAGACAGCAATCCAAGCAGGTTAAAGCAAGAGTGATTACCCCTCATAATGGTTGCTTGGTCCACCTACAGTCTGCAGGCCAGGAGCTCTGAAGCAGCTAGGAGGAGCCCACCAGGCCTCAGGCACTTCTCCCTCTGTGGCCAGAGGCTGGACCGCACTCCCGGACCCCTTGTTCCCAAAGTCCACTGACCTCTCACTTTATCTTTGGCATTTATGGATTGATAATTCTGGAAACAGCCACAGCTGCTGGTGATCCACTTTCCCCACGTCCCTTCAGCCAGGGCTGGTGGGGCCACCCTGGGGCTAAAACCTCGAGTTCACGTGGGGCTGGGCTCTGCTCCCAGCACACTTCAATGTACCCTTCCTGCTGGCCTGCTGGGCTGTCTTCAGTGGGAGGATTGTTTCTCTCTGTCAGTTTGTGGGTTCTGTAGCCCTAAAGTTTGTTTAGAATCATTTTTATAGGTATTTGAGGTGGTTATGGGGGGAGAAGATGGAGTTTTCCTGCTTCTAAGCCACCATCTTGGCTCCTCCCCCTCAATATGCTGACTAGATTAGTTTTGATTGTAAAACCTACTCCAGCTTCATGGCACTCCCATTCATTGTGGCCAATCCAGAAAAATGTGTATCCAGCTCTGACTTCAGTAAGCGGGCCTTTATTTGCAATTCTTGTTTCACTCAGGGCTGCTATTTGGATGCAATACCTGCTGAGTTCTCTTGTAATAAGAGCTGTTCATCTTTCAGATCTACTGGATTTTGTGCTGTCTACAAGTGTGTACACATTCCATGTGCCAATGGTGAGTAGAATTGTCTTTCCAGTGTTTTTGCACATTTTTTTCTGTTTTTAAACTGCAGAGTGGGATTCCGCATCTGCTGTGGTAATCAGGCCAGGACTGGGTAAGCAGACAATTTTTAGGATACCTTTTCTAGCCCCTTTCTCCCACCAGGATGTGAGCAGTGTGGTCCTTAAAAGGCTACTGAATCCCACTGCTGCTTCCAGGGAGAAAGAAGACTCCTGTGGTGCAGGGTTACCTACTGCTTCATCACTTGCCAATTGCTACAGGACGTTGAAAAAGGTAAAAATGGTAAAATGGTATGGATGATGTCATTTGATTCCTACATAAATTGGATTTAAGTTAGGTGGAATTACATGAAGTCATCAACCTCATTTTCTCTTCCAGAGTTGTCACAGTCCAGTGGCCTGACAGAGTCAAAATGACTGGTGATAGCTCAAGATGCAGTGGATGACCTTGGCATCTTTGATGTCTAACCAAGTTCTAAGTACTCTACAGCACCTGCTTTAGCTGCCTTCACGATGTCTGTAACACATTGTTCTCATACACCCAGGGGAAGTCTTCACAAGCATATCCTGTGGCCCTAACACTACAATGGGTGTCAGACCCCTTGTTTACTTTCATTCTGGTTTAGTCCATCTATCAAAATGGTTTACCAGGGTGTTGCCACTGTGCATGCTACAGCTTCTTTGAACCACAGGTGAGAAGTGGATCAGGTAGACATTGAAGGTGGAAAGCAGCTCTGAGAGGGCTTGGCAGACCTCATACCAGAGGTACTCTGAAGACACACCTTATACCCTTTGAACTCATCAGCAATGATGGAGGTACTTATGAGGGTTTGAAATCTATAGCATTAGAATAACAATCCTCAACTCTCAGATCCACCAACTTCGAATCCTGACCGCAAATGTAGATATCCTTATTCTGAGGACCTAACTTGTCAGTGCATTTAGACGTTGGAATAGGGGACACCTGAGTCTATATGTGCTGCATAATTCAAATTTCATTATTATGATTTTTGTGGACCCTTCTTTGGTTGCTTTTAACTCCTAGAAATACTAATTAAAGAAAAAAATCCATTATTTGTGCTCAAATCACTACATATCTCAAGTCATTATGCCTGAATTCTTTCCATTTCTAATGATCACTCCTCCTAAAGCCTGTACATCCTTTCTCTATATGCCCATGCCCCAACTTCCTACCCACCTGCATACTCTCTCTTCCTGAGGATCCATGTATATCTGGATTTTCCTGGTAGTGAGATGAAATTTTAAGAAGCATGACCCTTTCTCAGGGATAATATTCATCTGTTTAACTCATTCCCATTAGATAAAAAGTCATAGTTTCTCATCACATACATATACCTTCCATACCCTTTAAGCACATACTTTAATGAAACCCTTTATTTTTCACTTCTAGTACAAGCATCATCTTTCATTATAAATATCTCATCACACTTCACTACTGATATGACACTATTCAACCATGTTTCCCTGTACTTGAGAGATTGTAATTTTTCTTCTCATCTCTCGAAGAGTTTATCTCAACCTCACTTATGTCTCATGCATGTTCAATACACGGCTCTATAAATGCTCCATACGTACTTTATTCTATACATATTTCATGCTGCCATAGCGACTTTCCACTGTATCACTTCTTCTTTCTGAAAGATATTATTTTAACTCATAGAGGAGAATGAAATCTAGATCACATGAACTTGACTTTTTCTGCTTTGTTTTCTGATATCCCCTAAACTGGATGACTTTTAGATATTTCTGTTCCATAATGAGCCCTCTTTATTCTATTTTTTTTACCCATTGATGCAATTTTTAAACAATAGCCCACAAAATATGAGAAAATTTATTTCATTGTACTTTCCTTGATAATTTGTAATGGTAATGTAATTTGAATTTGGAGATCCCTTTGTGTTGGCAAAGGTAGCTGGTACTTAGCACTTAGTAACTGATCAAGCTTCTGTTGGGGAAACAGAAGGTATGAACTCCTGTCTCCTCTTGCCAATGTAACAGGAAGAGGTTGGCTGAAACAGGAAGTAGATAATGCTGTGGGTATATAAGAAAAGCCCCAGAGAGGCACAGTCAGAATTTTTTGGGACCAACATCTGGTGGCAGAGAATCTACAGAAGACAGAATTGACAACTGTCAGAATTTCCTGAGAACTTGTGGTGGTGGAGCTTCTTCTGAACAGGAGCCCAGGAGCCAGAATCCCAGGAGCCCAGGTGACAGAGGAGCCCGGAAGCCCAGGAACCAGGAGCCCAGGAGAAGACTGAGGAAGCAGAAGCAGGAAGCATGAACAGGATGCTGAGACTTTGTCTGTTTGTGGCTTGGTTGAGCCTTGAATTCCCAGGAACAGAAATTATGAAGGATTTGAGATGGAGTGGACCTTGTGAACTTCAGTGTGGAGCAGAACCTACCCAGAGAGCTGGATAAGGAACTGGGAGCTTTCTGCCATTGAACCCAGGTGACAGTCTGGTGAATCCAGGTAGAATCTGGGATCATGGAAGGGGATCCAGGGAATTTGAGAACTGGCCCAAGTCAAGATAAAAACACCTCTCTGTGGGTACTGAGTAATGATGAAATTGTAGTTTACTAGTGACCTAGGGTGGAGGGTCTATATTTTCTATTGTACTTAGTGTTTAATGATACTTAGTAATTGATTGCTGAAGAAGTAACTGATTGAGTTAACTCAAGCCCCATGAGTGCCCCATGAGTGGAAGACTTTGCCCCATAAGTGGAAGACTTTGACTATTGTACTTTGAGACTATATTGTGATTTTACTTAGTAAGTGATTGTTGAATAAGTGACTGGTTTAGTTAACTTAAGTGTGCTCCATGAGTGGAAGACTTTGACTATTGTATTTTGAGATGATTGTTCTTTGTTCTAAATATTGTGACCACTTTAGTGATAACTATGTGACCATTTTAATGATAAGCTGTCGTGAACACTATATTGTGATTTTCTGTGATAAGTTGTAATACTGTGAATGCTGTACCTTGATTTTCTGTCGATGTTTTGCTTTGATTTGTTATAGAATAGAGTGTTCACTATACTGTGTAATCAGAACCTTAAAATCTGTTCACAGTAGCAGACCTCTGGATAGCTGCTCATGCATGGCATTACGTAATTGTACTTATTTCCTATTTAATTTTTCTAATTTTGAGAGCCTTCATGTCAGTTTTTGTGCCTCCTTTTCCAGCATAGTAATATTTCCACTTAATCTCTTTTTTTTAAGTTATTATTTTACATTGAAGTTTAGGTTTTCCTTTGTAGGGATTTATTTTGGTTGCATCTTGAGTTCCTTGACTTTTAAAAATATAATGTTCTATTATTTTCTCTTATTCATTATGAGTATATAATAATACCGGGCTATTCAAACTGATGTTCTTTCATAGATGTTTCTCCTGGTTGTTTACATAATTCATTGTTTGGCATTTAAAATCCTTAGATTTAATCACCATATGCTTTGTAGCTTCGAGCATGTTTTCCCCCCTTTGGATTCAATCATTACTTTGTCTGTTGTATTAAAAAGTTTTGGGAAATTTGATTACATTTTCCTCGCACATTATTATTCAGAGGTGGTTTTTAATTGTGCAAATCTATTTTTTTTCTTCTACGGAAAGGAGACCAATGATCTTTATGTCAGTGTAACTTTTCTACAAGATAATTCACTTTGTGTTTTATAAAACTCATGTGTTCTTTCAGTTATTTTTTGCTTTATTTCTGCCAAATTTAATCCTGCTTTAGTTCTGAATCTCTAAGCTGTCTTTATTTCAGTTCCCCTATTATTTTGGATAGTTTATCTGTTGTGTTTTCAGCTATGCACTCTGTTGTTACCTTCATTATTTCTGTTTTGAGATGTTGTATTTCTCACATTTTTTCTATCCTTGTAAATCCCTTGAAAGGTTTTTCTTTCCATTTGGAACCATTCTGGAGTTTCCTATTGCTCCATCATCTCTGGGAAAGCCACAAAATTCTACATTTTATTTTATTTTATTTTTTGACTCAAATTCCTTCTTGGTATGATATTTATTCAATATGACATTTTCTGTTATATTTAATGTTGTTCTTCTGACTGTTGGTTTCTCTGGTGGTTTATATGCTTACAAGATAGGTATGTCTCACTCTTTCTCTATTAAATATGCTTTTCAGTCTTTTATTCCTAGTAAGTTTGGTTCTGGCATGACTCTTCAATCTTTTATCACTTTACCTTTCACCTCTTAAATATGCATATTTTTATCCTATATAGAACACTGAGCCTAGATTTTTCAAGCCTCCTCAAATTGGTGGTGGGATGGGAGGGTAGAGCAGTGGAAAACTTACTACAATAGGTTTTAAATTAATTTTCCTTTGAAAGAGAAGGACCTTCTCTAGCCAGCTCTGCCCTGTTACTTCCTCTAACAGACCAACCCACAACCCTTTCCTATTGCATTACTTTTCCTTCATATAGATGGGTAAAATGAATATTTTTGAACTCTTATGGGACATAAGTGGTTTCAGACGGAGTCATTGATGTGAGAGGATGAAGCAGTAGCTACTAAAACTGGAACCTAAAACACAAGCCTGAGGTTACAGAGTGTTTTGGTGATTGGGAAAGATTAATGAAATTTTCAAGAATTCATATTTTCTGATGATATTTCTTGAGGTTATTACCATGTATGAGGTTTTTGTCTTCTTAGCACAGAGAGAGAGTTTTAAATATTGTAGATTTGGTGCTTATTTACTTCTTTCCATGTTATTAGTTTGGAGAGTGAATTGAAAACCACAATTGTACAATCTTGCCAATCACATATGAGTAATTTCTTTCTATCCTTTTTTCCTTCCTTTTTTTCTTTTGTCTTTCTTTTCTTTGGAAAAAAAATTATAAATTGACCAAAAAGTTATTTAAAAATAATTATTAAACAGTGAAAACTCATTATTGAAAGTCCTCATAGATAAATAGAAACTATAACAAATTCAAATTTTATTATTATAAATCGTAGGAGGAGGTGAGCTCATATTTCACCTTCAAAACAATATGTAGTGTTGGACTGTTTTTCACTAGACCAGCTTTTATTTGCCTTGCACTACTACATTTGGGTTTCTTGTTTGCAAGCTGAGTACAAACCTTATATATTTTCTATGTTTGTCATATAATCTCTATTATAAAACATCCATCCATTTATAGCACACCATAAATCATAATGTCAAATGTGCTTTTAATGCTAATGGATTATGGAGACCTCTTTCCTTATGGCTTCTGTATTTTTGTCTTCCCTTTCCCCTTTTCTCTTTCTCCTGTGCCTTTTTCTCTTTATATTTCTTAAGTAATTTCTACTTGCCTCTCTCCAGCCACTCTCTCATTACTTTTGCCCATATTACATTATCAGGTGTCCTTTCCATCTGTAAGAATAATATTTGAGACAAAAGAGTCACTCAATATATCTCCTTATAGACATAACTGCCTTTTAAATCATTTAGAGGTCCCAAGATTGTTTCTCCTCACCAAGAACCAAATTTGCTATTGCACAAAAATGTATACCTGATTCATTAACATTTTTACTAAATCAATAGTGGAGATTGAATATATGTATTAGAAGAGGATTTCTTTGCTTCAGTATCCTCCTCTGAAGATGAACCCTGGTGTTTTCAATTCCCCTAGTACCTCTCTATGATTGAATTTTTTTCCCTTTGCCTATACATTTTAAAAAAAAAATCTGTAGTAGCTCACTTTTTATAATCACCTCTAGTCCTGGGGATATGAGGGATATAGGCTCTGGTCTCAAATCATTCTTCAATTCTTCCTTCTGGTTTGGAGCTGGAACTGAGACTTCCAGCCTCCTATAAGTGGTTACAGGCAGCAGTGAACACACCCTATTATTTATGCACTCACTGGTGTGTGCTGTTTTCTTCTTGCCCCTAGCCACATCTCCAGAGCATCACTGGGTCTGATGTTCTTTGTCATCAGAGATTCATTCTGTCTTTCCTGGCTCAGACATGCAACATCCCACACCACTGGGGGTGTGGGTATGAGGGTATGGGTGTAAAAGTTCTGCAGCTGGTTCCAAAGCAGCCTCCCAACCCAGCTAACTTCAGGGCTTGATGCTTGTTTTTTAAGCAAACTAAGGGCCTAGCCTGGAAGTATTTACTCTTCACATGAACTAAATCTTATCCTGGAACTTTTCAGATTTTCTCCCATTGTCCCAGGAGGACCCATGTTCTTCTCCTACTCATTCATTTTTTTTTTGCTTTTTTGGAGGGCAATTGGTGTTTAGTGAGTTGCCCAAGGTCACAGACTAGTTTTGTGTGTTAAGTGTCTGAGCCTGGATTTGAACTCAGGTCCTCTTGACTCCAGGGATGGTGCTCTATTCACTGTGCCACCGAGCCGCCTTACTCATTCATTTTTGCTGCTCAATATTCTCCCTGAACTTCTCTTTCATCTCTTGTGGATGGAAATTATGAGAGCTTGGAATTTTTTGAGCTACTCTGCCATCTTCTTGGAATCCTCTCTCTGTAATTTTCTGTCTATTAGATTCTGCTGCTTCACTTGGCTATATATAGCCTGATTGATCACCTTGGAATCTTTTACATCAATAATTCAGTATTACCTTAAAGATCTGTAACTGCCTACATTTTTTGTGTTTGTGTGTGTATGTGTAGTACAACCGATAAATCTATTGCACCATACCTCAGAACAGGCATAACACTTAGGAACATCTCTTTCCATCTTGTCCTCCAGTATGCTGAATCAGTATTTCTGGGAATATGGCTTTGGGAAGGTATTATTTCTGAAAATGTAATCAGGATATTCTAGAATTGCTGATTCAGCAAAGTTAGTGATGAACAAGCATGACGAAGTACAAAGATTTATGACAGCTTTTAAGTTGAGGGCCAAATCTCAGGGATGAGGTAAGGTAGATTCTGTGATTTCCATGAGTCTATTTGTATCTTGTGCTAGGGAGGATCCCATGGTTTAGATAAATGTGCTTACAAACCCTGAAAGACCCTACCATGGAAATGGTGTACTTATTTTCAATGTCATGGGTTTCTTTTATGGTTTTGTTGTTTTTAAGTAGACCTTAAACAATAAAATGGCAAGTTGCATTTATTAGGTGCCTCTTTCCTAATTGACAGATGCTAAAAGAGCATCCATTAATATCCTGTTTCAATTTCTCATCACAGAGTGTAAGTGATCCCTCAGGAAAGCTGTGCCAACTAAGCGAAACCTCAGGGAGGGCCTATCAA
The DNA here is from genome assembly GCF_028583685.1 of Petaurus breviceps papuanus. Classification (NCBI taxonomy): domain Eukaryota; kingdom Metazoa; phylum Chordata; class Mammalia; order Diprotodontia; family Petauridae; genus Petaurus; species Petaurus breviceps. The sequence continues at coordinate 3,760,702 of NW_027187336.1, forward strand.
CATGAAAAGTTTTGATTATTGGATACGTTGTTCTAGATGTTCATTGACTTGGTCTAGCATAGCTAAGTTCAAAGAGATTTTGCCATCAAATTGATCTAATGGTAATACATTTTTTGCTTATATGAACTCTCAAAGACAATTTATTAAATTATCAGTCAATTGCCAACCAACAAGTCAAGTCAAGAAGAATTTAGTAAGCAGCTACTCTTTGTATGGTGACCAGCAGGGTCTGGGAACACAAATAAAAATAATGGCTCCATTGAGGTCAATAGAAACCTAAGCATTCATGCAAAGATTTCAGAGAGCTTCTGAACTTAGATGGGGAAAATATCTTTTATTTTCATTAACCTCTAGCTGAAAATTTTCATTTCCTTTAATTAAAGACATATGTAACAAGCACTCTTCTAAGACCACTAGACTGCTAAAAGGGTCTCTGAATCCCCACCCCCCAAAAAGATGAATAACTCTTTATTAATTAACTTCACAATTATGATAGTGTGGATAGCACCCAAATGAACCAAATGACAAAATCTAGAAATATTGAAGTAACAACAACAACAACAACAAAAACCCAAAGACACATAAACCTGAATTTATCTGTCTTTTCTTTAAACTACACATGATACAAGTGTGGGAGGGAATTTAAGGAATTAAAAGGAATTTAAGTATGACTGTTTCAAAGATAAAAAGAGCAAGTAAACTGTGATCCTCATGAAACTAAATTCATTGAAATTAAAAGACTCTTTCTTGAATAAATATTATGTGTATAACCTCATGCTTGGTGCTATTTGGAGGTAAGTTAAAAAGTAATAATATTAGTGGTAGTAATTGTAGTATTAATAGTAGTAGTGGTAATGGCATTTATATGATACTTTCAGTTTTCCAAAGCATTTTCCTCCCATTAGCCCCTGTGAGGTAGACAGTATATGCAGAAACATAGCTTTGGTGACATCAAGGGGTATGCACTCTGTTTTAGGAAACCAATATATACTTAAATGTATGAAAATTTAAAATAACATTCATTAAAAATAAATATTGTGAAATTCAGAAACTTGGGGAAAAATATCATGGAGGAGATAAAACTATTTATATTTAATCAGGATTTAGAAAGTAGTTATCATAAGGTGTTCACAGATTGTATTCTCTCTCTATTTCTTTTTTTCTCTGTCTCTGTGTCTCTCTGTTTCTTTCTATTTCCATCTCTTTCTCTTTGTCTCGGTGTTTCAGTAACTTTGTCTGTTTCTCTGTCTCTCTGTCTCTGTTTCTATCTCTGTCTCTCTGTGTGGTCTCGAATGCTATCTGTCTCTCCTCCTGGAAGCTTGCCTATTTCTGTCCATGTAGAGCCTATATATGCACATATCTATATACGGTGTTACAAAAGCCTTACTGCACAGGACCAAGATGGTGAAGGAGTAGGAACTCACCTGGATTCTTCCAAAGACCCTTCCACACAACTGAAAACAATACCTCAAGTTGAATTCTGGAATGGCAGAACCAGCAAAAGTTCAACCAAAATAATTTTCCAGGAAAACAAATCTTAGGAGGTCAGCAAGAAAGGTCTGTCTCACGGGGTGGTAGTTGGCCCGGAGTACAGAACATGTCACCCAACAGGTGCCAGCCAGCTACAGATCTTGAGGGAGGTGCATCAGTAACAGAATTGTTTTAAAAGGTCTCACGTGTTAGAGGGGTTGGACAACTCATTACAAATAGATTGCAAAAGACCCTTTTCTGGTACTGGGTTTGGGACCCTGTTGCAATGCTGACACATAGTTTTGTGTCATAATCCTAGAGTTAAGAGGAGTACTAGCACTTGTAGTCACAGGGGAGCAGTGTTGGGAACCAAAGAGGCCTGAGCCAGGACTTCAGATAATTACCTTGATATCAATGGACCTGAATATCAAAGACCTCTTTGAGAAGCGACTATTCCTCAAGTTAGCTCCTGAGTTCTTTGTTATGGGCTACACTTATAAAGATGTTGTTTGGGTTATGAGATCAATAGGCTATACGGCATGATTTTAGTTATTGAGAGCTAAAATATTTGATTCAGCACTTGGGTATCTTTAGGTGGTCAGCTCTAAATGTGATGTCTTTTGAGGATTGCAGCTTTGGCTTTGAAGAAGTATCTGTTTATGACTGCAACTGCATTAGCAAATACCTGAGGCCTAGGTCAAAGGTTTTACCCTAAGACTTTAGTCACCTAGATAACAAATCCTTATCAAATTATCTAATCTACATTACTTCCAGGATACAACAGATGAAGGTAATGATTAGAAAATTTATGACCCCTTCCTTTGTCTCTTTTGCTCTTTAAAAATCTTGTACTAAGAATCAATAAATGGAATTCATTGTTCTTCCTTGAACTACCCACATGGCCTGGTCATTTCTTATTCACATCTCCAAATCATGCTAAGTGCTGGACACTGAGCAGCCCATGGCAGAGCAGTGCCCTGGTCACAGTTACAGGGTGGGAAAAAAACTGTTTTTGGTCATTCACAAGAGAGCTAGGGCCCTGTAATGGTAATGGAATTTAAAGATCCCCCTGTATTGGCTTGGTTTTCAGGTTGAGTGTTAAAAGCCAGAGTTTATGAATACCACTTGTTCAATGTACTTGTTGATGTGAAGAGAGAGGGCTGAACTTGGAGGAGCTGGTGCTGTGGATTTAGAGACAAACCCAAGCAGAGAGAGGCCAGAAGACTTTTTGGAGCAGCATTGTGGAGGCAGAGAAAGAGAGAGGATTGCTGAGGGCCATTTGGAGCTGCCCAGGACTCTTGAGAGATGTTACCCAGAGCTACCGAAAATGGAAGAGGCATGACTCTGATGCCAGTATTTTGTCTGTCTGTTTTGATGTTGTTTTGCCAGATTCATCTGCTGGTGAAGGGCAGTGTTGTTGTTGCAGAGGTCCTGGAACCTTGCTGTTGGTTCAGAAGCCCTGAAGAAGAGTTTTCTTGTTGTACATTTACAGAAATCCCGGAAGAGGGTCTTGCTGATGTTTTCTGGGGTCCTGAGACTGTTCTGCAGGCATAGAGTGAATTGATGAGGACACTGGCAATGTGTATTGTGGCTTTGTTAAGCTTTGTCTTCCCAGGAACAAAGATTGCTGAGAACTTGCCTTGTGTCCAGGTGAAGAAAGGACCTCTCTTTAGGTATTAAATGCTGTGATGATATCTTAAATTTGTTGTAGCTCAGGGGTAGATGGCCTGCACTGCCCCTTTTGAGAAGGTGCTTGGTGTTAACTGATGATAATTGTAATTCAGTTGTGATCCAGGGGTGGGAAACTTTTGACTTTTTTTGTGCTCTGTGACTGACCAAATGAATGTATTTTGTTTATGATTAGAAACTAATCTCCATTTGAGAAAAGAGACTTTGTGATTGACTAAATGAATGTACTGTCCAGGGGTGGAGTAGTACTTGGAAAGTATTGAATTATACTTGGTGCTCTTTTCTGTGAATGTTTTGCCTTAATTTGTCACCGATTAAATGGCGTTTGCTATGCTAGTACTTTGAACATGGAAGTAGTTTGTGCTTGGTGATATAGTCCCTGGTCTCAGTTCTAAGGCAGAAAGGAACATTAATACATTTGGCTGCAGGAAATCTGGGGGTCTAATCAGTTCCAGGGCCAAAAGGAATACTATGACTTGGACTTGTGGGTACAGGGGACCAAATTCCTCCCCTAGGTAAGGACCAGAGCCTAGGCCAAGAAAGCATGGCCTCTCTTTACAGACTACTACCTTGGAAGCACCAAAAGCCTACAGACCACCAGAATTAACATTAAAAAGAGCAGCATGAAAAACCTGAAGCTTTGGGACAGTGCCCCCTCTACCTCAGGAGCTGAGCCCAACTTTAACATGTGAGAAGTCAAGAAATAGGCTAGGTAAATGAGTAAACAAAGAAACAAAAAAGAACCTGACCATAACAAACCACTATGGTGACAAAGGTCAACATATAAACTCAGAGGAAGATAATGATATCAAAACAGCTAAAGGCAAATCTTCAAAGAAAAAATATGAATTGGGCACAAGTTTAACAGGAATTCTTAGAAAAACTCAAAAAGGATTTTTAAAATAAAATGATGGAAATAGAGGAAATGTCAGGAAAAGAAATGGGGGAAATGCAAGAAAATTATGAAAAGAGAGTCAACAATTTGCCCAAAGAAGGACAAAAAATACTGAAAAAAATAAAGCCTTAAGAAACATAAATGTTCAAAATTACAAAATTTTTACAAAAATCCACTGAAAAGAAGAATTCCTGACAAAGCAGAATTGGACAAATGGAAAAGGAGGCACAAAAATTCACTCAAAGAAGAAAAGAACTCCTTAAAATTAGAATTGGCCTAATGGAGCAAGAAATACAAAAACTCGAAGAAAAAAAAAAAATATATATATATATATTTAAATTTAAAATTGAACAAATGGAAGGTAATAACTCCAGGAGACACTAGGAAACAATAAAAATAATCAAAATAATGAAAAAAATAGAAGAAAAATATGAAATAACTCATTGGAAATACAATTGATTTGGAAAATAGATCAAGGAGAGCTAATTTAAGAAATATTAGTTTACCTGAAAGCTATAATAAGAAAAAGATGTTAGACAGCATATTTCAAATGCTTATCAAGAACAAAATGTCTTGATATAACAGAACCAGAAGGTAAAATAGACATTGAAAGAATCCATGGATCTCCTCCTGAAAGAGAACCCAAAATGAAAACTCCCAGAAATGTTATAGCCAAATTCCAGAGCCATCAGATCAAAGAGAAAATATTGCAAAAAGACAGAAAAAAATTCAGATATTGTAGAACCATAGTCATGATCATACAAGAACACACAGTTTTCATATTAAAGCAACAGAGGACTTGGAAAATGATAAATTGGAAGTTTTCAAAGGAGCTAGGATTACAACCAAGACTAATTTACTGTAATTGCAAGCACAGAAGTAGTTCACACCTTGTTTCAGCTATTGAATTAACACCATGTTTCAGTCTGTTAAAAAACAGAACATGTGAACTCCACCACTTGTGAACCCTAGAACTTGTCAACTCCTGGGGAGGAGTTAATGGGTATATAATGAGAATCCCAGGGCTAGAGACAGCAGGAGCTGAAAAAGGACTCTTGTGGTGGAAGAGTCAAGGAGAATACTTGTGGTATTCTGGCACTCTCTTTGTCTGCTCTGTCTGTGTTGATGTTTGTTTGTTATACTTTGTACAGAAGCCCTAGGACCTTACTGGAAGCCCTGAAAGAGGATTTTCTGGTTGTATGTTTACAGAAAGCACTGGAGGAGGGTTTTGGAGTACCTGGGACTTTACTGGTTATTTGTGCTGACCGCTTGGCCTTGTTTGTGGGTCAGTGTTGATTTCTATGTTGATGATTTGTGTTGAGCTCTCAGACCTTGTTCGTGGGTCTGAGTTCATTTCACAGGCAGATGTGAAATAAGGAGCTTTCACAATGGAGGGGAAGAAGGGAGTGTGTAGACAATGCTTGAACCCTTTCTCTGATCAGAATTGGTTCAAAGAGGAAATAACATATATACTCAATTGGGTATAGAAATATGTTTTGCCCTAGTGGGAAGTAGGAGAGGGGAAAAGGATAAAAGAAGGAGGAGTGGCTGATATAAGGGGGGTAGATTAAGGGAGGCTGTGGTCAGAAGCAAAAAAAAAAACAACTTTTGTTGAGGACGATAATAAAAGGAGAGAAAGGGAGGGAGGGAAGGAGAGAGAGAGAGAGACAGAGAGAGAGAGAGAGAGAGAGAGAGAGAGAGAGAGAGAGAGAGAGAGAGAGAGAGAGAGAGAGAGAGAGAGAGAGAGAGAGAGAGAGAGAGAGAGAGAGAGAGAGAGAGAGAGAGAGAGAGAGAGAGACAGAGAGAGAGAGAGAGAGAGAGAGAGAGAGAGAGACAGAGAGAGAGA